>NC_060148.1:143711538-144076538 GCF_021461385.2 Schistocerca piceifrons | reverse complement strand
ATCAATATGAGAAATAAAATTATATTATACAAAAATAGTGTTTTTGGGGATCAAACATATGCTTTAGATGTGGAATAATCAAACATTTCCACTTAAGTACGAAAGTTCTGAGGAGGCAAGATTCATTACAGCTAGCACACTTGCAGCTGCATTGCTGGTGATGAAACTTAGAAATAACAGGCTGCCTACTCACCACAGTGGCCGTGGCGATGACAGGGTGCTGGTTGCCCACGCCGCATTGGCCCAGCTTGTTGTCACCAGCCGCAAACACGGCACCCGTATCTGCAAACAATGTCACCATCTTTACCTCTGCTGAATGCACGAATGCTTTACTGGCTGGTTAAAAAAGTGCAACTGGAACGATAATATAAAAAAGTCTGCAAACAATAACTGTTGCACTGCACACAAATGCAAGGTTCCAGAAATGTACGTCAGGATCGGGTTTACGACGCACGCCTGTGCAGTCTTTCGTTTACTCGTAGAGGCCGAGACGACAAATGGAGTCTCCTGAACTGTTTGGTAAACGAGAAAAAGAACAATAAAAGACAAAAAATATGCCAAGAAATCTACTTTACATTAAAGAATCATCTGAAAATGTCAAATTATAATAACTATTACTTATTTTATGACAGCTGTTGAGATATTAAGCAGCAAGATATTAAAAAAAATTTAACATTAAATTTAGAAATTAACGGTTTTAAAATTACGACCTGCAACTTCTGTTTTTTTTTCTCATCTTTAATATATGTGAAACGTATTATTGCGCTAACTACTGACAACCTTCACTAAACGTAAACAATTTGCACATTAAGTACTTTGGCAACTGTCAGCTTCACCGCAAAATTTTGGTATTTTTATACACACAAGCTTAGTACAGAATCAATAAAATAAAACTGGAGTATTATTTCACATGAATGCGGCTGTCTAAAATACAATAGTGTATACCCATTCTTGTTGTGCAAAGTGTCTTAAGACCAAACTGTGTTGTGCATGTTTCATGTTCAACAAAATAAAAATTAAATATTGCAAGAAAGTGAACCTGAAGAGCATTGTAATATTTATCATCTCTCTCCAAGTTTTAAATTCCATTTTCTCTGACAGTTATTTTTGGGCTTTACACACTTCACCTATCAGACACAAGAAAATCTATATTATACGTAGCAACCTTTAACTACAGGTACAAGCACAGCGAGTTTGTGTAAAATGCAGTACAGTAAAATATACAAACTATGTCACAGGATCTTTTAAAAGGTAGTAAGCACCCTTTACGGCCCTTTGTTCAAATGTGCTCGGATGACAACCTGTGCGAGATGAAACAATATTGAGAATTTAACTGACTGGAGCCTTTTTTTTTGTACTTATGGTATTTGAAGGTCAGCACCTGGACATCAATTTCCTAGCAGTATGGTGTTAATTGGTTAAAAGACTGAATTACACTTTTTGAATAAAAACACCACCTTTTGGTGTATGCATACAAAATGCCTTATTGTAACATAAAACATATATACAACAACAGTACTGTTCAGCATCTAGAAATAAAAAAATTATTTTATTTTATGTCTGACATTTTGCTGAAGATTAGATGGGTAGATCACATAACTAATGAGGAAGTATTGAATAGGATTGGGGAGAAGAGAAGTTTGTGGCACAGCTTGACCAGAAGAAGGGATCGGTTGGTAGGACATGTTCTGAGGCATCAAGGGATCACCAATTTAGTATTGGAGGGCAGCGTGGAGGGTAAAAATCGTAGAGGGAGACCAAGAGATGAATACACTAAGCAGATTCAGAAGGATGTAGGTTGCAGTAGGTACTGGGAGATGAAAAAGCTTGCACAGGATAGAGTAGCATGGAGAGCTGCATCAAACCAGTCTCAGGACTGAAGACCACAACAACAACATTTTGCATTTTGTACCAAATTTTAGTTTACTGTGACTGTCTACCTCCATTTTAATGTGACTGGAAAATAATAATGAAAACAACAAGAATAAAATAACATTATTTTTATGATTCAATATTTATTAACTAGCATTTCCATTTACACATCTGAATAGCTGGGCCTGTTGAAGTGTCCAGTTCTGGCATACAGGAAGGTGTGCTAGCCTCAGATGGAAGTTCCGCGTGGATTAATGACGGGCAGCCAGTATTTAGGCCAGCCCACATTTCAGTTTTGAAGTGCTTTTCCACATTGACCTAGGCAAATACCGGCCCGTTTCCCACATCATGATTCAGGTACAAGATAAGCAAACACTTTGAAATAGGAAGCGCTACATCTGACTGTGCTGTTCCACTAGATGCAGAGAGACAGGACGGGGAGTGGGGGAGACAGCAGTGGTCGCCATCAGGAGTGACGATCCTACCGTACTAACAATCTGCGTACGAGAACAGTCGGTTCTCTGCAAAACTGGAGAAGTACTGTACCAGTACCGACCAGGCCAGAATAAGGGGGCACTGAAAAGGAAAAAGGAACGGACATTTCAATGTGGCTGTTTTGTACCTGACACTGTTCAGAAATAATATAATCCACAATGACGACATTTTGAAGTTTTTTTTTATAATTGCGTCGTACTCCTTTCGGAAAATGATATACGGACACTGACCTTCAAATCCTACAAATACGAAGAATACTGAAGACAGCCCCTGCGCAAGGCTACCTGGTGAGACGTGTAACTACCATAGTTACTCATCTGCCAGATGAGTACTGCGCGCGCCCACACACACACACACACACACACACACACACACACACACACACACACACACAACAGACTCACTCTTCTTACCTGTCAGCAGCAGAGTATGGTTCCGCCCACACGCTGCACCGACCACATTCAGGTTCTTCACAGCTTCGATGGGTGTCGGTATATCGCGTCTCACCGTATCCCCGAGACCCAGTTGCCCCTTCTCGTTTCGGCCTGTCGGAAACAGAGCGGAGCCAAAAATCAGATGCGTAAGTGAATTTTTCCTTTAGCATTTACGATGCAACAGATTAGTGGTCAGCTGTAGAGCAAGAAAGATCTACACTCTGTACTTCAACCACTCAAGAGAACTTTTATTGCAAAACTGCCTATGTTACTGAAACACTCAGTATTTTAACCACTTAAGAGAATTTTTTATTGCAATACTGGCTACATTACTGAATGGTTTCTTTAAATTATTATATTACTGACACATTTCAGTTACTATCATTAGAATCCGAACTTAGAACTTGTGAAAACAACTTTCAGTGTCAGCTGCCAACTCCAAAATATGGAGATTGAAAATCTCCTCCACCAGAATCACAACGGAGTCAAATAACAACTACAGCATGTCATTCCGAATGGAGAAATATCTTCAGATGTAAAAGTAACTTCGCTTGTACCCTAAGGGAGCGCTATAGGATGATTACTTTCCACAATATTTATAAACGACACAGTAGTCGAGGCAGAGGAGTTATGACGGTAGAAAACTTTGGTGAAAAGCAGAAGGCCTGCAGAGTATTGACGCTTGGTGTACACATTCGAAGTTGACATTCAACATAAATAAATTTAGCATATAATACAGAGGCAGAAAGACCCACCTTTCTACGATTACACAACTGCAGATCACTGGAAGCAGTTACATCCACAAAACATCTAGGAATACATATACAGATAAGTTGGCGGCAGCTCCATTATGCTCTGGAAAACTTTCACACAGGAACCCGCAGCTCCAATGGAGCCTGTGCAAGGCACCATGATGGACAAGGACCACAAACATCACCTCGTGATGATCACATTTCCCAATGGCAGTGACATTTTTCAAAAAGATAATGCGCCAAAACACAAGGCCAGGAATGTGATGGAGTGATTCTAGGAACACAGTGGTGAGTTCCAAATGATGTGCTGGCCCTCGCAACTCGCCATACCTGAACCCAATCGAACAAATCAGAGATATGATTGAACATAGTGTCAGAGCTCATTGGCCCGCACCCTGGAATTTACAGGAACCAGGTGGTGCAAGCGTGTGTGTGTAAATGGGGTGCCAATTCCCTCCAATAATCAATGGATACCTCATTGCTTCCATGCCACATGTCACCTGTCACCGCTGTTATCCATGCCAAAGGTGGACACACAAGCTATTAGAAAGATGGTCATAATGTTCTGGCTGATCATTGTAAGCAGTTTTCTTGGTTGCTCTTTCAATGGCACAGTCTCAACCTCTTTCTCAAGCTTTCTCAATTTTTACTTCGACAGGTGCTCAATTTGGTTATCTAAGTACCTATTCTTTTGGAAAACAGCTCACAGATACATTAAGTCTGTGGTGAGGTTCTCATTGTATGAAAAAAGGTCGTGGATTACGGACCGCAGTCTTTGGCTGATGGGCTCGAGGCGTGGATATAAAGGTTGTCAATGTGCATGCACAGGTTTTCCACAACTGCCAACCTTGAGAAGAGGCTGCCAGTGATGACAAACACATACGGAGAGGGGTCTGGAAAACTATCAAAATCAGAAGCCCGATTTAGGCCTTTAAATGCTGTATATCAGATATCCTTAGCAGCTAACGCTATGTACATAGTATTTTTGATACATTTTTTCTTCGTTTTTCAGCCTATTTTTTCCACAATTGCTGATATACAAGTTGTATAGGTTAAATACAGTATTTTGCAACTGTAATGGAAGTTTTATTAAGACAAACACTTTTCACTTTATTCTAATCAGGATGTATACGAGGACAAGAAAAAAAAATTCTCGATTTTTCATGGATTTCCCATTTAAAAATACACTTTCTCCTGGGTGAAAATACACTTTTTCCGTGTTAAGTGACAGTATACTCCTCCTCGGAACCGTAAAACTTATCAATCCTTTGAATGGTTACGGTTTTATACACCGGCGTAGAATTTCGCATTTTGGAAAGATCTTTGATGTGTAGCAACATGTGTGCTGCATACGTTCGTATTACAAAAGTATAAATGTGAGTTCTACTAAACACCACGTTACTTTCTGAAGCATTGAAATCGAGATTGCGATGTTTTTTGTAAGCCAGTTCTGGCTCATGTCACATGATCTTGCCAGCCAATGACAGCAGATATTCAGAGCATAGAACACGTGATGTAGTCAGCCAATAGTAAAGTAGCGCGTACACACAAATAGGAAAAGTTAATGGTTTAAATTAATACACATAGTGTTGTTCGAAGAAAAGCAAAGCTTTCAAATATAATGAAGATTAATAAGCTGCAAGAGAAGCTTTCGCATATGATGTTGATCTTTTTTGCGCGCGTTACGCTTTCACATACATCACACAAATGTGCCAGAAAAATTTAATAATGACAAATGTTTGATCTTCTGGGCTCAAAATTTTTCGAAACGATTGTCCTCAAAGACTTGATTTTTAAATGGGAGTCAAACAATTTGTGATTTAAGAAATTGATGGTACATTCTTGCACATAGTTCATCTTCCGTTAAAGGAAATTTACTTTGAAATTGATGCTTTTCCAACTAGCATTCGCAATATTTTCCAGTGACCTGTTAGGAATAGGCTTGTTTCAGCAGTTGCCAGAGAGCGCCAGGTAACAGGTGTCACCACGCTTGCACAGCTACGATGACACAGGAAACCTGTGTGTTCATGTGTGTAAAACATTAAAAGACCTTACGTTATGTTATAAAAGAAACAAGACGTCAGAGGATACTCTACGAGCATCGGAATTTCATGAACCATACTAAAATGCACAATTCAGCTAAAAGTGCAGATTCGTATGCCCAGATTCGGACGTAAATTTGCTTGGGGTACCAGTACTGTATTCTCAAGTTTGGTTCTTTATTATGGCATAATGCCATAAGTGCTAGAAGACGAAAACGCGCACATTAAACAGTTCGCTTCAAATACACTGATTGCCTCAATGGAAAAGATTAATAAAAGCCAAATTTCTTTAGCAAACTGACAAAAACAACTTCATTGTTCTGCAAGACTATTAATGCTCAACTGTCAGAATGGTGGAAATGAAATAAAATCTGAAAATAATAATATATGTTAACCTTCTGTAATTATGTGAACCTATTTTAATTCACTTGATAGCTCCTGGCCACAGGAATCCGTTACGTTTTCATTTGACGTGAAAGCGATAAAGAGGAAACGACAAAATCATTAAACTTATTAAACACGGGGCATGTTGAGACTATCCACCTCCCCATTACAACTCAGACTGCTGTATGCATCAGCCCCGGATAAACAATATTTTCGAACCACGGCAGTACTAGATACTGATGGTCCCAGTAGCATATAGCTGCTTGCCGCGACTGCTTACAC
This sequence comes from Schistocerca piceifrons, assembly GCF_021461385.2. NCBI lineage: Eukaryota > Metazoa > Arthropoda > Insecta > Orthoptera > Acrididae > Schistocerca > Schistocerca piceifrons. The sequence continues at coordinate 144,070,277 of NC_060148.1, read as the reverse complement.
AGCCAACAGCAAAACATCTGTAGCCAGAAGTCGAAGAAGGTACTACTCATGCGCGACTCAACTGCACATGCACATGAACCCGCTCACAACTGCTCAAATGAATCTATGTAAACAGTTGTGACGTCACACTCGTCAGAGAAAGGTTGTTGTTATGAAGCATTGCGTAATCTTCCTAATCCTTTGACACATTTTGCTGTTGGCAGACGCTTGTATGATCACTGAGTTTTGTTATTGTATGTGGCGCATTTGCTTTGCAACTTAAGTTTAATTTTCTTTCTTTCTTTTTTTCCTCTCTCTCATTCATGTTTTATTATTCTACAGGAGTGGGATACAGTACTATACTTTGTTGTTGTATCGTTTCTTACCAGTCAAAAATACAAAAATTTAACCAGAAACTAAAATGAAAAAAATTCCTGGAATTCTAAAAAATCCCGAGTTTTTCCCTGATGGAAAAATTTCTGGGTTTTTCCGATCTCCCGGGTCATATACACGCTGCTAATGCATCTTTAGTGGTCAGGTTTTTAGTTCTTTACGCCATTCTTTCTGTTCTTCCACATGTGTGTTGGATTTTAGCACACAGCACTTTTACCAACACTAAATACATTCATGTTTTTATGTTGTGAAGAACCACTGTCACCTCACCATTCTGTGTGTTTTGTTAAAATAAAGCAAAACAAAACTGGTCTTAATACAACTTTCATTATAGACGGTATTTAACCTATATAATGCAAGTATTTTTGTACATTAGTAATGTCACAAAATAACTGAAAATTTCATCCAACTATAATAATTTACTTCCAGAACAATTTAAGGAAAGTTAAGGGATACGGCCATTATTGTAGTAGTGTCAGTGTGCTGCATATTATTAATTATGGATAAATAGGTGAAATGCACACCTTGTAGTGTCACCCGATTAGAAAAACTGCAACAGCTTGTTATAAATGCCTAAACCTCGAGACGTCGCTTGGTTTGAAAGCAGTTTTATTCCTATACTTTATTAGTCAAGATATGCAGAACGAAAATTTTTGCCCTCACTCAGAATAATCTATCTTAGTAAGATGTGGTGCCAAACACGTTCGTACACATGTTTACTACATACTTCGGAAGAATGTCACTGCAATCTATAACACTTTAGAGCAGCATATGATTAGTAAAATGTAAACAGTACCTTCATGTGTATGATATGCTGTCTAAGGTGAATCATCAATGAATGGAACATGTTAACAGATATGATAGCATGCATTTTATTGTATTTTGTGATTTTTATTATGTAATAGCCATCTGTGGGTGCTACATATATGGACATGGCCATGTGCACAGGGTGCTTTATCAGTGTAAATGTTTCTTTTTGACAATGATTTTTGTAATGTGCCATATTTTATCCACTAACATGACAACTTGGCATGAGGTTCCCACTCACAAAGAACACAATTTCTAACAAAAATTTTGAAGAACTTAAGATGACAGCTAAGTCTGTTGGAACTGGTTGCTGAAAATAAACAAATATTTATGCATCCTTGGTTGTAGAAAGCTTTTTATCAACAAAAACAGGTACCACCTCCTCATTTCTCAACATGAAAGATTCTCAGATCCATACCCGACAGAACAGTGCCAGTATCAGGAATATAAGGACCATTTACAACAGTTGTGAACCATCTTGCCCCTGGAGAGGATACGACGACTATGAAACCCTTCCGAACAATCATTGGATGCATCCTGGCCAGAGGAGAAAATTCATTTGATAACTAGGCCCATACTGCCACATTCTTCCTAAATTTGACTATTTTGTAAACCTCGAATTAACACTGTGTACTCTTTCCACCGATAAAGTTTCATTCCATTTTCTCCTCCTCTGCTGCATGCGTAACTTCTTTTGGCAGACAGTACATTTGTTTTGTCTGAAATGGAGACAAGAGAGGGATGCTACAAATGTAGTGAACACACCACACAGTTTATATGCTGTGACTCTTATTAATGTTGAAAAACCTCTGAAGCGATGCTGAGACACGTAATTTAATATAAGACACACGGAGTCAGAAATACACCAAAAGTGGATGACATATGTTGAACATGTGATGTCACCAGATTATGCACCTCGCCGCACGTACGGCAAACGCCTATCATTCTGTCAAACCTCGTTATTCCGACTCGAGTCGAGCATTCGTGTCGGTAGGGCTCTAGGTCCACGTGGGTGACTTTAGTGTGTGGAGCTCAGGTTTTGAGTCTTGTAGACAGTATTTTTTTTTCACTGTCTTAGATAATTGCCAGTTTACAATGAGACAAGATTTATTATTTATTTACCTGTTTCACGGTCCACGCTGGTTCACTGCAAAGTACAGTATAACAAAAACGCACAGTTATCAGGTCACAACAAGTAAAAGACTACAAGCTTCAGAACTGCATCATTACCAGTAAATGCCCTGTATTTTCCTTACTAAATAATGCCTGAAAGTAAAACAAGAAGGGACAAAAGGAAAGAAATAAGAACAGTTTTTACTTGGTTACATCAAGGACAATGATTTAGTAACTTCTATGTATACAACAGATTTCATTTCCAAAAAATGTTCGAAATTTGCGCCATTTTCTTGAATTTGGTATTGTATTGCTCAATCATCGCTTCATGCCCTAGCCCAACCACTGCACGACATGAGGTACATCATCTGTTGACAGTCATACGTCCCGCATTTCTCATCCATCTTTCGGGTACTTCCCGACACTTCCCTGTGTCTTATATTAAATTACTTGTCTCAGTGTCGTCTACATCACTTCAGTTTTTCAAACATTAATATGAATCACAACGTATATTCCAACTGTCACGTGGTCACCATTGTAGTGTCACTGAAATGGAGCCTAATGTAGCACTATTATGAAAAACAAAGTAAGAGCTGACATTTCAGGACACCGGTAGTTCATGACGTAAAAGATAGCAAAACAATTGAAGTTATTTTTTCATTTCTCCATTCCAAGCACCTCGAGTGCTGAAACTTTATTCTGAAACCAGGATCTAAGGGTAAGAGCAGTACAGAACCTAGCAGTTATGAAGGTACAAATTTGCACACATAAATGACATAGCGAATGCAACATCATATGACTCCAAATGACATATAACGAGTATGGCTTGAAACAATCACATCAGTGTTATTTTGAGTAATTAAGTGTGGGATGATTTTATATTACAACAGCAACTGCTGATAGTGTGTTTGGATGATGTTTTGAAGATCTCTCAATGTCAAACAAGATACTGTGTGTGCATACAAGTTGCAGTGACAGACAGGTGTACACATCTCACAGCTCTACAGTGGATGGTGGGTCACCCTGGAACCGTGACCAGAAGGCCTGACTACAGTTATTACATTCGTAGAATATAATCTGACGAAATAAATACTTCACATAATGATCTTATATTAAATAATAACTGAGGATTGATTTTTGTATTGGTAACCACTCCAAACATAGTCCAGCACCAGGTTTTAGTTAATAAACTTGAGTTGTCTGTAGACATATTGTTGGAGTTGGAAGTGAACTGTTAACCCTAAGGGTTGTAATAAATACTTCCTTTAAAGAAAAGTTTGCTAAAAGAGCTACATCTGACAACAAGTTACTAAAAGTTGTAGATAGGCATACAGATTAAAGTTAGTCAAAAGAAAGATTTGTCTAAACATTATCACACAATCAAAGTTCCTTCCCCATACAGCACATCTGTTCTCTTGTACCATCCAGGTCTCTGGTTGACTAGACTTTTCCAGAATAGATTCCACATGGAAGGAGAAAAGGAGGAGGAGGAAATACTATGTACGAACTTTTTCCTCCAATAATAACTACTCTAATATCCAAATTACTCTACAGTGTTCCATTTTTGTTAGTGCACGTAACTCAAACTTTCCCTTAGTAACTGAAGTACTTGCCTTTAATTGAGTGTCAACTTAGCACCTCCAATTTGCCCATTACTACAAAAAATGAAACAAACAGAGCTATCATATGGGTCGAGCTGTAACAACATTTGGACAAGTCTCTCCACTGAGAAGCTCACTGAGAGCATAACGTGTGGGAAATAAACACGAACCTTCAAATCTGGCTTACCCAAAGCGAGTGCCTGACCCTCTTCTGTGACAATGATATTGTGGGCAGCGTTGCAGCCGGAAGCCACCAGCTTGACGCGGACTCCCGCCAGTGGAGCGAATCTGTGCGGCGACCACAGGTTGCGACCTGAGGCCGGACCCACTTTGCCCGCATTCTTCGGGGCCGTCTTCCGACCGGTCAGGTCCCAGTTTGTGCAGCCGGCAATTAGGAAGGTACCGCCTTCTCGACGCACTGGCGGCACGTCCGTCTGTGGAGGTATCGGCGGTTCTACCTGTAAACACGTGTGCGAGACTTGAAAGTAAACTCTATGCCTTCTAAACGGGGTCAAATATTACATAAGTACGAAGAATTTTGATTACCGTAGTGAAAAAAATAAATCACATAACAGTATTTGTCTGTCTGCAGGAACAGGTCTGCCATTCCAGTACAGACTCAAATCCCCACACCACAGCACCGCGGTATCCCATTAGAGAATCCAAAACAACACGGCGCCACCCATCGCTATATCAGAGAATCTTGCAGTAATTCATTTTCTGCATTTGAAATGGAAAAAATGCTGCAACAATCTATTCTCAGCTGGTGGAATTGTACAGCCACAGCACACCACTGTGTGACAAAGTGGCACAGTGTAGACGCTTTCAGTGTTGTCAAATGCATCTGAATGATAAAAACAAAGTGGCTGACCACATCTGTGAAGAAGCAGGAATTGCTACAAAAGCACCGTATCACAATCGAGGCGATACTGGAAAACTTGAAAATGGATCACCGATCAGCCTTTAACATCTCCTACGATGTGTCGAAAATCGCTGTCCACCAGATTCACAGACTGTTCACACACATCTGCAAGTCCACCAAACTGAGGCAGCAGTAAAATTTTGCCGCTGTGTCCAGCCTGTCCTGATGACTGCTTTAGCTCTGTATTAACCGTAAACAAGTGCCGAACATATAAGGGGAGATCAAAAAGCTTCCATTCGAGGGCATCGTTGCAGTGTATATGCAACAGAGAGAGACTCCAATGTGGGTATACAAGCATCGACAGATAGGCAAGGGATTAGTGTGGGGTTTGTGTCTTTCTGACCCACACACAATAAATACAGACACTAACTGTGGCAACGTTTATTCCCAAATGTGTCCAAACACGGCTGACACGCTGTTATTTTCTCGGCTGCTGAAAGACATAAACTGACAGACATCAATCAGAAAATGAGTTACATATATGGGGAAGCACATTTGTCGGGAATTACTGTCATCGAACGGTGCACTCAGTTCCGTGTCGGTTGTGATACGACCCGAGACGCCAACTGATCTAGAAGGTCAGCCATAGTTGTACCAACTTGTACGCTAGACACTCTGGCATGCACCATATAATCCAAATCTCTCTCCATGTGATCATCACACATCAGGTCCCTTAAGAAAAGGCCTCAAAGGGTCAAAGATTCCTCTCGGAAGAGGACATACGGCAGTTAGTAACTGACTTCTTCGCGCAGCAGGACACAGTGTTTTACCAGATGGGTATCTCTGACTCAGTGGACTCAATGCCCATAGTGATTTTACCCCATTGGCATACTGACTCTGGGGCTGTATACCATTTGAATGGAAACTTTTTGATCACCCCTTCTAATACTATAACCACGAAAAGAAACAAACCGAGCAGGGTGAATTCAGCACTGCCAATACAAGTGAAGATCCAACTACCGTCAGGCAAGGCGATGCTGTGTGGTTTTTGTGGCTGTTGTCGTGCAGTGCTAATATATCCAACTCTTAACAGTAAGTTTAGAAAATGATTTCAAATTATGTTTACAGTTTGTTGTTAAGTGCTATCATTATCGCACAGTAAGTGGATTTAAGGTTGGTTATTTCCACTCTGTTTTAAGCAATATTCTTCATGCATCTCAATGTTTATGACATATCTCCCGAACTGTGAATAGCACAATGATATAATTTTGCAGGTACATTTAGTGTTATACATAGATATTGTCTGCATAAGTAATAAACTAAAACATGACACCTGATGCTGAAGTTTAGCTGGATGAACAGCAAAAATGCATTGAGTGATAAACTTCTCTGAGTAACCTACGAGAATGCAGCCGGGTAACGCCACCAATAACCACCGGTATTTCGACATGTGACCATGCTGTCATTCTCGAGGCAAAAAATTGCAGGAAGTAGTATGCAATTCAAAACTTTGTTTTACAGAACAATTCCATAAACACATTCTCTCTCTCTCTCTCTCTCTCTCTCTCTCTCTCTCTCTCATGCCACCACAACCAAAACTGACCAACATAAGAAGTTATTGATAGTGAAAATTATCGAACAATGGATGAGGTAACATTAACTCTGTCCCTCTATTTTTTAACAAAGGAGACAGCAGGATTCCATGCAGAATTTAAGCAGAAACCTCCATCTCTATGTACAAGGTTGGTTACTAAATTCAACTGCTTGCTTACAACACTACCCTAATTGCATGTTATGCCAGGTGCCAAGAAAATGTAGTGCAATTGCAGATTTGTTCGGTTGTCGTAAGCATGTGCGACACCTAAGCTCAGCGCACCAATCCTGCACGGTCCTCATAGTCTGAACAATATATGAGCAGGGTGGCTGTTCATACTTGAGGGAGTGGGGTGGGGGTGGGGGAGAAAGATCCCTGACAGTTCCAGGTGTGAGGTGGAAGATTATGTCAGAAGCTGCTGATAAATTAATGGTGAGTGGGACAATGGGTGAGTGGGATACCACAATATTGACTTTTCTTTCCTCTCAACCGACATATACCCACAAAAGCAGTTTTAAAGTTTGATAATTTGTATGGAATAATATTCATACAATTAATGCATTTGAAAAATTAGGTATTTTGAAATATGTAATTTATAAAACTCATTTAAATTACATTTCAATGCTAGGTTAAAGATACGGAATTCCCTGAGATTTTATGAAATTCACTGAGATTTCACTGATTTTTATGTAGTTCCCTGAGAATTCCACGTCTCCAGAAGAACTGCCACCCTGATATACAACAACTGCAAGGAGTGAGATAGACACCCGCCTTACGCAAACTGAGACTTTCTTAACAGAACCTGAAAGGACCCTAATCTTAGATGGAGGTTGGAAAAACATTGCATATCGTATTTCCACAAAATACAATCAATCTTCCAAGCAGTAAAGGGTACAGTTGCAGTTATGTACATCGCATATCTATATTGCAGTCACTGTGTGGCCATTTACTACTCGAAATGAAGGCAGTCACTGGGCACAACTGTTTCTTTACAGGATCAAACCCGATACGACCAATCGTATTGGAAATGTCCCCCGCATAAGGCAAAATGGGTGTAGGCTGTGCCAACTCAGTACTGTCACCACTCAACCTGCGCACAGTAGGTCGATAGCGCAACGACATCTTACCCGTCTTTCACTACACCCATTCTGACAAAAGATGACATCAGGATGGGACAACACAGCTGCTGAACTCTCAGGGTCTGAAATGATGCAGACCTTGTGAGCCGAGGTACAGAGCACCCTTTCACACTGAGCCAAATAGTGACAACTATCAGCTTGTAGATACAATATAGTGTGAGTAGGTTCCCTACATATGGAATGTCCCAACATACTATCAACCTTCCCCCTGACCAACACATCAAGGAGGGGAACCAACACATCAAGGAGGGGACAGTGGCCATCCTTTCCACCTCCACCATGAAACAAATATTCGAGTGGCTCGAATTCAACTGTCCTAAATAGTGTTCGTATTCTCGCTGCTGTGAGGTCGAGCAACCTAAAATTTTTTTTAAAAACAGGCAAATTTCAAAGCCATTAACTAAGGAACATTCCTTGATTTCCATTAACAAATTTACAATGACAACGGGCTTCCCATCGCAATTCCCTCTTTCAGCTCGCAGTACTTGACACTGAATTAAAGAATATACAGAAGTCAACACTTGCCAAAACAAGTTCGTTAATTCACACCAAACTTGACCTTAATTAACTGTAATGATTCAGACTGAGGAACACGAGTGAAGAGAGAGACTCCTTTATAACATAATAGAATATCAGAGTCATTCAAACGTGCACCCTCTAATGGACATACGAGTTCTGAATTTAATGTCCACACTGACCAACTAGTGGGCTCAATGGAGTAGCAAGGCATTTTGTTACACAATATGTCAGAGCACCAATGTTACTTCACAACTGGATGTAAAGGAATCCCTTCTCTGTGGATCTTTTGAAGGCCATATAATCTAGGCGAAACAGCACAATAAATATTAATACTCTTCGTAGTCTGCTTCGACAATGAACTTTTCTTCAGGAGGCTGTTAGTCTCTCTCTCAAAATTTTTTGTGGGTTCAGCACTGATCCTGTAATACCCTGAATCAGATAGTAATCACTACATGTTTTTAATGTAATCGTGCTCGTCCAGAACAACTGCCGCCAGATCAGCTCTTAGTGAATGTAAAGCAGTGTTTACTGTCTGATACAGTGTATCACAGGATCAGTTCTGACTCCACAAAAAGTGTCTAGTGGAAGACTAACAGTCCACTGAAGAAAAGTTCCCCGTCACAGGAGGGTACTGAGAGTTAATATTTATTTTGCTGTTGCACATAGGTTACACGACCTTCCAAAAATTCAAAAGTTAAGGATTCCTTTTCATCTGCTTGTGGGAAACACTGGTGCTATGATATATCATGTAGCAAAACACTGTGCTACTCTGTTAAGCCCACTAATTGGTTAGTACAAGCATTACATTAAGAACACAGCATATTTCTTATTTCAATCAGAGACAATATATTTGAACTACTCCGATATTACATTGAGTTTTAAAGTGTGTGAACGAGTACTTCGAATGAAGTCTATGGACTTTTTGCCTTATGCAGGGAACATTTCCAACAAGATCAGGTTTGATTCTATAGAGGAAACTTGTGCCCAGCAGCTGTATTCATTTCTAGTAGTAAATGGATGCACAGTGACTGCAATCTAGATATGCAATAAACATCATTGCAACCAATTACTGTCCCCTTTACTACTTGAAAGAGTGTGAATGCAGTGTCTGGCATGATTAGTCTAATTGGGACTTGTTTTTAATGTTTTAACTTAAATTTCCTGCATTGAGGATAGCTACACGGTGACTGTACTCTAGATATGCAATAAAAATCACTGTGACTGCTCTACTCTTTACTACTCAGAAGATTGGTCATATTTTGCAGAAACATGACATGCAATGTGTTTTCTGAATTGCATCTAAGATTAGGGTGCTTTTAGGTTGCTCTAAAACCCTATCTTTTGGATTCCCTTGAACAGCACTTTGCCTTGATAACGACAGAGCACTAACCTATCAATCGGCAGTTGTCGATGACGTTAACTGGTTGCATTCCCGTAAGTTATTTGAACACATTTACATGACAAGAGAAGCTCAGATAAACTTCTTTCTTGTCATCATTATCATCATTTTGTGGTGCAGGAGGAGGGGTGATATTGTGCGCTGCTGGACCCCTCGTCAGCACTGTCACTCTGAGGGAAACTTTGTGCAGATGTTCCCCATAGAATAAAACTAATTTGTGCTCTAAAAGACTCTAGGTTGTACTGAGTTTTCAACAAATGTCATAATTCAAGCATGCCTTTGCCACCCTACATAACAAAACAAGGTATATGTTGAGATTCATATTTAGCAACTTATTAATGGTCTTTCAGAAATCTTTAACTGGTTGTGATTTATCAGAAAATAAATCGGGAAAAGGAAAATTGGCATTCTACAGTTCTACACCTATATCTCGCAAGCCACCTTAAAATGCCATGTGGTAAGTCCACTAAAGAGACAGCTTACACTACACTCGTTTGTCCTCTGTTAGAATATTGCTGCGCGGTGTGGGGTCCTTACCAGATGGGACTGACGGAGGACATCGAAAGGGTGCAAAAAAGGGAGAGTGGCAGATATGATAACCGAGTTGGGATGGAAGTCATTAAAGCAAAGACGTTTTTCGTCACGGCGAGATCTATTTACGAAATTTCAGTCACCAACTTTCTCTTCCGAATGCAAAAATATTTTGTTGAGCCCAACCTACATAGGTAGGAATGATCATCAAAATAAAATAAGAGAAATCAGAGCTCGAACAGAAAGGTTTAGGTGTTCGTTTTTCCCGCACGCTGTTCGGGAGTGGAATGGTAGAGAGATAGTATGATTGTGGTTCGATGAACCCTCAGCCAAGCACTTAAATGTGAATTGCAGAGTAATGATGTAGATGTAGATGGTGGGGGTATTCTGTGTACTACTGTCACTTCCCCCATTTCCTACTCCAGATGCATACGGTAACCAGTATGAACAACTGCTGGTTAAGCCTCGGTGTTGGCTCGAATACCTCAAGAGTGTGGGATCTTCGATCCCAGGTAGGTAGGTTAGAGAGATGAAATGATAATTAAATGGACACCCTAGCTGCAAACAGGCGTTGATGTACTTCATTGGGGACATGTTGAAAATGTGTGCCCCAACCGGGACTCGAACCCGGGATCTCCTGCTTACATGGCAGACGCTCTATCCATCTGAGCCACCGCGGGCACAGAGGATAGTGCATCTGCAGGGACTTATCCCTTGCACGCTCCCCGTGAGATCCACATTCCCAACATGTCCATACCACTACATTCGTAGAGCGCCTAATAGATGTTTGCCCATCATACTCATTACTCGTGGCAGATTAATCTACCAAGTCCTGTACGAGTTTGGGCATAGCGTGTGCGTTCGCACAAGAAGGTCAATGGCCGGGAAGCCATATATTTTAACTATATATGACGGTAGTATCTGTTCCCGAAAGAACAGTTACCGTGGATGACCATGCTGCTTTGCTAGAAATGATATGATAATTAAATGGACATCCTAGCTGCAAACAGGCGTTGATGTACTTCATTGGGGACATGTTGAGCGTGGGAGCGTGCAAGGGATAAGTCCCTGCGGGCGCACTATCCTCTGTGCCCGCGGTGGCTCAGATGGATAGAGCGTCTGCCATGTAAGCAGGAGATCCCGGGTTCGAGTCCCGGTTGGGGCACACATTTTCAACATGTCCCCAATGAAGTACATCAACGCCTGTTTGCAGCTAGGGTGTCCATTTAATTATCATTTCATTTCTAGCAAAGCTGCATGGTCATCCACGGTAACTGTTCTTTCGGGAACAGATACTACCGTCATATATGGGTTATAGAGCATAAAAATGAAATGGACAGGTTGAAGTCACATATATTGAAAATGAATGAAGTGTGCTGGTAGAAGGCATAGGACTTATTAGATGAATATGAGGTTAGCAACACAAAAGTAAATAGACGTTAAGTAAGGCAAGAATAAGCCAGATAATGAATAAGAAAACTGGAATGGGTAGAAGCTCCATTATTTAAAGACAAATTATTCAGTTGGTTAGCTGCAAATTCTTGCTAATCACTTCAGGAATTTTATGACTAAAATATCATAGTGGTACCGGTTTGGAGAGTACAGCATAATTTCTTTAACTGAGTAATTTATGATGCAATGTTTTCATATTATTTCATTTTAAATATTGTATTTTACGGAAAACCAATAGTGACATATTGATTTTCAACCCATGTATGTTGTTGTTGTTGTTGTTGTCGTGGTCTTCAGTCGTGAGACTGGTTTGATGCAGCTCTCCAACCCATGTATATGCGCTGTATATTTTGTATATATGTAACTCGACTATGTCAATTGCTGTAATAGCTAAACGACAATAAAATTTCATTCAATTCAATATTATAGATAGAGAAGAGGAAGCAAAGAAAGACTTAAGTCTAAACGAGGCCTCTGGAGTGAGTGATATTTCCTTAGAATTATTGAGATTTTTGGGAGAGCCAATAATGACAAAATTATTTCACCTGGTGAGCAAAATATGTGACAGGCCAAATACCTTCAGGCTTCAGGGAGAATGTAATAATTACAATTTCAAAGAAAGCAGGTGCTAACAGGTGTGAATACCACTGAATCACTATTGTTGGAAAAAACTGGCATAAATTATTTACATAACTATGAAGAATGGAAAAACTTATAGAAGCCAACCTCAGGAAAAACCAATTTGGGCTTCAGAGAAACATAGGAACATGCATCACAATACTGTCTCTACAACTAACCCTGGGACATAGGTTGAAGAAAGGTAAACTTACATTTAAAGCATTTGTAGATTTAAAGTAATGCTTTTGACAATGTAGACTAGACTACCTTCGAAATTTTGAAGGCAGCAGGAATAAACTACACAGAGCAAAATTCTATTTATAGCTTGTATAGAGACCAGACTGCATTTCTAACAGGACATGAAAGGGAAGCTGTAATTGAAAAACGAGTGAGATGGGGTTGTAGCATATTCCCAATGTTATTCAATCCATTCACTGAGTAGGCTGTGTAGGAAACCAAGGAGTAATTTAGGAAGGTAATTAAAGTCCAGGGAAAACAAATACAAAGTTTCATGTTTTTCGATGAATTTCTGCATTTCAAAGTTTAGAACCTGACAGGAATCTTGGCAAAACAGTATGATCATGGTACTAGCATTTGCTTAACACATAACAGAACAGTAATCAGTTGCTAGTCAGTGTTCTTTCTTACAGGTATACCGGAACCTATGGAATTAAAATGTTTAGCAGATACACAAAGCGCATATTTTCACTATGTTAATTCAAAGTTATGTAATTTAGTATTCTTTAAGAAATAAACTTTTAAAAATGTAGCCATTATTAACCTAAAATTTGGTTTGGACACCACAATATTGTACTAGGCATTTTTTCCTATTGTAAGACTTACACAGAACTGCCACTCCTCTTCATTACTCACAATTCATATACTAAATACATACTTGATGTTTGTTAAAACACACATCTGATACGTGTGATAGGCTTATAGTTTTTCATCCCATCAGTGGTCAGAATGGGGTCCCACGCTTCATTCACCACTAGAATAGTTTTTCACGAAGACATTTCAACATAAGGAGGTCTTATGTAAATATAACAAATATATAATCCATAAAAGACTCACAAAAATAAATGTGCAAATGATTTCTATAAGCAGGACACTTTTTCCGCCATAAGAGGCACACTGAAAATTATTCAAAATTAATTATCTTTCGTAATTACTGAAGTAGTTATATGCAACTTGTAAGCATAGTTAATTACACTGTGTGTGACGCTAATGAAATTTTCTATAAACGAGAATTAATTATATTATACAGTCTTCATTTGCGAATACTGTCTCGCATAATTGATATTGGTTACTAGTAAAACTAAAATCGGAACGGCTGTGCAATATTTTACCTAATCATACTTACGAAATAAATGCACAAATAAAAATAATGGCAATGAAATTGTTTACACTGTTACAGCCATGATGGTTACTATTCAAATAATTGCACGTCTATGCATGGAGGTCAGTTTTGACATTAAAAATGGATGAAGCTTCCTCGCAGGATAGAGAGAAACGCTATGCAGTCAAAAACTCCGCAACAGGATCATTCAACTATCGTTTCCTATGCCATGCAACTATTTGTCTACACTAAACAGTCAAGATGACTGACAACTTGAGTAGCAAACAGTCCAGTAAAGATTTCTTACTGTGACAGCATTTTCCATTATCAACAGACACACTATATCCCTACGCCCCTCGCAACCACGAGATCTTCAAATTACAATAAAAATAAGCATATCGCAAGAGATGCTATGTGGGAGCATCACCGACTTCATTTTATTTCCCTGCGTCGCTTCGTCTCATATTTAATTCCATGAATACCAAATAACTTCGAGAGCACACAAGCGAAACTACTGCAATTTCGTCTCCCTCAACAATATTTTCTTAAGTAATAATTAATATGTACGGCAGAAACAATAAGTATTTCGACATAACATGAAAATATATAAAACTAAAATACCCATTTGTTCAATTCGAGAAAATATCATATAATTTATTTCGTTTGTGACAATGTATTTAAAACGCCGCAGGCAACTTCTTTCTATAACAGGATCCCAGTTTACTCATACAAAAATCTGCTTACGCTTACTGCTTCAAACATGCTAAGTTCTCAAAATTATATGAACTTTGAAAGCATTACCTCTGTTTTATTAGATTCTGTAGCATCGTTTTCTGTGTTTGGTTTTTCTCCGTGGTCGTTTGGTGATGCAGCAGCTCCATTTTCGTCGCCTTTCACTTCAGTTTTCTCGGTGTTTTCGAGTTTAGTTTGCTTAACATCCCCCTCCACGATTACATCCTCAGCTTTACGCTTTGTAGACATGCTCACAGACTTTTAACGAAAAATCACATGAAAATTCTTCCCTGGTAAACAACCTCTTTTATCGATTTGGGTCGTCCAACTCTTTCTATTGTTCCGTAATGTAACGTTTTTTTTTTCACCCTCCCCACTACAACCAGTTTAGAAAAACATTTGCTCGTGAAGAAGTATCAATATGGCCCAACACTTGTTATGGGTTATTAAATTTTATTTTTCGGAAATGAAGGTGCTGAGCTATGTTTGGGTTCATAGGACTCATAATACGCGTGTTTCGTTAATTAACTGAGTAAATTTTCATTAAGAAACACGTTTCATATCAGTTATATGCCTTCAATTATAAATGAAGTCATAAACTTGTGTGCAGCAACTAGAGAAATATTCGTCTTCATCTGTACCTCGCATCTTAATTTGTATGAAGTGCTGACCATACATCCGTAGTTACACTTCAATTTTTAAATTTGTTTGCCGACTGTCTTGGATTAGTAATCTTAAATTGATTAAACAGCATACTTATTATTTTCTTTAAAAGATTTCTACTTCCGAATACATGTTTGCGGTTATTAGCTCGTTTTGTAATTCTTCCGCGGGTAAATTCGTGTCTGTTAAGTTTGTACCCGAGATGCCATTAGGTTAATGTAAAATGGCTGACGTTCACGATATAAGTTTAGCTATGTGTTTTTCTTAGTATATGCTGTATTTACAAATATTGGAGAGCTTCGTGTGTATAACAGTTGAGAAACTAACTAAATGCAAATTGTGTTTTACGGATTTATTAGGTTTTGGATGCGGATAACTGTAGAAATCAGTTTCGTGTTGGTGATGAGATACCCAGCACGTAAGTGTTGAAGAAATGCCGTAGCGTTGATTACAAAACTGGGTTGGCGTGTTTTGATTATTAGTAATATTCTTCATGTTACATAATTTCGTGTTTTCATAAATATTATGAAAACTAGTGTGAAACTTGTTCTTTCGTGATTTGTAAATTAACTGATATGTTTGCAGAATAATTATATATTCTTGGTAAGGACCTGGCTTAGGAATAGTAGGGTGAAGCTAGAGTTTCATTTGTCATTAAATATTGTTAAATCTATGTAGGGGATGTCGAAGAATTGATATTACACCTTGAATTGTTTCTCTAAATGAGCAATGTTTCACTAGCTGGGGAGACGGACTTTGCACGTAGCAATATGTATTAGACTTAAGTTCGGTTCTCTATATTATAACCACGTTGGGAGCATCTTTTTCTGTAGCTGTTGTTTTAAAGTATATGTATAGGTGCGTAACATTTATCAAGGAAGTGGTTTGAGGCGCATTGGTGTGAAAGTAAAAATTTGGCGTTTGTAGTATGGTGATGTGGTAAGGGGGAGAGTGCTACGAATTTTTTGAGAGAGAAAATTGCCACCGGAAATTTTTCAAACTTCTCTTCTAAATTAAAATTTACATGCATCATTATGCCCTTC
Source organism: Schistocerca piceifrons (assembly GCF_021461385.2). Taxonomy (NCBI): domain Eukaryota; kingdom Metazoa; phylum Arthropoda; class Insecta; order Orthoptera; family Acrididae; genus Schistocerca; species Schistocerca piceifrons. The sequence goes on along the minus strand of NC_060148.1, from coordinate 144,054,493 downwards.
TTACATAGAAAAATATGAGCCCTGTGGTTTATTATTAGTTTTAGTAATTTATACATAAACATTCAAATAAATGTTGAAGATTGACACATGACATTAGTTACTATCTTCTTTAAATTTACTGGTTTGAGTGAGTTCTCCTGTTTGTCATATTTAGTAAAGGCTTGTGTCTACAAAAACGCTCAGTAAGCACAGTGAGGGGCATTTCCCACTTTTTATTAGGCTACCTTATTTAACTTGGCAGGAATATGCAAGCATTTATTGTTTGTTTCTTGGCTTAAGTGCAGGAATACTGAATTTAGCAAATATAAGTTTAAGGAAGGAAATGTTTAAAAGTCACCTGTATTATTTTGGGTCTAGTGCAGCAGGGGATACAACCCGTCGGCTTTGAACAATGACGTCATTCCTTAGTCATAGATCGTAATGTCTTCACTTCGAGGCATAGATAATAAAGCAGTTCTGTGTTCTAATAAGCACTATCATTAAAATAATTGAATAAAATAATTGAATGTAAATCTAAAAGCGATCGCTTGATATTGGGTGCATCATTAAACGTGTGACTTAATTAACCTAATTATTTGTTTCAAGATATTGCTTAATAAAGTAGGATCAGTTTATTCTATCTCGTGAGATTTTTTTTTTTAAAACAGCCAAAAAACACTTATTAGGTACTGAAGGGAGCTGCTTAATAAAGTAGGATCAGTTTATTCTACCTCGTGAAATTTTTTTTTTAAAAAGCCAAAAAACTCGTATTACGTACTGAAGGGAGCTAGAACACTAAGAAGAATCGCTTCTCGGCTTTTGACAAGATATTGCTTAATAAAGTAGGATCAGTTTATTCCATCTCGTGAGATTTTTTAAAAAAAAGTAAAAAAAACACTATTGCTTAATAAAGTAGGATCAGTTTATTCTATCTCGTGAGATTTTTTTTTTTTGAAAAGCCAAAAAACACTAATTAGGTACTGAAGGGAGCTGTTTAATAAAGTAGGATCAGTTTATTCTATCTCGTAAGATTTTTTTTTAGAGTCAAAAAACACTTATTATGTACTGAAGGGAGCTAGAACATAAAGAACAATCGCTTCTCGGCTTTTGACAAGATATTGCTTAATAAAGTAGGATCAGTTTATTCTATCTCGTGAGATTTTTTTTTTTTAAAGTCAAAAAACACTTATGCTTTTGACAAAATCAATGTTTATCTCTCTCGCATTCCTTTGTTTCTCAACATTCTCCTCAGCTCTTTCATCTCTGTAATACATGCTCTCTGGCGACTTGTGACGTCATTGTTCAAAGCCAACGGGTTGTATCCCCTGCTGCACTAGTCCCATTATTTTCATGGTCCTTTTTTTTTTTTTTTTTTTTTTTTTTTTTTTTTTTTTTTTTTTTTTTTTTTTTTTTGCGATGCATGTTCATATTTTCAAAATGTTTTAAATTTGCCATTTTCATAGGAATAGTTGGACTAAAAGAGTCAGCTTCATCACTAGTAGGAGCACTGTATTATAACTGGTGGAATATTTTTAATTTCCTTGTGCAATTGACAGTTACATTTTGCACACAATATTTACATGATGATGATGTGAATAGTAGTATCTTTCAGATGCTTTTAGTAATGTGCTGTTGTATGCTTACTGCCTAAAATTCAATCAGACTGTGTGCAAAATGGAATTGTCACTTTGGACAGAAACTCGAAACTATTAAATTGATGAGCCATGCAGTGACACTTGGAAAACAGTGGAAGCAGATTACTGTAATGTAATAGGAGTTTGTAATGAAAATACATGTAGGGTGATTACTTGTTAAGTTGTTTAGGGATCCTCACATTGCACCATTCTGTGTTCGGTGTGTGTTTTTGCGAAATGGCCTGAGGAAGGTATACAAGCTTCTAGCCCATAAATATTAATTGTTAGTGAGTAGAAAATATAAAGTGAAAGGTGACAAAATGTTGTGGCCAAGTTCAAGCAATTTTTCAGTGAATAATAGTGGTAAAGCTGCAAAATTTGACAAGATGGTTGAATAGTTTGCATTGTGCCCATTGTGTAAGTATCACGAGATGTGAGTCACTATTTTTGCTCTTGGAGACAAAGTTAAGCAAATTAAAGTTGCTCCAGGAATAACTCACTTTCAAAGCCTTGTTTCTTAAAATGGATGTTAAAGGAATATTTCATTCATGCTTTACATATTTGCTACTTCTACTCTGATTGTAAATAATTATCCAGTAAAGTTTTGCGAGGGAATCACTGTCTGAGTATCATGTTTTAAGGCAGCATGCTTTTTTTTGGGAAGCAGTGGTAAATGGATCCTCAAATTCTGTTTGCCTTAAATGAAAAACAAAACATATCTGTTGTTCTGAATTTTCCAGTACTTTAAAAGCAAATTATAAAACAGAAAAAAATCAAAGATAAATTTATTTTTATTGGTCACTTTTCATTCTGTTGCTCTGAGAATGGGAGTCTGATATAATTTAAAAAAAAAGAACTGGTAAATTGGATCTAACAATGCAGCAGTCATAGTAAAGTTTGGGAAAAGGTTGTTACACTATAATGGAAACTTGTAAATATTGGTTGTCTTTAGAGCTTCAGCTTCACCTAATGGAGATATTCAGAGGAGAACACTATGGTCAAATATAGCCAAACATTCCCTCATATTCCTGGTTCCACACAGTTAAGGGGAATAAAAAAATTTTTAGTTCCATGACTCGCTTGAAATTTAATGTTGGATAATTCCGAAGCAACCTTAATGGAACACATATTCAAGATAACATGTGTTGTGAATGTGATGGAATAACAGTAGAGGATATCAGTGACGTATTTTATTAATGTAAAATGTATACAAACCAGAAAATCATTGCCATACAAAAACCAATCTGATGTAATCAATTATCAGTACCAGCAACCATACCAACTCTCCTTCATTGTATTGTAGTTTTAGAATTAATTATGACATTCATTGATAAATGCATCCAAAACACTTAGAGATGGCCGTGGCCTTCAGGTCAAGAGCCACTATATCAAAACAAAAAATATTTGATGAAAACTGAAAATTTTTAACAGCAGTTAGTTCTCTTTCAGCTTCCTCTCTTATAAATTCAAAAGGTAATGAAACATAGTTTAAAATCTCATGTGAAATGCAAAGTTAATGAGAGAGAAAGGTTAATTAGCAAGAGGCATCCACTAAAGGCTTAGAGATATTTGGAAGAAGAAAACTTCTGTTCATGATGAGAAAATTCAGACTATCCTGTTGGCACTAAGGAGAAAGCCAATTAAAAAAAGTGTGGATGACTATGTTGCTGAGAGAGTAGTTAAAACATCTAGAAAGCTGGATTAGCAGTACCAGGGAAAAAGTAGGGGAAATTCTTTCTGATGTAGCAAAGAATGGAGTAGGCCTACTTGTTTTTTTTTCTGAGGATGATTAGTAGGGTCTGCCCTAACATGAATGAGTGTTTGTCAGGATTAATGGAATAAAGTACAGAAATAAAAATGGTTGTTGCTAAGACATTTGAAATAAATGTTCATGGCTTATCAAAGTAATCATGCCAAAGTTTGGTTATGTAAATTCTGTGAGATCTCTGGATAAGGCGGTGTATATCAGGTTCCTCAGTGGTCTACTCAGTGTATGTTCCTACAATGCACAAGAATATCAAACTTATATTTGCTTGTAGGACAATTGACAAAAGACTACAGCATGTGTTTGGCAGTTTGCAGTACTGAAACAAAAATTCTTAATGTGATAGCTGTCTTAAAACCAATACCGCCGAAAACACCTTGCTCCCATTGAAAACACCTTACTTATCTGGGCAAGGACATTGATCGTGTGGAAACAGGGGACCCAGACAGATTATGCATTGTTTGAAACTTAACAATTGCAAATTGATTTTCTCTTGTTCAGGAAGCTCTCAAAGCGTAAGAAAAATATACTTCTTGATAAATTATACCTGATTGTTTGAGCCTAGTTCACAGAAAGTGCACAGATTCAAATGTGTGAGAATTTTGTTTTTCTTGGGTGCTGCAGTCTAGTTTGTGTAGTTAATCATTTTACAGTGCTTCCAGTACCATCACATGAAGGGTTTCTGTTACTTGCAAAAAAGAGACCGAGGTTGACAGACAGAGAGAGCAATAATGGACAGCATCCTGGACAATAAAGAGAATAATTCTCTGCACAATCAAGTGTTGCAATCGCATCACCCGGTTTAAGCCGTCGTCTTACCATTTTGAGAAACTATTTTGAATTTTTATATTCAGGTCAAAAGTTTATGTTTTGTCACAAAATCATAAACTCCCTGGTGCTTAGCTTTAAGTGATGCATTGTATATGTCAATACATGTCTGTACCCCACAGTTTGTTCAGGATCGACAGCCTTGCACACATCAGTAAGTTGCGATGAAGTAAATTTCTTCCAGGTCAGCTGGCACATTGGTGCAGTGTACGAGCACTTATTGCAATACTCTACACAGCCTAACCCATTGGAAAAATTGTAATCCTTATCAATGATGCTGTTTACATCATAAGTTTAATACTGTGCTTCATTGTGCATGCGTGCGTACACACACACACACACACACACACACACACACACACACTCACTCTCTCTCTCTCTCTCTCTCTCTCTCTCTCTCTCTCTCTCTCTCTCTGATTGGGTGATTGTCATTGTGAAATTGAACAGTGCTTTCAAATAGTACAAAGATCTGTTGGGTTAGGCAAATAAAAGAACATTGAAAACTCTAGCAGAAATGTACATTGGTATTGATTTTTAAAATGAATCAGAACTCAACATTTGTTGTCTGATATTTCTTCACTAGCTGCCAGCCAATTCTCGTATGTGGCAGATGCAGCAACTGCAACCCTCTATGCTTCACAAATTTCAACTCCCAACATATCTGGGTTAGCCACCGATTTGAATTCATCAAAGCAACAATAAAGGGTAGGCCCTACAGATGTCTCGGACTCTTTCTGATACTTCAGTCTGCGAGCTTGCCAAGTTAAATAATAATAATAATAATAATAATAATAATAATAATAATATATGGAGGAAACAGAAGAAAAATTTGGAAGTAAAGTTTATTGACAAAAAATAAAAACTTTGAGGTTTGCCAATGACATTGTAATTCTGTCAGAGACAGCAAGGAACTTGGAAAAACCGTTGAAGGGAATGCACAACATAAACAAAAGCTACACAAGAGTAATGGGATATAGTTGAATTACCTCAGTCAACACTGAGGGAATTAAATTAGGAAATGATGAGTTTTTCTATTGGGGCAGTAAAATAAGTTGCCAACGTAGAGAGGATATAAAAGTCAGACTGGCAATGGCAAGAAAATTGGTCGTGAAAAGTGTTAGGGTGTCTTTTTTTGAAAGTGTATGTATGGAGTGTAGGAAGTGAAACATGGAGGGTAAACAGTTTAGATGAGAAGAGAATACAAGCTTTCGAAATGTAGTGCTACAGAAGAATGCTGAAGGTTTGATGGGTAGATCATGTAAGCAACGAGGTGATCTGAACAGATTTGCGGAGAAACAAATTTGTGGCATAATTTGACTAAAAGGAGGGATCAGTTGATAGGACACATTGTGAGACATCAAGGGGACACAAATTTAGTATTGGACAGAAAGTGGGGGGTTTCTAAAAACTTTAGAGGGAGACCAAGAGATGAGTGCAGTTAGCAGCTTTAAAATTATGTAGGTTGTAGTAATTGTTCGCTGAAGAAGAGGCTTGTACAGATCGGACAGCTGTACCAAACCAGTCGTAGGAATGAAGTCCACAGTATCGCAAATATACACTGAAGGACTTTATAAGCATATTAATTTGATGTTTGTTCCAGCTTTATTAATGTAAAGTTTTCTTCAGTTTAAAACTCATCTTTACGATTGCATGTTTTCTGAGATAGATGAAATACACATTTTTTCATGATCTGGACTTGTTCATGGTAAATGTTTAGAATCTACTCTGTGTGTGTGTGTGTGTGTGTGTGTGTGTTTTATTCCTTACAAAAAACTTTTTATAAGAAATATTTGATGGTCCTCAGCCAGCCTTTATGCCGTAGCCTGACTGGTGCGCTTTGCCAGCACGTCTGGCTGCCTCTGGTAAATGAACCTACCGCCACACGGTGGCTGCTCAGCCGTCACATTAGCAGCGTGCACGCTTCTCTCTAGGTGTGAATGGAATCACTCGTGTACACATGTTAATGGAAGTACACATATGCCTCTGCTTGCTTGTGGAGGCACGTACAGTTGCACGGTGACTAGGTATTAGGGCACAAATGTAAATGCACCTTAAGGGAATATGCTGAATCACTCTGTAAGTTGGAGGCGTGTCCTGAGCCCTGTGCCTTCTTTTCTGGTGGTCCATTTGTTTACGGTTGCCTAACTTAAACCGGAGGCTCGTGACAACAGTAGCAATATTCAGCTCTTTTTATTGTGCCGCCAAACTGACGAGTAATAGTTTTCCTGGAAAAGGGAACTGAAGACGTGGCCAGTGATAGCACCATTGTGTGTTAATGCCCGGGAAACTGAAGGGGAGGTATTAAGAGTGTAGACCCTAGTATCTGTAAAAGTGGAATGCAGTTACGCTTTACACATCTACATATTACACATTTGTGTCTACGAGCTTGTACAGTGCAATAATTCAACAATGACCGGCATTTTTGTTTGACAATAGTTCTCGTATACTACCACTGTGAGGCTATTTAGTTGCAGTTTAATGTGTACAAATATACCTACTGTCTCAGCAAACCACCTGCTGAAATTAATTTTTTTTTTAGAAATTTAATGTAGCATCATTTTTTAAAACTGCTTTGCCTCTTTCATGTGTGACTTATTTATTGTGGCAACTTTTAAAACTGAATCCCATAGACAGATCAGTTTTTCTCTGAATGAATGCCCTCGCTAACCTCAAAACTCGAGTTCCGTAGGACAGCAAGTTTGTAGAAACTTCAAATTTATTGTTTTTTGTATTGTTAATAATATCACAGCAATTCCTGCCAAAATAATATGTTTGTCCACACAGTTACGTGTCGAGTGCACCGTGCTCGTTCTGCTTCAGCGGGCGAGGGAACTCGAATCCTGTTATGCTCAGAATTGTGGTCCTCGTACCTTCTTTTGCACACAGTTGACTTTCTCAACTTTACATTTTGCTTGCACATTGTCATTACAGTCCCTCCCCTCCTTCGTATCATCAGTAAATGTAATGACTTGGAGTAATTCTCGATGGTATCGGGCAAGTTCGCGTCACCAGTGTGGCGCGATACTTTGGCGAGGTGACTGCTCGCCGTGTTTGGGTGTTCCTGGTAGCTGAATATCTTCTGCTGGGCACTGCTTTTAGGGTCCCCCACTGCCTGCAGTCGGCCAGCTTTGGGTGTGGACCCGGTGCAGTGGTGGGGGAAGTGCAACGTGGGGTCTCAATTTGGTGTCCTCAGTCGCGCTACAGGTGGCACCGGGCACAGGTATAGACTGCTGCTGGGCTCTGATGCTCGAGGCTGGGTTCCAGGCCTTGTTTAATTGAAACTAGTGAAATAATAAAGGAAGCAATTTTCAATTAGGCGAGGCCTGGGACTCGGCTTTGAGCACGGTCAAAGCACAGTGGCAGCCTGTGTGGAAATCCGCTCGTGTGGCAGCAGTCGAAGAGGATGGCCGTGCACTGTCGTCGTACTGGCAAAGACCCACATCTGGTGTCAGCCGTAGTGTGACCGACGACACTGGATCGAGTTCTCGTGTCGTGCTTCTTTCACCACTGCATCTAGCCTGTGCCCAGAGCCATCCATCTGGGGACTCCTGACCCAAAATATCACCCCAATGATGCTACCTAACTGAATATCCGAAAATATTTGAAACTTTGCTGTGCCAGGAAAACCTAAAATTATTAATAATGTTAATGGCAAGCTGCCACTGCTGCCTGTGAAGGAATTTACTTCTTTTATGGGCTGTGACGTAGATGTGAAGAAAGAATGATCCAGTTCTGTGTATACAGAATTCCTTTCTTTCATGCCAGTTAAGATAACAAATAAATTGTTTGTGACCATTGATTGGAATTAAAGAAAGTCATTCCAGAATTTTGTGTATCTCATTCTGTGTTAGCTCTGAGAAGTAACACGCACATTACTTTCGACTGCAACACAGCTCTACCTTGCCCTGTGACCGTGTTATTTCCCACTACGGCCGAGTCTACGGCTCACTTTGTTGACTAATGGTTAGTAAATAGTGCTAATAGACACCAGTAACTTTGACTATCCTCGTACTTAGTGCTTCTGTCCCGTTCCAGATGCGGGCCACGTAATACACGGCGGCAATCGATTATAGACGAGAGCAGAAGACGGCTCCATTAGTTTGTTACCAAAACTTTAGGAGAGGAGAGAGAGACCGGCAAAAGTGGCCGGTGGCATGAAATCGGATTCAAAGTCCGACGGCGGAGGCGGCGATATGGGAGACAGACGAGTGAGTATCGGCGACGACGACAGGCGCGAACGAGACAGGGACCGTGACGCCAGGGACCACCGTGACTCCGGCGGAGGGCTCGGCGGTCGGAGACGCGGCGAAGACAGGGGCTCGGACGGAGATGCATCTGGTGGTGAGGAGAGCAGCGTGTGCCGCGACTTCCTGCGTTCGAATTGCAGGCGCGGGCGGCGCTGCCGGTATATCCATCCCGAAGGGAAGGAGGGGGAAGAAGGTAAGTGGGAGGAGGTGTGTCAGTGGTATTAATGGAGTTCCCGTATGTATCGGGCTCTCCTAATTATCAAGTTTCTACCTTGGCAGTATCACGATTACAGTAAATCATTTTCACACTATTAGTGATTATGGCAATGTGCTGTTTTCAGTTTATTACTCTGAAACCAATGTATAACACATGACTTACATCTTAAATTGTGTATTTGATAAACATGTGAAAATTTCTAAAGTTTTTATTGCTTACAACGTTTTTGCTGTTTGTGCAGTAGTACTCAAATGTCACACGTGACATTTTTAATTTGTTGCCTCTTTACTACTAACTCTATTCATAACACAATAGCTAGATATACACGAGTGGATTTTAGTGATGAGACACAGAGATTTCTGGTGAGTTTTTGAAGACCTGCAATTCTTGCTTGTGTGTTAGTGGAGGCACAACCTTGAGAACATTAGCAACAGTTCTGGGAGCTGCTGATCCAGTATCTCAGCAGGTACACACACACACAAAAGTGGATTTCTGTGAAGGGCTTTGTTCAGCCAAGCCTGAGAGTTTATGCTGAGCAAGTACGTATTGATCACATACAGATTGTGAGGATAAGAATAGAATAATTACTACACGCACAAAGACATTCAAACAACCATTCTTCCCACTCGCCATATGTGAATGGAATGGGAAGAAACCGTAATAACTGGTACAATGGGATGTACACTCTGCCACGCATCTCACGACTGCTTGCAGGGTATAGTGCAGATGCACTTCCTCTCATGAAAGTACTGGTTATTAAATAAGTTATAGCTTTATATATCAGCTTCATGATGAAGTGCCTGTCATTTCGTTAATGGTTATAGTTGTTTTGATATTTTGCATATAAGTAAAGCAGTGCTTGAATATAAAATATTTTGCAATGAAAAATAGGGGTCACTATGAATTTGTGTTTGGTGCATATGAAATTTAGCTAACACAATGAATTTTTCTTTATGCTTGGGAGGAGGTCTCTGTCACCAATCATGAGGAAATGAAATACTCATAACATACCTCATTACTCACTAAAGGGTTGAGATATCAAAACAAGATTTTGGCAAATAACAGTCTCCTCTTTGAGTGCTATTTTGGCATTTGATAAATGTTTAGAACAATCTTATCTACTGTGATATAGGAGTAACTGCAGACTTTTGCGACAGAATGATGTAATTTTTTAAGTCGTCGATAGATTGTGAAATGCGAATTAGTGTGGGCTTTGCAACAAGATAAGTGAAGAAATTACACTTTGGTATTTATACCGAGTATGTGCTTTTTTTTTTTTTCTTGTAAGCTTTTGACCTGATTTGTCCTCATTTCCTTGTTTAATAAACACTGTTTCAGTATCCTATTACAATTGCAACTGCATTAGCATGTTAGTGAGGTAACATTGTGTAAAGTCCGCTTTGTTCGGTCAAAAGAAGTAAATTTTATCATGGCAACCAGAGAAATGTAGGTGATACTCGAAATTCGCCACTGAGAAATGTGTGGTTTTTGGGTGATAGCAAGTTTCAGTTGCTACAACTATTGAAAGGAGATGCACCAATGACCACATCAAAAAATTTGTGCTACAAAATACCTTGTTGTAAAATTTGACAGATTGACATTATGCAAACAAGAATGTAATAAATAAAAATAAAGTAGGTCATACAAGGAGATGGTTGAAACATTTATAGACACTATTCCCACTGGGAATTAAAGTGTTATAAAAACTAACAACAGTGCCAAATAAGGTAATACCTCAGAAAGATGCAAGCAGACAGTGTTTCCTGAGACGAGCAAAAATCAAACGTAATATATGGTAAATAGCATCAAGATATTTTGTAAGGAACTATTTTTAGATGCAGGAAGCAAGCCAGATTGTAAATGGTTTCATTACAGGCAACTGATGATACATTATTTTAATAAAGTGAAATGCATTTTATGAAAAAATACACGTTTTGTTTTAGCTGCAATGTTGGATTTAAAATAACTATAATAATTTCATAAATAATCTCAGAGAAGGAAGGTCTCTTGAAAAATGTGTAGAAGGGGGAGGGGGTGAGTTGTATAAATCAACACTATAATGAGTGCCAATAAAATGTTACTTGTACTATGTTCATTGCTGTAGGCTATTACCCGTACCAGTTTATGTCCTTTATTTTACAGGTATTACAGATTACTGTAAAAAGGCTCAAACAGCCAGTGACTGCCACAAATGCTTTGCTAGAATCTCCCCTACTTTCTCTCGAAGATATAAATTACTTTCAAAGTGCAAAAATATAGTACAATAAATAAAGTACCTATAAAACGCCTCTCTGTACAGTGTATTTGTGGTTAGACACAGTCGCAACTCTCGAAATCTGTCGCCCGTGGCACCTTTCCAATTGGAGCATGCACGGCAGTCCTGGGTCTGGGGGTAAATCGCAAAAATCCGCTGATTTGCCTCAGCACGAGAATGGTCTCAGCCTGCGGGTAGATCAGAGGGCTGGATCCAATTGATGGGGACTACACATTAGTGGAAAACCATGGGCCTCAGATTGGCGGGCCATATCTGTCGGGCACCTGTATAACTGGCCCGTGGCGGAAGTGTGCTTATGCATGGCCAGCTATTTTGCCGACAGTGTCCAGATATACCACTGAACATATCTGTAAAATAATTCAATGTAAAAGTTCAGGGGATAAGATGTATAAATATTTGTTAAAATACTTCTTGCTTACATGCTTAACATCAAATGTTAACACTAGACCCACTTACCGGACAGTTTTGTTCCATAATAAAAGTTTAACCCCACATCCCCCGTAATAGTTTTTGGAGGTGATGAGAATTCATGAATTCTAAAATTTCTTAGCCTAGTTGATTGTGAAATAAGTCAGTGGCATCAGTTCCGCAGTTTTTGAGAGAACCGGTAGAGTGACATTCGTGTTCCATTGAATAAAGTCATTGTTGCCAACTCAAATACATTGCTTGTAGCCTTTATTGAGTCTGTTGCTGCAGTGCAGATATGAAACTGTAATTGTGGCCTCTTTTATCAAATAAAACAGTATATAAGTAGAATAAACAGACCATGTGAAGTAGTGCCACATGGTTCTTTGTCTCGGGGAGGATGAACAGATGTCTTCTTCGATAAATAACGGCGGAAATGTTGATTCGGGAATATGTAGACAGTATTTCAACAGATTCTGATTGTGGTGCAAACTCCAGTAAGGTGAGTCAAGGAACGGCAGTGAAGATTCACATGAATTTCCAATAGTGGAAATGCCAAGAAATAAAACGTGTCTGAAATTGCATATTTTTGTTTTCCCAGTTTTCAATGTAGCTGTGTTAATTCCATCAAAAATACTCGTTTCACATATCTCTATGTACTGCTTCATCCAAAGGGCAACCAAATTGTAATGTTACAGGTGAACAGGTGGTTATACCACAATGCTTCGTGGTAGTGAAGGCAGTGCTGTTTACGGTTGGCATTTTGCAAGCTAACACTGATGAACAGAGTGCAGCTAAAGCTAAGTAATGCAGTATTGACCCACACACATGCTGAAAGGTGATATAATTCAGGTAAAATATGCTGACTAATATGATTTTTCAGTACAGAGCTCGTGATGGTATGAAGTGAGAATTGGTTCCTACTAATATTGGAACTCCTTTGAAGTGTGGACAGCAAAATGTATTGATGGGATTCAAAACGTGTACATTCTTGGTCCATATATTTCTGTAGATGAGCAGTTGTTTCCAACCAAGTGTTGATGTTCGTTTCCTCATCTTTTGGATGCAGAACCTAATGAGTATGGCAGAAATACTAGATCTGTTGATAAAGATTCCAAATGTATGCTCAGTTCGGTAAAGATGAAATTCACCCAGCCTAGTGCACAAAGAAAGCTCAGAAGGATATATACAAGGCCATAGCTTTCAAAAATATCAATATGATCCTTATAATGTGTCATGAAGAACCCAGGAAAGAATGGAATAATTCTCAGTTCTTTGCATCAAGATTTTGACTTTACTGTATTTCTATAAAAATACGAGGTTCTGCCAAGATATTACAAATAATTAACAATCACGTATTTGCATGTTAAATTTGATGCGGTGGAAAAGCATGAAAATATTTCATGTTCAGATTTAAATAAAATAATAGACAACAAGAGTAACTACTTACTACAGAAAAAATCATCCTTTAAAATAAAAAATACCAAGAACAAGCAGTAAAAGCATTTACTAACGGAGGGACATTATGGCCCTGATGGCAGTTTGGAAAAAAAAAACTGGCATTTCTAGTGTTAAATACACTAACTCATTTGTAAAGTAATCAGACATTTGAAGCTGTTTGATACACGGGAGTTAGATTGTTTAAAGACTCAGGCTGCGAGATTTACTGGTACAAATGCAACATGATGGATTAAAGTATGATCCCACAAATAGAGAAAGACACATGAAACACCACATGCCTGTGATGAAGTTTAGTGTGTGCTGTATCTGATTATATAACAGTATTACGATGATCTCAAACTCACCAGCGAAAAGTATTTAATAATTAGGCACCATGTCCTGCCTCATAGAGATAGGTATGATCGGCTTGGCAGCGGTGGCCATTGCTGGCAGATCTTTCAACTGTCAAGTCAATCTGAGGAGAACAGCATTCTGTGAAATAGATTGTGAATTTTTTTGCTTACACACATACACTGGTATGGTACTAGTGTTGACTAAATGGTTGACAGTGTGCAATGTTCTCAATAGTTTGCTATGCCAGTAGTTACAAAGAATAACTGTAGAGTCCATCAACACTTCAAAAAATCAGGATAGGTAAATGGCTAAACATAACACAACAAATCATGCAGTATGTGGAAAAAAAAACTTTTTTTATTAGTGTGTTTTATAAATGACATTGTTTTGAAAAGGATAGGTTGCTACTCACCGTATAGGTGAGACATTGAGTCAATGTGTGTATGTTATATAATTCAGAAGGCAGCCTTTTGGCCAAAAGCTTATTTTCTTAACAGTCTTTTTGTCGTGCGTGTCTCCGATTCAGCGTCTCCACTGTACGGTGAGTAGCAATCTATCCTTTTCATAATATTGTGGGGAGTCCACTTGCATGTGTCATGTCTGAAATTTTTATAAATTTTCTGGAGTTGGTTTTTTTCTGAAATTACCCGGAATTAGTGAACATCATCATCTTTTATGCGAGATACACGGATGACATTCTTCTACTGGTTAATAACTCTACAGAAGGAATAAAGCAAATGTTCGCAACGTTTAACAGTCTACATGAAAAAATAAAATTCACACAAGAATTGGAATCAGCTGATAGATCACTAAATTATCACGATTTAACGTTGACTATCAAAGATGCTAAAATAGAGTTCAACATATTCCGGAAGGCAACTTTTTCAGGCATCATCATCCCGGCCGATTCAACCCACCCCCGAGCGCATAAAATGGCGTTTTTCTATTCTAGTATCCATCGGGCAATTTCTATCCCGTACTTATAAAATATTATTTAAATGTTTGCCTAAAACAAGCCACGTCTTAAGTCAACTTTATACAACTTGATGCATAAACATAAGGTTTTGTCACTTCTATTAAACAAGCTGTAGTTAATTCACTTTAAGCCCGTCGTATGGGCCTCGTCGTCTGACTAGAGACTGCGGACTGCGAGGGCGTCTGCCTCACGGAGGGCGGCGCGCATGTGCGAGACGTATAGAATCGTACTCTTTTTACGCACGCGTCAGACAACATGTTTGCTATGAATTAATTTTATACTTTACTATTGTAAGTTAATTGCTGTATCCAGCATGACTACGTTTTACATTCTACTACAGAACCTTATAAACTGACCACCAAATCTCGTATGAACATCTGTGGGAAAGCTTCTATAATTACAGAAACTGTAATGGTCACATGCATTATGAATTATTGTAAACCTAATATAGGCTGGAAGCCTTCGAAGTATGCCCTATTTTTTAGATACAGTTGATCGTTCAGTAAATTATTGCCTCTATTTGTAATTATGTGTGCATACATTTGTAGTTCCTCAAGCGCGTCGAGTCTATAGCCCTTAACTTCATGATGTAGTAGCTCTATGTCACCTAAGGTTTAGGTGTATGAGCCATTTGCACCAGATGTTCCGCAAAGGCTGACCCCGTGTTCCTACACCCTTTATTGGAAGATTTTCTTTAAACCTTACTGCTATAACTCTGTCTGTCTGACCTATGTAATAACACGGGCAATCATCACACGTAATCTTATATACGCCTGATTTCGCTGACTTATCACAGTCTTTCTCAAGGGTATGAACCAAATTTCGCTTTAAACTATTACTCGTCGAGAAGGAAATTTTAAAACCTGAGTTTTTCGACAGGCGCCCTTGTAGGGGACATTACCTATATAAGGAACCGACAACAATTTCTTGGTCTGATCTTGGATTTGAGTATTTGTGTATTTGTGTTTACTAAAGTTGTCGTCCTTTTTCGCGTTTTCTTATGATATAATTGCCTCACTATCTTTGGATCGTAGCCATTATTCTGTGCAATACTCTCGAGAATTTGTAATTCTTTTAAGTACTACACGTTGCATCCTGTAGGATGACCATATCTAATATAATTTACTAGCACATTATTATATTAACTTTTTGCAGGTTCTGAAGAAGACGTTATTACCAACGTTGAAACCTATGTAAACGTAAAGTTAACCTGCAACTGTAGGCTGTATATTCTTATATAAACAATACCAGTTGCTGTCGCTGCATAAAAATGTTAAAAATTATGACATAATAATGACTCAATAATGGGAAAGAAAAAAAACACAAAAAAATTGAATTAATAACAGATGAACAAAGATTTCAGGTGGAGAAAGAATGACAGGAAGAAAAATGAAAGCAAATGAAGAAGTTGATACTATTAAAATTATGTGACAAAGGAATGGCATTAAAAAATTACATTTAAATCAGTTAATTGAATAAAAATGATCAGTCATTTTATTAGAAAAACCACTTACTGCACTCAATGAGATTCAAACCTACATGCAAAACCATTGTATCCATTACATCATGCGACCACTCCATGCAATGCAAATTTTTTAACGCTATTGAGTATCACACTAAATTCAGAATTCCCCCCTCCCACAATCAGTCACTCGCAAACAAGGACTCACCTGGGTGTATGGCTACAGTGTGTGATACCTGGAATCTTAACCTACATTACCATATAGGTAGTTTCAAAAAGGTGATCACACTGTTGGGGAGCTCTCTTTGTAAGATCATATGCAACATATGACTTCCAGTTCAAGATTTTGGAACTACAAACATCTAAGAATTTAGAAGCTTCTTTTACATTTAAGTATTATTTCCATTGGGTTGATCAGGCTTTGTGCAGTGCTGAATCGCATACACTATGTTTTATCTGATTTCACTGACAGTCCATTTGCAAGAATCAGTTATTAATTTTCAAGAAAATATATTTTACATTTTCAAGTACTGAAGATTATCTATTAGACATGATTACAATACTTTCACCATAAGCAAAGAGAATTGTGGATGGGCATTTATGTACAGGGTGTTTCAAAAGTATTTTTTATCAACTTTGGGAACAGGTTCCTTACACACAAAAAAGGAGAAATGTTTGTATAAACATGGCAGAAAATCCTTCGTTTTTGAGTTAATGATTAAAAGTCGAAGTTCAGTGGCTCTCCAGGCACAACTGAACAACTTCGCTTATGTATGCACATGTTTTACTCACTATATCATAGATAGTGTTCTTGCCAGAGACTTGTTTACATTGTCTGTCTTAAACTTTTCCATTGCGTACATGTATTACAGATAGTGTATGCTCCATTCAAACATGGAAGGGTATTCATTTTGTGAGCAGGCATATGTGATTGGCATGTACAGCCACATGAATGGACACAAGCATGGTGTACACGTCTCAGGAAATCTGAAGAAAACCCAGGAATTTTCATTGTTCTAATTTTCAGTTAGTGTAATTTTGACTGGTAAGAACTGATATTCTAACAAAGAATTTTATATTTGACTGCTACTACATAATAACACCGCAGTAATAAAACATAAATTAGATAATAAGACCAAAATAAAACTTGAGTTGCAAAGAAAATTTGCTGTTTACAGCATCGAAATTCAGTGGACACGCAGGTGTCAGCCACCAACAGTATGTGTCAAAGGTTTTAGGATGAAGACTAAGCGGTACTTCAGAACAACAAACTACCTATGTCGAGTGTGACATTACAACTCTTTACATTTCTAACAAGTAATGGGAAAGTATTATGAATGGTGGTTTGAGGAGTGACTTTCAAAGTAAATTTCCTTTTACACAAGATGATTTATGTTGTGTGTGAGGATGCGGGATGAATTTCTTCAATGATTGAGCATTTGACTCTCATTCTAAACAATGCTTTGTGGACCAGCTCCTTAAAAAAAATTTGGTCTCAGAAGACCAGCAATTTATGCCTTTTTTGTTTGATACATCTTGAAGGAGAGCACAGGTTAAGAGAGACCAAGCTTCAAGGTTAGTTTTTCATATTTATTTTAGGTCTTTCATAGATTATAAAATGTGTAATAACAATGGCAAAAACTATAATTCATCTTAAAAAAATTTGCGAGGTGAGCTCTTGATCAGTTTCTCTCGTAATTGGCTTTGTTATGGAAAAGTCGAAGGGCTTGATGGAACATGTATTCAGCCAAGTAACCCAAGAAATGTTCGGTGCACAGCAGTGAAATTTATAATAGTGGTTATCAGAAATATTCAGTTGCTGCAGTTTGCTCCTATGATCCAGTGTAACCACAGCCTTGAGAATGGGGGGGAGGGGGGGTGTTATGTGCTATTTAACAGTGATGTTGCTATTGGCTGAATATGTCATGCTCTGTATATGTGCTGTCATTGGCTGGCAAGATCACAATCTTAATTTTGGTGCTTTCAAAGCTACCATGCTGTATTTGGTGAAATTTATATTTGAACTTTTGTAATATGAAAATATGTTGTTTACATGGAGCTGTGCAACAAAGATCTTCTGGCAACTTCACTGTTAGATTTTGTTTTTTTGCTATTATACAAAGACTTGTGTGATGTATATTTGTGACACCAATATTTGAATGAAACAGTTTGAAATATAACTTACCTCTGTGTTCCCCTTTAAAAACCAAATGTACGTTGTTAAAATGCCATTTTTATATAATATTTCTGTAATAGAGGTGTCAAATGTACAAGAAATGATGGTTCTTGTATGCCACTTTGTTACTAGCATCCTATAATCTAAATAAGATTTAATGAGGTAAGTAGCGTAAAGCTGTACATTTGCAGCATTGTAGCAAGTATAATTGATGTTACAATTACCAAAAATGGAGTATTTGAAAGGGGTTAAATTTTAATGTTAGCCTTGTCTTGGCCTTTAACATAATTAAGGAAAATGACTGGGATACTGATAAGTTAAATACAAATAATTAAATACAGTGGTCAGGAAGAACAAGAACTGAAAGAGAATGCTGAAAGCAGGGTGAAGGGGAAACAAAATGAATTGGAAAATGAAATTAGTTAAATATTTGTGAAAATAAAAAAAAGTACACTTGAAAGGTAACACTTGGCATGTTAATCCAAAGATCCCCCCTCCCCTGCAGAGTTTGGGGTGGTTTCGAAGGGAGTTGCAGAGTATTTAGACAGAATTTCAATAGCTCTAACATAACTAATAAGTTTAAAGGGCAGATAAAAAGAAAAAAAATCAACCATAACTTTCTGTAGCAATAAAGGAAGATGTAAAATAAAAAGGTGGTGCCTCAAGTCTCAGAATCTTGATCACAAACACAGTTTTGTTGGTAAGCAAACACTACAGCCAATTTTTGTAAATAATGTATGTGGCTCACCTAGAAGATAAGAAACAAGTAAAACAGATATTAAAGACAGTATTTGTGAACAAGAAGATGATGAAGCAGTTAAGACTCAAAGGATGTGAAAAAACATGAAGCCATGGGCATCATAGCAAAAGTGAGTCTACCATCTTAGGACAGAACAAATTTGAGTGTTCACACACTAGAAGAATAAATTATCAAAATGAATCTGATATATTTTAAAAAATCCTGGTGTTTTCCTTCAACTATGTTAATTTTGTGTTTTTGTCAAAGGCAACTGGAAACAGCAGGACAAACTGTTGCAGACATTTTTATCAAAACAACTGGAGAACAGTGGTCCCCCTTTCCAACCCCAGCATCCTTCTTCACAAAACTAGTTGCAGAAAGATGGCATTATCAGCATACCTTCTTTAGCTGTCATTCATTTTATACACAGAGAACAGAAAAGTAAAAAGATAAAAAAAAAAAGTGCACTGTAATAAAGTTGAAAATTGAGCTCTAAAGAGGTTGTATTATTTTCTTGGAATTCACCGTAATATAGACCAATGGTGCACACGACCCCCCCCCCCCTCCCCCTGTTCACCCTATTACAAATACTGACAAATTCCAGTCCTCACTTTTCATAGCCATGTTTCTTTCCCTTTTTGCTTCTATTTGCAACCCCCCCCCCCCCCCCCCCCCCTCCTCCTCCGTTCTTCTCTGTTTAATATTTTCTGATGTTGTCTATGTATTTGTCATTGACATAGGAATCGACGAGAATAAGAATAAAATTCGGAAACAAGAAGTTGCTATGATGTGGCACGGTCATCATTCACTGAGGAATAGTTTCTGTCACAAGAGGGAAGACTGCCAATTGAAGCATTATCAGCAATATTGCAGAAAGTTCTAGCATTACATAGAAATTTTACTTTTCTTTAATTGTAGTAGGTTAATAAAGACCTGTATAAGTAGTAAACCAGTGGAAGTTCTGGGATGGAACAGCAACAATCTGAAAATGATACATTCCTACTGTCTACATAAAGGTGGCGTTGTGAGGTAGGCACTTTGAAAAATACTGCCAGATATTATATAGCTTTTGATCTAAGTCCTTCATCAGATGTAAAATCTCTCTCTCTCTCCCCCGCCCCCCCCCCCCCCCCCTTCCTCCTATCCCATCTAATACACTTGGTTAATATAGATTCCATATACATAGTTACTATATTTCAAAAATGTTGTATAAATTATTTCTGAAGCCTGTATACTCTTCAGAATCTTCTCTTAA
The DNA here is from genome assembly GCF_021461385.2 of Schistocerca piceifrons. NCBI lineage: Eukaryota > Metazoa > Arthropoda > Insecta > Orthoptera > Acrididae > Schistocerca > Schistocerca piceifrons. The sequence continues at coordinate 144,034,741 of NC_060148.1, read as the reverse complement.
TTTCCTTCTAATCCATTTAAGTTAACAGTTTGTCACAGAATATTCGAATCAGAACAACTCCCACAATATACAATTATTATTATTGAAAATTGCATGAACAAAAATGTTTTGCAATAAGCAAAGATTATCTTCATCCTTTTCCTTGCAATTTGTCAGGAGGCGTTCTGGGTGACAACTAGTGATGACCGGTACATGGGTGAAATGCCAGCACGTTGTTGTATTCCAACTGCACCATCTTCTGAAAGCCTTGGGAACAAACCACTAATATTAGTGTGGTACAGGCAGTTACTAATATACAAACATGAGGGAAGGGAATTTCTCACTTCAGTCTCAAGCAAAATAGCCAAATCCTTGAGCTGGATGTGCAGCTGCCGACTTAAGCTGTGCGTAGGACAGCAACAGTCTCAAGATTAATGGTGGTGTTACACACAAAACATTTGCTCTTAGTATGGATACAAAAATTTATATACAGTAAGAAAGACAAAACGAAACCAACTTTGGTTGGTATTAAATACCAACATACTTTATTATGTGGTTTAAGTCATATTTGATCTTCCAAAGAATTGGCGTGTGACCTGTCTTTACTAGAAGCTTTTCATTCAGAATCAGTTGGAAAAATGATGCAAAGGTGAACAGAATAGTTACTGTTCTATGGTCAATAAGGCTAAATGAAATGGAATAATATCAGAACAAAATTGATTCATCTCTCAGTGAAAAAATCAAAGTTATTTAGAGCATTGATTTCCCTCATAGTTCTAAATTTACATGTCATGCATACAGAGCTGCAGTGCAAACATGTTCAGCAATTCCAACAGCAAAATATGGAGGTAAGTCAGTACTTCTTTGTGGTTGTATAAGAAGTTTTAATTGGAGTTGGAAAGCTGTGTTTCATTTAAGGAATAGTGGGCAACATAATTTTGTAGTCAGATGTTGGATCGTATACTGCGTACCAACATTGTGAAATACCTCGAAGAAAACTATATTGACACGTAACCAAACATGTATGCAGAAAATATTGTTCTTGTGAAACACACATGGCCCTTTATTCACTCAAAGTAACGAGTGCTGTTGACGGGGGATCTGGAGTTGATTCTGTATTTGCAGGTGGCTTTTGACCCCTGTTCCTCACAAGCTGCTTCTAATAAAATGGTGTGCTTATAGAGTATCGTGTCTGTTGTGTGACTGGATCCGTGGTACCTTTGATTCCCGAGGAAGTGTTAGAGGCTTTCTGCTCTTCTTAATGTACGTGAATGAGTTAGAAAGACAATGTGAGCACCCATTTTAGATTGTTTGCACATGATATTGTCATTTACTGTGTAGTAAAGTCATCAGAAGATTGAAACAAATTACACAATAATGTAGACGAGCTATGGTGCAAAGATGACAACTGACATGGTGGGGGGGGGGGGGGTGTATTAAAAAAGAAATTAAAAACTAAAATTGAGATGTTCTTGACATTGGTACTAAAAGTTATTCTGCTAAAGTCCAAACAGTGGAAATTCTGTGTTGGAATATCAACAATAATATGAAAAGCATAGATTGCTACCCACCTGATAAATTTTTGTTACATGATAAATCACACAGCTTTAAAGATTGTCAGTTGAGTTAAATATCTAGTGATCGCTATTACAAACAGTTTAACTTGGGACCATGATTTAGAAACTGTTGGGGGGAAGGTGAACCGAAGGATGTATGCTATTGACAAAATACTTAGGTGTAGCAAGTCTACTATAGAGACTACCTATACTATCCCTTTCTGCTCTCGTCTGAAGTATTGCTGTGCCGTATGGCATCCGTACTCGTGGAAGACACTTAAAAAGTTGAGAAGGCAACTAGTTGAGTGGTATCACAAAAAAAGGGAAAGTGTGTCACGAATACGACTCGTGGTGGCAGTCATTCGGTGAGATATTTTCAGGAAATTACAATCACTGACTTTCTCCTTCAGACGCCAAAATATTTTGTGGAGTTCACTTTTCCCCACATGCTGTTCATGAATGGAATAGTGGAGAAATAGTCTTAAAGTGGTTGTATGAAATCTGTGCCAGGCACCTGAAGTGTGAAAGGCTGAGTTCTGACCTAGATATAGACTTAACTGGATGCAAACAAATGCACATATGAGGAAAATGGTTTAGGATTGGAAACAATGATATATGAAGTACCTTCTGCCACACACCATATGATGGCTTTCAGGCTATATTTCCTGTTGAAAATTGTTTTAACAGGAATCCGTGCTAAACATATTGTCATAAATACTAGGATATGGATCCGTACAATCCAAAAGAACTGCAGACTGTCATGTCTACATATCCGTATGTGGAAAATTTGTGGAGTCTTTTAGAATCCTGCACTAAAAGCATTCATACTGGAAATAAAATCAATATGAGGAGGCTACTTCCAGATGCCTGGGACAAAATATTGGTAGTAGAGATATTAAAGCTGATAGAATCAATTGAGAAATACTTCCATACTCTACTTGTGCAGAAGAACAATTCATGTGTTTGTTAACAATGGTGCTCAATGTAACACAGTTGTGTAGTTTTTAATTTTTCTGTACCTGGTGGGTTGTTTTTTTTTTTTTAAAGTAAGTCACAATTTTCAATTATCAGCCTTCTTTGTATTTTAATACTGCCCTAGTGTTTTGTCCCCCCAGCCTCCACTGCTAAATTGCCATAATATCAGAACTGTAATTACTCCATTTTTTAAAGTGTCCAGATAGTCAGTCAGTCAATATTACCATCAGAATTGAAGAGAAAAGAAATTGAAGAAAAATCCATACATGTCAGAATACTTGGTCTGCAACTAAAATGTACAACTTCTCAGTTTTTTTCCCACAGTGTTTCATTTCCAGAGCGTCTACAATTTGTGGTGCATATTCTTGCTAAATAGTGATTAGTCTCTTTAAAGAAGCTCCAATATAATGTATACATGGATAAGGATCTAATTGCTACACTGTCTGTCTCTTTTCACCCAAATTTCAGTGTAAACTATGTATTCTTGTGACGATCTGTTAAAGATTGAGCTGTCATTACATATACACTGGAGTAGTCTTTACTTTTACGTTACAGTTTGAAATTTTGAAAATAATGGTGACACAATAAGAAGTAATTAATCTACGACAACTGCAAGATCTTTCTTAAAAGACATCATGGTCACCGTTGACTGTATAAAATATTTATTGTTACTGTTGCAATTTCGGCCTTGTGGCCATTTTCAAGTAACACTGCAAAGTTACATTCTGTCAGAATATAAAACTATCTGACATGAGTACGTGTCGTCATCAAAATGCAGACTTTTGACTGTGAGAATCCCACAAGATCTGATGAGTACGACAATTATTACATTGTAATATGTTGTTAAATATATACTGAAATGTCGATGTTACCATCGTTCTAATAATCTATCCCACATACAAGTTCAGGTGCACTGACAACATGTGGAGCTAAGTCAGTGCACCTGAACTTGTATGTGGGATAGATTATTAGAACGATGGTAACATCGACATTTCAGTATATATTTAACAACATATTACAATGTAATAATTGTCGTACTCATCAGATCTTGTGGGACTCTCACAGTCAAAAGTCTGCATTTTGACGACGACACGTACTCATGTCAGATAGTTTTATATTCTGACAGAATGTAACTTCGCAGTGTTACTTGAAAATGGCCATAAAGCCGAAACTGCAATAGTAACAACAAATATTTTATACAGTCAACGGCGCCTATGATGTCTTTTAAGAAATATTATATGACTGTGAATCCCAACCGTGAGAAGTTAATCAACTGCAAGATGAATGGCGTCATGTGCCAGAACGAATGCGAATGGTGTATGACATTGTCTTGCATTATGACTTGAAAGAACAGTTGCATTAAACAATGGATAATATTGCTCAGTTTACTCGGTTGAATGTATCTTATTTCTGCGGCAATCACCTATAAGAACTGTGAGGAGGTTCAGAACCTGTATCAAAAGCAATCTATTCCAGCACTGATAACTATGTGAGAAATATATAGAGCTGAAGATAATCCCACAGAGACAGACAATACACTTAAACAGAAATCCTCAAATACAGGATGTAAAATTTGTGCTTTCACAAATGGATGTTGTAAATATCTGAAAGTAGGATAACAGTAAGGATGTAATGTGTAAACAAAAAAACTGTGGTGCCACGTTACAAAAGTACAGTTTTTACTACTATATTGAGGTTGAGATACATAATTTTTACCAAATGTTAAGCTCTTAATTTATCATAGTAGAATCTACTAAAAGTAAGCTTCAAAGACACAAAATAAAATATTGTCTTGGGCAAAAAAAGAAATAATAATAATAATAATAATAATAATATCCAAATGTTGCATAGCAGAAGCTGACAGTTGCCACGCCTAAAGAACTTAGACAGGGGTGGAGGGAGGCTGCCGTCTTCAATCTGTCTCCTGCCGCAAAGCAATTCGAGATTCGTATGAAGTACGGTCTAATGGCACTTAATGTTGTTAAGATGACCTATGCTGACAGGTCTGAGCAGAGAGGCAACCTTGCTGTGCAGAGTTCAGGTGTTGAGGCTAACGTTGGAAAAACTTCACCAGCTGTGCGGCAACAGTAGAAGTCCCCTCGGGAGTACAGGACCAAATACGATGTCTTTGAGCTACAAAATCTGTGCGTTCAATGATTCGTCAAGCCCGTCTCGAGCTGTCACATTTGTGTACCCAGAAGAAAAACTGGTCTGACCTTGGAAAGAAAGGATTCCGTCCTTGTCCCCAGTGTATAGTTTTGGAGGTGCTGTTTTGCAAGATATCAAGACACGAGAGAGTCTGGAGAAATGGGTTGCAGATACAGCCTCCGAGTATGAAAAGTGTCATACGTACGGTAACGAGGGCTTGTGCACCGGCAAGTAACTGGGATTGAGGGGTGACGGACTGACCACAGAGTCCAGCCCGAGGTGCATACAGATTGAGCAACTTCCCTCTGACGGACTGATACCTTCTCTCACAAAATGATAGTCATTTCATTATTTGTATGTGGGCTTGCACTCGAATTTAGGTGATTAAATATGAAATATCGTGTTTTTGGATAACTTAATAATAAAATCGGTTAACTGCTTTCTCAGTAGCATTTTTACTGTGCCAGTGTAAATTTTGAAGCACAGTTTCACCACAAGGATTTTAGCTGTGCGTTGCAGTGTCAACACGGCAGAAATATGTATCTACAAGATTTTGCAGAGAGACGTTTTTGGTGCGTGGACACCACAGAGAACATCATTTGATAAGAGTTAAGAAGCTGAGCTTTGAAATGTACATTGGTGAAGTGAAAGGGCCACTGAAAAGAGTGTAAACAAACTTTTTTTTTTTTGAAACTTCCTGGCAGATTAAAACTGTGTGCCCGACCGAGACTTGAACTCGGGACCTTTGCCTTTCGCGGGCAAGTGCTCTACCAACTGAGCTACCGAAGCACGACTCACACCCGGTCCTCACAGCTTTACTTCTGCCAGTATCTCGTCTCCTACCTTCCAAACTTTACAGAAGTTCTCCATTCATTTCGCTGTCTCGGTTTTGTCAAGAATAGCCACTGCGGCTACTGTGAAATCACCTGCATTTATCAAATAGTCGTGTTCCCAGTTTTCTTACAGAGCGTCGATAAGAAACGGTGAGATTTCTCATACTGTGATTTTAGCTGACCGAACTTCACTCGCATTTTTCTGGTGTCTCATAACTACTCTCAAACTGACAGTGACTTCTCCTGTACTCTCTACAAAAGTTGATGCTGTTTGTGTGCACTCACCCAGCTGTTACTTAAGATTGTTCCACAGTGAGGCACTATCTATAACTGTGATTGTTTTTTTGTACACCAGCACTTTTGATTTAGAGTCTTATGATTTTTTCAAAAAAATATTTAAAGCTGTTTGTAATGTAGGAATGAGGGTAACAACTCCTCAAATAGTAAGAAATCTCTCCTCCTCTCTCTGTTGGAATGTGTGTGCTGGTCAAATACACAGTGCAGGACTGCAGTTCATCGGGTAGATGGGAGTGAGTGTGTGTGTTGGCTGAAGTGGATGAAGGGTGAAAATCGTCACTGGTAATGAGTTGTGGGCATAGCACTACTCGTTCGAAACTGAGTGGACCTCTGTGGAGTGGAAACATGCTGATTCCCCAGTACAGAAAAATTTAAAGTGACTCAGTCTGCTAGGAAATTGTTTGTGACAGCATTTTGGGATATATGTAGTGTTTTATTGGTGGATTGTGCTGAACACATGACCAATGTGGTTGATGCAGCCTAATTTAAAACTTTGGTTAAATTGTGTGGTGTCGTTTCAGACAGACACAACAACACTAATGCTGGCAGTGTCAGACTTCTTCGTGACAATGCTTGGCCACATATCGTTGCTCCTGTTCGCGAGAAAATTGCCAAATTTGGGTAGGGTGTGCTCCGGCATCTGTCGTGCAGTCCAGACCTCGCACCATCGGACATTCATCTTTTGGTCTCATGAAGAAATTGCTGGGTAGCCAACACTATGTAACAGGTGTGGAAGTGAAATCAGCAGTCTGCAGGTGTCTATACTCCAACCAAACAGTCCTCTACAAACACGGCATATTGAAACTGGTAGTATGCTGGGAGAAATGTGTTGTAACTGTTGGTGATTGTGTAGAAAAGTAGGTAAAAGATGTAAGCTCATTTGTGATTTTTTGTTTTGTTTTGTTACGTTTTGTTACCTATTAAACTTTTTTGTGATAAAATTATTGTGCATTACTTTCCAATCTGCTCTTGTATGTGACTGCTTTGCAATTCACATTTAAGTGCCTGGTAGCCAGTTCACTTCCATACTGTCTCTCTACTATTCCACAGGTAAAACAAAATCATAACGCTTTCTGTGCGAGCTCCGAGTTGTCTTCTTATTACAATGATCATTTCTCCCTATATAAGTGTGTGTCAACAAAATATTTCTCCTCGCTGCAATGAAAAATGTCTTAGTTTTGTTTTAATGATTGCCATGCTGACTTGAGTATCGTATCCGAGACACTCACTTCTCTATTTTGCAGTGATATAAAATGAACTATTGTTCTTTCGTCGTTTTCTGTGTCCGCTTTCAATCTTATCTGGTATGGCTCCCGTACTGCATAGCAACATTCTTGCAGAAGACGGACAAGTGTAGCGTAGACAGTCTCTTTAATAAATCTGTTGCATTTTCTAAGTGTTATTTGTTTTACCTTCCCTGCAACATTATTTTTGTGATCATTGCAATTTAAGTTTGTAATTGTAATTCCCAGGTATTTAGTCAAATTGGTAACTTTTAGATTTGTCTGATTTGTTGTGTAATTGAAATGTGATGGATTCCTCTTAAATACTTCTATGGATGACTTCACACTTTTCATTATTTAGTTAGTTGCCACTTTTCATGCCATACAGATATTTTGGCTAAATCATTTTGCATCTAGTTTTGATCGTATCGTGTCTTTACTAAATAGTAAATGACAGCATTGTCTGCAAACTATCTTAAGAGGCCTGCTCAGGTTGTCTTTTAAGTTGTTTATATAGATTAGGAGCAACAGAGGGCCGGTAACACTTCCTTGGAGAACAGCAGATATCACTGCTGTCTTACTCCATGACTGTGTCAATTACTACACACTGTGATCTTTCTGCCAGGAAATCACTAATTTAGTCACACAACTGAGACAATACTTGGTAGCCACACAATTTGATTAGAAGTGGCTTTTGAGGAACGATATCGGAAGCGTTTTGGAATTCTAGAAATATTGAATCAGGTATGAGATCCCCTGGCAATAGTACTCATTACTTAATCAAATAGAACTGATATATGACACAATTGCTTTCATAGGTTGCTCTGCCCCTGATGGGATAGGATAAGCCTTTCAGGGAACTTGAACATAATGAGGTATCTTGAACAGAATGAGCATCTCAATGCCAACTGGCATCTATTCCGAAAACACCGATCGTGTGAAACCCAACTCGCTTTTTTCTCGTATGACATACTGAAAGCTTTGGATTGAGGCAACCAGGTAGGTGCAGTGTTTCTTGATTTCTGAAAGACATTTGACTCAGTACTGCACTTAGGTTCATTACCAAAAGTACAATCATATGGGGTATTGAGTTAAATCTGTGACTGGATTGAAGACTGTTTGGTAGGGAGGACACAGCATGTTATCTTGGGTGGGGTGTCATTGTCAGACGTAGAAATAACTTCGGGTGTGCTCCAGGGAAGTGTGTTGGGACATTTGCTGCTCATGTTGTGTATTAATGACCTCACAGACAGTATTAATAGTAAAAATCAGGCTTTTTGCAGATGATGCATTTATTTATACTAAAGTACTATCTGAGAGAACCCGCATAAATATTCAATCAGATCTCGATAAGATTTCAGCGTGATGCAGAGATTGTAAACTTCAGATATGTAACATTGTGCATTTCACCAAATGAAAAAAATGTAGTTCCCTATGTCTGTAATATCAGTGAGTCACTGTTGGAATTAGCCAACTTGTACAAATACCTGGGAGTAATATTTTGTAGGGATATAAAATGGAACAATCGCATAAGCTCAGTTGCAGGTAGACCAGATGGTAGACTTTGGTTTAGTGGCAGAATACTAGGGAACTACAATAAGTCTACAAAGGATGTTGCTTACAAATTATTTGTGGGACTCATACTAGAATGTTGCTCAAGTGTGCGGGACCAGTACTAAATAGGACTAACGAGGGATTTTAAGCATGTACAGAGAAGGGCAGCACAAATGGTCACAGTTTTGTTTAGTCCGTGATGGAAGAGTGTTACAGAGATGCTGAGGAAACTGAACTGGTAGGCTCTCGAAGATAGACATAAACTACCCAGATAAAGCCTATTAACACACGAGTCAAGAACCAGCTTTAAATGGTGACTAGGGATATCGACAACCCCCTGCTTATCGCTCACACGGGGATTCTGAGGACAAGATTAGAATAATTATAGCGTGCACAGAGGCACTGAAACAATCCCCTCTCCCCCATGTTCCAAATGTGAATGGAATGGGTAGAAACCCTAATATGAATGGAATGGTAAGAAACCGTAATAACTGATACAATTGGACATACCCTCTGCCACGCACTTCACAGTGATTTCCAGAATTTAGATATGGATGTATATTTGGAACTGGAGTAGGATGTGTTGTGTTAGGGAATCTGACAGGTGATGCATCTGGGTCTTGCACACGGATATAATAAACGTGGCAAGGGATTTTACCAGTAGCTGAGGTGTAGGGATGGGGCAGTCAGCCGTCCTTCTCCAGTCCTCCTCGTGCTCCCTGCCTATTTCCCTCCCCTCACCTACTCCATTCAACGCAGTCCCCTCACCCCATTCTACTTGACAAACTTCAGTCTCGGCATTGCGTATATTTGTGTCCCTCGTTTGTGTGAAGCTATCAGATTTTTCATTCCTTCTTGTGCGACTGCCGACGACTCGACACTTCTGCTAGCCTATTTGGTGAGTTGTTACCTCCACTCCTAAAGTAATTGCTTTCTCCCCATAACTTTCCGCAAAAGCATTCGAAGCTAATCAAATACTTGCAGATTTGACTTAGCATTCAGTGTCATCGTAACTGTTTTTTTGTATACGCTGCCTCAATTTTCAGCCGACAACGGCTCCCGTCAGTTCGTCTTCTGCCGAGACTACCAGAATTTCGACCTGCCGGCGAGCGGGTTGTCGCTTTGTGCACTGTTCGCGAGAGGACGAGGCGACGTACCGAATGACGGGTATGCTTCCACCGCACGTGTTGGAGGCAGCTATCATGCAGGGCAAGACAGGCGGCTTACCTACGCTGTCACGGCCTGGGGAGGCCCCCGTGTGCCGTGATTATCTTAAAGGAGAGTGTCGCCGCGGACCGCAGGCCTGCCGGTGAGTACACCCAGCGTTTCCTTGACTTGAGTTCAGTAGAACTTTGTACTTAGACCAATAGAAAAGGTATGTGTTGTTATACCAAGAACAAAACCCTGAAAGGGAGAGGGAGGGAGAGAGAGAGAGAGAGAGAGAGAGAGAGAGAGAGAGAGAGAGAGAGAGAGAGAGAGACCTTAACTGACGTGTATTTGAATTCACTTGCTCTATTGAAGCCTTTGGGCTCCCTCTAATTTTTACCCCTTCCACACTTACTCCAGTACAAAATTGACATTTTCTTGGTGCCTCAAGATGTGCCCTATTGATCAATCCCTTTTTTATTTATTTATTTTTTTAAGATGAGCCAAAAAGGTCTTTTTCCACCTGTTTGATTCGGTACCTCCTCATTTGATATTTGATCTATCAGTGTAATTGTAGCAGCCACATTTTACTTCCGTACGAGGCTACACTCCAGACACATTAAAATATAGACATCCTAACACACTATATTTAGTGTTAAAACATTTCTCTTTTTCCAGAAATCCCATCCATGCTACAAACAGTCAACATTTTATTTCCCAAATACCAAAACTCGTCTACTACTTGTAGCATTTCACTTTCGAATCTAATTGTGTCAACATTGCCTGAACTGGTTGGGTTGCATTCCATTACCTTTGTTGTACTTCTGTTGATGAGTAGTTTGTTTCTTCACACTGAACTTTAATTCTCTTACCAGATTTCTCTGTGGACTCCTTATTACATGGTTCGTGCACGGGGGATAGTCTACAACCTTGTGATGATCCCTTCTCAACTACTGCTTACTCTGTTATGTGTAGGGTTCTGAAAGTGAAGCACCGACCAAACAGATAGTCTCTCTCTCTCTCTCTCTCTCTCTCTCTCTCTCTCTCTCTCTCTCTCTCCCCTCCCCCTCCCCCCTCTCTCTCTCTCTCTCTCTCTCTCTCTCTCTCTCTCTCTCCCCCCCCTCTCTCCCCCCCCCTCTCTCTCCCTCTCTCTCTCCCCCCCTCTCTCTCTCTCCCTCTCTCTCTCCCCCCTCCCCCCTCCCTCCCTCCCTCCCTCCGCTTCAGCCCCTCCCTCCCTCCGCTTCAGCCCCTCCCTCCCACTTTTTTCTCCTTTAACCACTTTACTGTGCTTCAGATCTCCCCCCCCCCCCCCCCCCCCCAATCCCCACAGTCCTGAGCTTAGATTTTGTAAATAAAATGTTTATGTTGATGGTCAGTCCTTTTTCCAGCACGAAATAAGCCTAAAATACGAAATTCAATAAATTTTTGTTGTTCGCCAAAATATTAGACCCTGTAGGTATATGCTACATCAGGACTCAAATACGTTTTTCCCCCCTTGTAATTACGTGTTGTCAGGGATTCATTTGATGGATTTCATTTATGAACTGAAATACATGCATACAAGTAAGTGCCACAAAATGTTTTTTATTACTACATTTGACACTTAAATCTGAAAATTTTTCCATGTGATTCGACCTCAGAAAGTAAGTAGAATTATTTCACATTTGAAAGCACCTATAGGAACAGTTACATCAGGATACGTGAAAGTTTTTTTATGTTTACATCACATTACTCACAACAACAATGCATCCCACACATACACAGGTAATGTCACACTGAGGAGGGGAATTGTTTCCCAAAACATGTCACGTATGCCACAAATTAAATAAAAAATTGTGACTGGCAATAAAAAATGTGAAAAAATAATGTTCTAGAAGGAAATGATGGTTATTTACTCCGTATCATACATTTTGAATCTCGTGGTTTCAGAAATCTTCATTTTTGAGGGAAGCTGATTTAACAACCCACTACACTATAAACCAATTGAAGATGATATAGTAAGTGCCTGAATAGTAACATTTCATTCCTGTCAACAAACAACACACATTCTAGATAGATATCCACCATTCAGATAATTCCATTTAAAAATTCATGAATGACTGCCCACAACACGACTAGAGTAATTAGTGTGCAGTTCAAATCACTACTTAAGGGCTGTAATATTCTTCTTGTGTACTATCTGAACACTAATCGAAAGTACATGGACAACAGTTAGTAGACTTCAATATGGAGTGTGTCCATCTTTCACCTTTATGATGGTCAAACGGTGCTTCAGGCGCTTTCAGTGAGGTGTTTGAATGTGTGTGGAGGAATGGCAGCCCATTCTTCCTCAAGATCGGAAACTGGATAATGTAGTGGTGTCGGATGCCAGGATCTCGAGTGAAGTCAACATTCTGACGTGTCCAAAATTATTGCACGGGACTCAGGTCGTGACTCTCGGCAGGTCGGTTTATTTTGAGAACAGGTCGCGACTCTCGGCAGGTCGGTTTATTTTGAGAACGGTATTGTCCACAAACCGTTGCTTTACAGATGCTGCTGTATGACAGTACAATCAGTTGTTGTCTCTGAACTTTTCCTTTACTGACACAGTACACAATGCTGTAAAATGTATTCATGTCCTTCCACTTTTAGTATTTTCTAAAGCGCACTAGGGGGATGATAACCGAACAATGAAAAACCTCCCCGAAACGTGATACCGTCTCCTCTGTACTTCCTGTTTTCACTACACACAATGACGGGTAACGTTCCCCCGGTATCGGCCGAGCTCGAACACTTCTGTCAGACAGCCACAGGCTGTAGCACTATTTTCCATTCCAAATTACTTTCTTGCATTCGTCCACTGTCGAGTGGTGTCGCTCTTTATACCGCCTCGATTGTCGCTTAGCGTCGACTACAAAAATATGTGGCTTACCGGGAGTTTCTCTACCGACAAACGCCGTTCTTTATAACTCGGCACGCACAATTGTGCTAGCCGGGGTGCCGGTTGGAGTTCGGAACTCACGAGAGATACCTTCTACTGGTTTTGTGCGATATTTTACAGTCGCTCTCTGCAGTGCTCGACAGTTCCTGCCCGCCGGTACACGAGATCTGCCCGGTCTCTTTTTAGCTGTGGCTGTTCTTGCACATTTCCACTTTTAGGAGGTTGCAACGTCCCTGTCGGATTTCTTACTCTGGTGACTCCAATATTTAGTCCGTGTTCAAAGTCACTGAGCTGTTGTGACTGACCCATTCTCGTGTTACTGCTTCTCTACCAACAGCAAGACACTCCTCACTTTCTTATATACTGGTGAGTCCGCCTCTTGTGGCGCCTAGCAGTCAATTCTGCTTTGCGCAGTGTTGTCTAGATACTTCTGATCAGCTAGTGTATTAATAGTCCTGAACGGTGTTAGTGTACCCGGATGAGAATAAGAAAGTGATTGACAGCTAGTTGTTTTCGAGAGAGCAACCGTAGCAGCAGAAAGTCTGAGAAGAAAGTCAGTCGTGCCTTCTTTCCTGTTCGCCGTTGTGATATTTCTCTTCGCCATTGGGTGCCAATTGTCACACTCAGTTGTAGATGAAGTTCACCGCTCGTAAGGTAACAGTTGTTAGTCATTTTTGTTGTTTGGATTGTTTTTCTGTGTGGCTTTATTTTATGTGACAGACTATCCTAAAGTAGTTGCGGAAGTACTCTGAAAAGTAGGAGGACTATTACAACTCTGCTAAGCGAACTCAATACTGCACACGGAAGCACCCGTGCTCGACTGTCAGTCACTTCATTATTTTGATCGATGTGTAGTGTGCGCCCTAATCTTCAATCTGACAAATAATCATCAAACAGAGTCATCGTATGTCTTTGTTCAAGAATGAAGTGGTCCACACTTGCAAAGTGATTTTCCAGAGTTTTGAATGGACTGTTCATCAACTCTTTTTTCCAAATTGATCTTCGTCTTCTTTTATTCTTTAAGCACGGTGTAAACTTCCAACCGTTGTTAATTGTTTCTCTCTAATAGCAGCAGTATGTTCTTGCCGGTGAATGTGCTGCCTCTGATTTGTGGTGTTTCTTGACATTACCTTTCTCTTCCTACACAATTCGATAGTTAAAAAAATCTTGAGAACACAGTTTTCAGATCTGTAGTATGTAAGTGCTGAGTAGCATATTGCTCAGCTCTTTCGTGTGCGGGGCTAGATGACCCCACACTAGACAATGTTACAGAACTGAATTGTACAGATTGCTTTGCTCTGTGATGGCACACCTTACAGAGATCTTTTACCTACCCAAGCCAGAGCTAATCTTGGAAGCACACTGGTATGTCATGTTTCCCCGATGTACAATACCGGTAACCGTTATATGAAAAATAACTTATTTGCAATTGGTTTCACCCATTATTTATATTTGTATCAGGTTTTGGATAATAAAGTTAATTGCTTCTGTCATAAATTATGTTTTTCAAAAGCCTGTGATTGTGTCAGTGATGGCTTAAATAATAAAACGCAGCATTGTGGAGGTCATCCAGAAAGAAAAACAACATTGATTTTTTTTTAAAAAAAAAAAAAAAAAAAAAAAAAAAAAAAAAAAAAAAAAAAAAAAAATTCTGTTACATACTTAAAGGTTCCTTTACTTCTCTAAATAATCACTCCTAAATTTAAACATTAGTTACATCTGGTCGCCAGCTTCAGAATTCCAGCATTATATTCTTCTGCTACCAGTCATTAAGTCAGATGTTCACTGCAGTCTTCAACTTAGAGTCTTACAGTAACAATTTGCATTGATCATAGTGTCGTTTGGCACAACACCTATCAGAGGAACCCTTTTCCCAAAAGATGGTTGCCACAGCGTTTCATGGTGTATGTGCTGCTTTGAATTTTTTAGTTTTTTTGGGTGACTAGGGGTGACAGCACTCGAGTGAACGGCATCTGCTGTCCGGGATAATGTGGGACACCCAGGTCTCATCCCCAGACACAGTCCGTTCGAGAAAGCGTCACAGTGCATGCGATGTCGGATCGAGTGTGCAAAACCGATCCCATTTGCCGGGCTTTGTGTCGGTTACTCGGTTGCCGCGTAATCCGTTGTGCATGTAGTTTGTCGTAGCGGAAATGTCACGACACAAATTCACCGAGCAAAAAAGAGAAACTTATGGCAAAACAGTGTGCAATTTGTTGAGAGTTACGGCCTGCCCTGCGAGATTCCGTTGTTAACTGTAATTTTCAGGTCTTTTGTCATAAGACGTCTAGCCCGAATTTTGTTGTGCGCATTTGTTCGTCCACTGTGTTCATCCACTGTTGAAAATTATATCCTAATTTCTCACTTTTTTTTCATTCGTTACATTATCCCCGTACACTGCTTTCAGTTGACTGAAAATTTCTGCCGATTTCATCTTCCGAACATTTGGCAATCGAATAAGATTCTTGCCACCTCCAATCACAGCGTTACGAGCAAAGCTATTATGGAAGACGATTGACCCTAAAAGGAGACAGTGGAGTGAGCTGCACGCCGTAAATGTATGAGAGGACTTTCGTTTGAATGCAGTGACCACCTGACTTAATGAACTGATGGCAGAATAGTGTAACTTTGGAATTTTGATGCTTGTTGCCAGGTATGACAGATGTTTAAACCTATCACTGCTACAGACGTGCTCTTTGCACTGTGTGCTGAGGCGGCTTTTTTTACGGCTGTATTGCTGGTGCGTGCGCTGAGAGGCAGTGTTCCAGCCGACAGGAAATACTTGGAACATGTCACGTAAACTTTGCGTACGGTTGATTTTAGCTCGTAAATTGCATTAAATTGAGTGTGGATAAGATACCAAAATTTTATTTAAAATTGAGAGCAGAACAATATCTCGTATCAGTCTCGAGTTATTGCATTTTATATCTTGATGGATGGTCGGGTCCGAGGTGCCCAGTTCTGCCAGTGCGGACTTGCCAGCTGCTTTGAAATACTTACTTATGTTTTAAAGAAAGCTATTGGGTGAAAAAGATTGATTTTTGTGCATCTTACAGTTTGATACCTTTGCTTGATAAAAGACTGAATTTCTTTTCATTATATACCATACTTGTTGTACTGCGTCAAATTAAGTAAAACATTGCATGAAATTTTAAAGCTTTTGCAGAGGTGTAAACATGTTGCATAAAATTTGTGTATGGTTGATTTTAGTTCATACATTGCAGGGTCATAAATGTAGATAAGGTACTGGAGTTTTATTTAAAATTACCAAGCAACGTTAGCACACTAACTCACATTCAGGAGGATGACGGCTAAGACCTACGCGCAGCCATTCTGATTTAGGTTTTCTGTGATTTACCTAAATTGCTGCAGGCAAATGTCGGGATGGTTCCTTTGAAAGGGCACAGTTGATTTCCTTCCCTGACCTTCCCTAATCTGAGCCTGTGTTCTGACTCCAATGACCTCATTGGCGAAGGGACATTAAACACTAATCTCCTCCTCTTTATTTAAAATTGAGAGCAGAACAATATCTCGTGTCACTGTCGAGCTGTGTCTGATGGACAGTCAGGTGGAACACGCCCGTTCACATGCTTGTGCATCGTGAATTGTGACGGTCATCGTGTCTGATAAATGCCTCGAGACATCGAAACGAGGTTTTTTTGCAAATGATAGCATGCAATGAGGCCCATGTGTTGTGTGATAAATGTATGATAAATTCTTGAAACTTTTTTATCCACTAGGATACGGAAGTAATTCAGGTGTCCATAGCATTTGACTCGAGTGGAATGTGTGTACACGTCCATAGCTCCTGAGGAACAGCATTGCAGAACACGTATACACACCCACTGCAACAAAAGGTTGAATGTAGGAGGTAATTAGGTAGACAGGTGAAGGAAAGCTTCGTGTATGTAACAACATAGTTTTTCCTAGTAAATATTGTTTTTCATTTTATATAACTAAACGGTCTTTATTTTCTGGCTGATCCTCATAGTTACATTTTTCATGCATAGTGTGCCACATATAAAGGAATTTATTCCCATTGTCAGGTGCTGTGGGAGTTTGTGTTGAAAGTGGCGTCTGTGTGGGTGTGTTGTCACATCTCTGTTGTCCAGCAATCATATTTTTATTGTTTTAATGCAGTCGAAGAATTTATAAATACTAATGTATATTTTTTTGGTTACCTACTTACAGTTATTGTTGAACAGTGGAAAAACAGTGGAAAATCCAGGATGAAATAACAACAATATTATGAAATAGGATAGGTTACTAATCATCACATACGGGAGGCAAGTCATATCTACATCCACATCTATATCTGTATCTACATCTGCAACTACATCTGTACTCTGCAAACCACCGTGATGTACATGGCAGAGGGTATGTCCCATTGTACCAACTATTAAGGTTTCTCCTTGTTCCATTCACATATGGAGTGTGGGAGGAACGATAATTTAAATGCCAGTTTGCGTGCAGTAATTATTCTAACCTTATCCTCACAATCCCTATCTGAGTGATACATAGGGAGTTGTTGTACATCCGGAGAGTAATCATTTAGAATCCCTTCTTGAAACTTTGTTAATAGACTTTCTCTGAATAGTTTACGTCTGTCTTCAGGAGTCTGCCTATTCAGTTCCTTCATTATCTCTGACACTCTCCCACAGATTAAACGACCCTGTGACAATTCGTGCTGCCCTTCTCTGTGTATGTTCAATATTCCTTGTTAGTCCTCTTTGGTACACGTCCTACACACTAGGGCAGTATTCTAGAACTGGCCACACAAATGATTTGTAAGCAATCTCTTTCACAGACTTGAGTGCACTTCCCCTGTATTCTACCAATAAACCAAAGTCTAACACCAACTTGACTTGTGACTGAGCCTGTATGATCATTCCATTTCATGTCCCTACAAAGTGCTACACCCAGGTATTTGCATGAGTTGGCTGATTCCAACAGTGACTCATTGATACAATAGCCATAGGATACTACTTCTTTTTTGCACAATTTTTACATATGATCGTACTTTTGACAATAAGTGTAGCTGTGGTACTGAGTCAAATGCTTTTTGGAAATTGAGAAACACTGCATCTACCTGGTCGCTTTGATTCAAAACTTTCAGTATGTCACGTGGGAAAAGTGCGAATTGGGTTTCACATGATTGGTGCTTTCAAAATCCGTGCTGCTTGGCATTGAGGAGGTCATTCTGTTTGCAATAGCTCGTTATGTTTGAGCTCAGAATATATTATAAGAGTCTACAACAAAATGATGTCAAGGTTATTGGATGGAAGTTTAGTGGATTACTTCTACTACTCTATTCATGAAGACGAGTGTGATCTGTGCCGTTCTCCAGGAACTGTGCACAGTTCTTTGTTCGAGGGATCTGCGATGTATTATAGTTAGAAGAGGGGCTAACTTGGCCACAAATTCAGTGTGGAATCTGACAGTTGTTCCATTGAGGCTGGAGCTTTGTTCAGTTTTAACGATTTCAGCTGTTTCTGAACACCACTGACACTAATACTTATTTCATCCAACTTTTCAGTAGTCTGAGGATTAAACTGCAGCATTTATCATGGGTTTTGGTTTGTAAAGGAATATTTGAAAAAAGGAGTGAAGCATTTCAGCTTTTGCTTTGCTGCCCAATTTCAGTTCCTGTCTCGTTCGATTGGGACGGGACACTAACTTTGGTGCCATTAGCAACCCTTTCATACAACCAGAACTTCTTTGGATTTTGTGAAGTGCCGTTTGACAATATTCTACTACCGTAGTCGTTGAAGGCATCGTGCACTACTCTCTTCAATTTTTAACGACTTGTCACTAAATTTAACATTTTTCCTGTTCCGACGTAAACTGGTTGTGAATCTGAGGGTAGCACTTCACAAGTACTGATAACCAATAGTTATTAAAAGCTGGAATTGGATTTTGACTATTTTTGTCAATTCTGAGAAATGCATATAATCTTAAAATAATATTTAATATCTCGTGTAAACAACTAAGGCTTTGTATGTGATGCTAAACAAACCAGATTCCTGTAACAGTTTTAGTCACGTATGTGAATTTTTTTCAACAGTTTTACGCAACCAGCTGTACAGAAAATGAGAGGTCTTTTTTTATATTTTTAATGTAGTTCATCGATTACTCTAGATATCTTCATAATATGCAAGTATAAACAAGAGAAACACCAGATAGGGCACTTTCGGTTTGCCCATTGGAGCTAAACAGGTCCCCAACTTGTGTGACAGGTCATGTTGTCAGGAAAAAATCCATTCACAGTACAGTTAAAATATAAATGTTCTCAGTGTTTTATTTTACTGCCAGAAACACTTTGCATTACATCACAGGTACTGTGCTGTGATTGGCCGACAGAAGCAAACCGAACATGTGTAATGTCAGTTTGCGTGTTTGTGAAGCTAAAGTGCCATATTTGGTGATTTCGCATTTTGCTTGTGTACTACCAAAAGATGCAGTTTGAGTGCTGCACCAAATTAAAGATCACTCCAAAGAGCGTCATTTTTGGTAGCATTTGCTGTGCAAAAATGTCATGAAATCTGACATTGCTGGATAAAACATTGCTCTTATTCCAAGTAAAAGGTGAAATTTCTTCATTATTGTGTGAAAGTGAACTCTCAGTGATTAAAAAGTAATCAATTGAGAAATATGACGAGATGAATATTTCAGTCGAAAGTGCAGGAAATACTGAAATGCCACGGGCTGCAGCTTTAAATAAAGCTGACAACTCTTACGGTGACAAATCTGTGCACTGGTCTACTCTCTTATTTGAGTTGTGCGAATCTCAACAGTTTGAGATAGTCGAAAAGCAACTTCTTGATGGCGGCAGGACACGCATACATTGTCAGATGTCCGGTATTTTACCAAAGGCGGTTCGTCTTCCGTGTTCAGATGTGGATTCTGGGCCCATTTCTCACACTGTAGCAAAGAATTGATGGATCGGTGGCACATTCTCAGACGAGCCTCCGAGAAACATCGCCATAACCCCGAGCTGAATGTCAGTGTGAGGAATAGTGTTTTGAGGAAGCTCACAGCCACCGTCTTGGGAGCTAGTTCTCATGTCCCGAGAACTAATGGTATCCTTTTGTGATTGTCAGCTGCAGAGTACACTTCACCTGCACGGAGTGCATCTGCTCGTATGCTCGGCAATTCTAACTGAAGATCAGGCGGTTGGAGGAATGGTCTCACACCACAGGTTTTAAATTCCGTTTGGAGAAAACAGTTTCTGTTGATTTTAATTGTTCCCGCTGTCTGTTTAATTTACCTGTTTTAAAACTAGGGGACACTGCTCTCACTTTTAAGGAAAAGTTGTGGTATATGGGTCTTACTTTTGATGAGAAGTTAACACGGTTGTCACGCCTTAAAGAAGTGAAACTGAGATGCCTCAAAGCCTTAAACATCCTTAAATGTGTCAGCCGTAGGTGTGGGGGAGCCGACATGGCACATCTGCTCCAACTTTAAAAGGCCTTTGTGCTACTCCGGCTTGAATAGAGATGCCAGATTTATGGGTCAACAAGGCTTTCGTATATTAAAATGCTGAATGCCGTTCTTCACGAGGGTATTAGGCTTTCGACAAGGGCCTATGGCACGAGCTCCATTGTTAGCTTGTGTGCGTCTCCTTCTCATCGCACGCCAAGCGTATAGGTTATTGTCCGTTCCTGCATCACCGGCCTCCAGGCACGTTGTTTGTTCAGTTGCCACTGGAACGGCTGTTTGATCATTGGCCACAAGCAACACGGCCATTTGGGATCCTGGAAGGGAGAGCCTTAAGTTATTACAGATGGGAGGCATTGAGGATCAAAGAAAGGGGTGGAGTAGGGTATCCCCCTGGCTCCTACTTAGACCTAGCTTGCTTTTAGAACTGACTGCTTACAAGAAGCATTGTACCACAGACTATGTTTTTAAAATTAAATCTAATGACATTTTATGTAGCCTCGTTCCGAGACTGGAGACAGACATGCAAAACAGAAGCATCCTTCCTGCTGATGGGGATGTGTACTGCCACTGAGGAATGACACGATATCTGGGCTACTTTCTTGTACGCTTACTACTGAAACAACCTCACATGACACGGTACTTGATCCGGGCGAGTATCGAGGCTTTTGGGGTCGCTACATTTTGAAAATGCTGACTGAATGAGGAAATGAACAAATTAGAAGAGAACTCTGAAATTGTGACAATTCTTTCTTTGAAAAAACTTTCAAAACAGTGAAAATTGGCACTGCGATTTTTTTCTTTAACTGGTTAGCTTTGACGATTCTAAGAGCAACACGAATGGTCGCAGGTTTGTTTAATCCCGTGGGAGAGAATCACAGAGATACTGAACGAGCTGAACTGGCAGACTCTTGAAGACAGATGTAAAATATCCCAAGTAAGTCTATTAACAAAGTTTCAAGAACTGGCTTTAAATTATTGCTCCAGGGATATACTACAACCCCCTAGACATTGCTCACACAGCTATCGTGAGGATAAGATTATAATAATTACTGTGCACACAGAGGCATTCGAACAATCGTTCCTCCTGCACTCTGAACGTGACTGGAACAGGGAACACCCTAATAACCGGTACAATGGAACATAGTCTCTGCCGTGCACCTCACGGTGGTTTGGAGAGTATAGTGGGAGACGTAGGTTCAGGTGTAACATAAATAACTCCCTTTTTTAATAATGTAATTAATATTAATGAACACTAAAAAATACTGAAATTAGACAGTAATACGGAACTTACATTGCTTAAAAAAATACATTAGAAACAAATACCAAAATTGACAAAATAAAAAAATGGCAAAATTGAAAATAAATGACACTGAAATTGATCATGAGAGTAATTCTCATACACACACACACAAGAGAGAGAGAGAGAGAGAGAGAGAGAGAGAGAGAGAGAGAGAGAGAGAGAGCGAGAGAGCTGCTGCCAGTAACAACTATTGTTATTTAAACTAACATTTGTAGTTCATTTCTCTACCGGTTGCAGGTTCCGTCACCTGTCTGTGCGCGAGTACCAGGAGGAGCTGGGATACGTGAGCCAGGTGGCGGCGGCGAGCTCTCCCGCGGCGGCTGCCATGGTCGCGGCGGCCATGCAGCAGCAGCAGCAGCAACAGCAGCAGCAGGCGAGCACACTGCACCACCAGGCGAGTGCCACCGGGACGGCCGCCGCCGGCAACGGGACGGCGGCAGCCGCCGCTGCGGCGGCGGCGGCCGCGGCTGCCGGGGGCGTGGGGGCGATGCAGGGCTCTGTCGCGGCGCACCCCGGCACCGTGGCCGCCATGTCGGCCGCGGCGGCGGCTGCCGCCGCCGCGCACCACCCCGCACTCGCCGCTTACCACCACTTGGGGCAGCCGCCGCCCCCCTCCGCCGTGGCAGGTGGGTGCTGTCGGCGATATCGCCAATGGCACTGCGCAACACTACGCTGCCGTCGCACCCGAGCAGTACTTGAGGTACGTGCTGCCAAATTACCTTGTTTCTGCTCGGAGCTCCTTTTTGGAAAGAATCCGGTATCGGTGTTTGCACGGTCCTCTAGTTGTAAGATCGCACCTTCGGAGTTGCGATCGGGACTGTGTACTGTACGAAATTTGTTTGCAGTACCTCGAGTGTGAGTCGGCATTTTTGGCACTCGGAAGGAGTCCGATTACACCTCGACCACTCGTTTTGCTCCGAATCGTTCTGTAGGGCGAGTCCGTATCGAATCGACTGATTGTTATTAATTTTAGAAACTTTGTGCCCCAGATTTCTGTGACTTCTTAACATTTGGCAATCGCCTTGCAGTTAGGAAATATTGTAAATTCTAAAAGCTTTGAACTGTGTCCAGTTTTTGTTTCCGTATATAAAAAAATGGAAAATTTTTCCTATGTTTTGGGGAATAAATTGAGGTATAACTCTAAAACTATTGAAACTGTGCAGGACAAATTTGATAAATGTGGACAGACTGCGGGTAACGATCTGCAAGGGGACAAATAGCGAGAAATGTCTTACGGGTGTATGCTGGAAATGCTTGCCGGGAGAGTTACAGCCTTTTGAAGGTGAAGGTAAAAGGTCTGTGCTGTCGACACCGGGCGGGTGGCCCGCCAACACGGGGCAAGCCGGATAACCGTGGAAAGTTTTCCACGACATCTGCCACTATCTGTATCACGTACAGGCCTCGGCACTTACCTGACTCACCTCTGTGGCGACGGTTTTGTCTCAGAGTCGTCGTGTGGGTCACCACGGTGCCGGGATTTCTGTAATCGTCCTATTCGCAGCCGAGGCTATCTGTATGAGAGGTAATATTGTCGACCTGCAAGTCACCTACCTGCGAGTACCTCTACTACAAATTGTCGGCACCATTTTGACCTCGGGGGACGGTAATTACTGGTAACCGCTTCGTGGGTCGGTCGTCCTCACTCTGTGCCCGACATTAGAGACATACCTGCCCTTACTGTGGGTGAACGTGCCTACACTGGCATAATACGTGCCTTTGGTGATACAGAGGCTAATGTGGCTGGTGAACACCACCTTCGGAATGCATTCATGGCTGTATGCTTGTGTGATCATTTCTTGCTCCCTATCCTCTCGGGAACTGGTTTCTGCAGTTTGCCCCATTTAGCAAAGTCACCCTGTGGTGTTGATCTAGTGTCATTTCAAAGCTCTTGAGCTGTACTTCCATTTGGTTTGCAACACAAACTACTGTGAGATTAAATTAATTTTGCAAAACACTCTTTTTATTTTTTCATTGAAATTTGTGTGTTTTTTATGTATAGTTCTTTTGTCTTTGATACAATTTGAAGATGCAGAAAGGACGGGTTGAAAGATATAGCTCTGCATCACACAATTACTATTTTTACGAGTTCATATTGGAAGGAATACTCGAGACTCAAAAAATAGGTAGTTCCGTTGTTGCTTTTATTCTAATGTTATAGTGTGATTGTTTCTGTATTAGAGTGTTTTCAAAAGTAATTATATGTAACAGACACACAAACACAATAGAGGCTCTTAGTCATTTCTACTACGAGTTATTTGTTTAGATACTTCCCGGTGATGTTGCATTTGTCTTCATTAGGAGTGCTTTATGAAGTAATTGATATGCACATTTGTTGTTAGTCCATATTTAATGTAGAAACTGAGGGAAACCAGTTTTTCTTGTTGTACCTAGGGGCAGGAAAACTTATGTAACAGAAAAGTGTAAAATGATACAAAAACCTGTGGTTTTTTAGGGACATCACAAGAAACTGTCGGTAGTTACATAATGTCATGAAATTTGGCATTTTATCTGTTCCAGATTCAAATTTTGTAAATCTGAGAGTGGCAGTTAATGACTACTGAAGCTGAATTTTGTCCCCCCCCCCCTTTGTCCCTCTCGCCCCTCTTTGTCCCTCTCGCCCCTCTTTGTCCCTCTCGCCCCTCTCTGTCCCTCTCGCCCCTCTCTGTCCCTCTCGCCCCTCTCTGTCCCTCTCGCCCCTCTCTGTCCCTCTCGCCCCTCTCTGTCCCTCTCGCCCCTCTCTGTCCCTCTCGCCCCTCTCTGTCCCTCTCGCCCCTCTCTGCCCCCTCTCGCCCCTCTCTGCCCCCTCTCGCCCCTCTCTGCCCCCTCTCGCCGCTCTCTGCCCCCTCTCGCCGCTCTCTGCCCCCTCTCGCCGCTCTCTGCCCCCTCTCGCCGCTCTCTGCCCCCTCTCGCCGCTCTCTGCCCCCTCTCGCCGCTCTCTGCCCCCTCTCGCCGCTCTCTGCCCCCTCTCGCCGCTCTCTGCCCCCTCTCGCCGCTCTCTGCCCCCTCTCGCCGCTCTCTGCCCCCTCTCGCCGCTCTCTGCCCCCTCTCGCCGCTCTCTGCCCCCTCTCGCCGCTCTCTGCCCCCCCACCCCCTCTCTGCCGCCCCCCACCCCCTCTCTGCCGCCCCCCTCGCCTGTCCCCCTCGCCCCGCTCTCTGTCCCCTCTACCCGCTCTCTGCCCCTCCCCCACCATTCTCCCCCCTCCTCTCTCTGCCCCCTTCTCCCCTTCTTTCTCCCTCTCCCTGCCCCTCCATCCCCCTCCCTCTTGCCCTGCCCCTCCCTCTTGCCCTGCCCCCTTCCTCCCCTGCCCCTCCCTCTTGCCCTGCCCCTCCCTCTTGCCCTGCCCCTCCCTCTTGCCCTGCCCCTCCCTCTTGCCCTGCCCCTCCCTCTTGCCCTGCCCCTCCCTCTTGCCCTGCCCTCCCTCTTGCCCTGCCCTCCCTCTTGCCCTGCCCTCCCTCTTGCCCTGCCCCTCCCTCTTGCCCTGCCCCTCCCTCTTGCCCTGCCCCTCCCTCTTGCCCTGCCCCTCCCTCTTGCCCTGCCCCTCCCTCTTGCCCTGCCCCTCCCTCTTGCCCTGCCCCTCCCTCTTGCCCTGCCCCTCCCTCTTGCCCTGCCCCTCCCTCTTGCCCTGCCCCTCCCTCTTGCCCTGCCCCTCCCTCTTGCCCTGCCCCTCCCTCTTGCCCTGCCCCTCCCTCTTGCCCTGCCCCTCCCTCTTGCCCTGCCCCTCCCTCTTGCCCTGCCCCTCCCTCTTGCCCTGCCCCTCCCTCTTGCCCTGCCCCTCCCTCTTGCCCTGCCCCTCCCTCTTGCCCTGCCCCTCCCTCTTGCCCTGCCCCTCCCTCTTGCCCTGCCCCTCCCTCTTGCCCTGCCCCTCCCTCTTGCCCTGCCCCTCCCTCTTGCCCTGCCCCTCCCTCTTGCCCTGCCCCTCCCTCTTGCCCTGCCCCTCCCTCTTGCCCTGCCCCTCCCTCTTGCCCTGCCCCTCCCTCTTGCCCTGCCCCTCCCTCTTGCCCTGCCCCTCCCTCTTGCCCTGCCCCTCCCTCTTGCCCTGCCCCTCCCTCTTGCCCTGCCCCTCCCTCTTGCCCTGCCCCTCTACCTCCTCCTCCCTCGCCCCTCTCTCCCCCTCCCTCGCCCCCTCTTCCTCCCCCTCCCTCGCCCCCTCTTCCTCCCCCTCCCTCGCCCCCTCTCCCTCCCCCTCCCCCCTCTCTCCCTCTCCCTCCCACTCTCTCCCTCCCCCTCCCACTCTCTCCCTCTCCCTCCCACTCTCTCCCTCTCCCTCCCACTCTCTCCCTCCCCCTCCCACTCTCCCTCCCCCTGCCTCTCTCCCTCCCCCTCCCTCTCTCCCTCCCCCTCCCTCTCTCCCTCCCCCTCCCTCTCTCCCTCCCCCTCCCCCTCCTACCTCCCCCTCTCTTCCTCCCCCTCCTACCTCCCCCTCCTCCCTCCCTCGCCCCTCTCCCTCCCTCTCCTACCTCTCCCTCCCCCTCTCCCTCCCCCTCCCTCTCCTACCTCTCCCTCCCCCCCTCTCCCTCCCCCTCCCTCTCCTACCTCTCCCTCCCCCTCCCTCTCCTACCTCTCCCTCCGTCTGTCGTCGACCCTATTTTTTAACTCACTTTAACGTTTCAACAAATAATAGTTTCCGTTGAGAAACTGCAGAATTTTCGCGCCAGTGAACTGAGAGCTTCTATTTTTCCTTTCCCACCCAATTCAGTGTTTACAAAATCGTCAGAATATTAATTACGGCCTTTTTTGGGCATTCATACTGTGGTGCTCGTAGTTGACAATGCTACAGATAGAGCTGACAAGGCACTTCTTGTAGAAGAAGAACCAAAAGTAAATCCTTCAGACCAGTTGAAATACACTGACAGATTTCAAGTGGGGACACTAGAAAATGGCGGTCTGCCACGTGTGTAAACAAACTATAATTATGAAATGGGAGGGGAGAGTAGCAGCATGAGGAAAGGAGCCCGACCTCCCTCTCACAGGGTAATAGCCTGTACACGTGATCTGCATTTCTGCAAAACCAAAACTGACACACAGTCATAGGGATCACTGAATTTTTGTGGACGAGGATTAGTCTCTTCACACATTTCAAAATAAAAAAGAAAACAACAAACAACACACATCATCAAGTACTCAGTAATGGCTACCCTGCAATTGTTTCTGAGATTGCCAGTGTTTGAAATGTAGTTCAAGCCTAACTTCTACTCTGATTTGATACAATTATCGTTGCATTATGTGGCACGTGTCTTATACAGAACATTCAACTGCCCACAAGTGGTGTGGCACCAGAGCATTGAGCGTACTGATACATTGTTGCATTTGTGCACTTTTATTTTGCAAACACATTCGTATGCATGTTATCTTTCCAAAGTGGCCTTCACCATCTGATGTGCAATACTAGCATCTCACAGTTGATTACATTTATTTATGCACAGAAAGTAAAGCTGTATCTGATAAAGTAGTTCATCTGGATGCCGTTTGTCTATTAGGTACATTCTAGGAATTGGCATTTCAAAAACCCATTCTTTCTGCCTCTTGAAATTTGAACCATTGTTTGTAACTACGTGAGTGAAAGAAACATTTTTAGAAAAACAAAATGGATTTTAGTAGAATCAAGCAAATGTTACATCATTATTGTTAGATATTAAATTAAAGCTTAAACTAAGAGCTTTAAAATAACACAGTTTAACTAACTAGCACAAATGGTTTTGAAATGTTTTTGTTTCATGCCACCCTCAGAAACATGAGTAGTTTTGATTTCTTGAAATTTTGGAAGGCAATTATCTATGCATCGAAAGAGAATGAGATTTTGTACTATTGTTTACTACGTGTGTACATACAGTAAACAAGAAATAGCAATAGTCTGGCAGTAGTAATCGTCTGACATTGAAGGCCAAACCCATGGTTGGTTTGAAAAGTGTAGTGCTTTACGCAACTAGTACAGATAGATCCCGGGGTTCAGACGTATGTATCTCACCTGTGCTCACGAAAGTATGACGTGGACGGGGCTTACCAATTTGGCTTAAACTGTGTGAGTAGAAGCGGATAGATGCCCCTTTCAAGTTCCCAAAATATGCTGACTGAGTGGGCCATAAGGAAAGAGGAAATGTTCTCTAAAGATTTTCAAGTACAGTATCATAGTATCAGGGATTGTTGAGCACCAATGATGAAGTAAGCGGCATATCGCAGTGATATAGTACACCAACTATCAATTTGCCGGTATGGTTTTAATTCCCACTCATACTGTAATTTTCTTTTCGTTTTGCTTATACTCCTCAAATTGTCGTTGCCCATTGTTGTAATGTTTTCGTTGTCACTTTTTTGTAACAGCCTAATGCATCCTGAAATCTCTCCCATGTTTCCGAGTTGATGAATGCAATTCTCTCTCTAACCCCCCACCCCCCCTCCGCACTCTTACACCCTCCCACTTCTTTTTTGACATTGTGATTTTAATAATGGGGGTTATCATTTTGGATGAGCATCAACAAAATCAATAATCAGCCAAGTGTGCCAAAGATGAGAGGAGTATTTGCTAGGATCAGAATCGTCATAATTTCAATCAGCACCTGAGGAAGGAACCCATTACAAATAAAGTAGGGCTGCATATTGTAAAAGTGTGTGTGTGGGCAGAGAAAGAGAGAATGAACAAACATGAATCATAAAGATTTTGTGCAGCAGGTTTGGTGTATAGTATATAATCATCATTGTCATTTACTATGAAATTATCATTTGTAATTGCAATGATCTGATCTGCAGTTGCTTCCCATAGCCATTGCTAGAGGACCCACAGACACAGGAGGTTTGTCAGGGATCATAGTTTTTTATTATAGATTTAAAAAGTGTAGCAGTGTGTATAAGCTCCGGGAAATCTCATAATTATAAGTGGTAAGTACTGATAAACAGTAAGGCTTTAGGCCGAAAACTATGGACTACTTCATAACAATGAGGAAGATCAATATGTCAAATTGTTGGGCTGTGCAGCTGTACCACAGGCTGTCTGCTTCTGTTTACATAACAAAGTCCGCATCCTTCTTGAAAGGATAGCATAAAGATAACTCTATATTTGGAGTAACAAAAAAATTGAAGAACATATTTTCTCACCTGCAGATTACTGAGATGTAGCCCTTAGACTCGTGTCTGAGGGGACTTTAAAATTAAGTTACACGCTATCTAAAAGGGAGTTAGACATGTCATCCCACACCTAGACCATTACAAACGAGAGGGGTGCATTGTGAGAAGAGATTACGTGCTCTGGGTTCTCAGCAGACGCAGTTCTGCTGCAATGTGGATTGCGGGGTCACCACAGTGTGCGAGTGAAATGGTGCGGTTACTGGAGATGTACTCTGAAGTTGAAGTATGCGGGGCAAACCGATTGTTGTGGCTAAAATGTCTGAAATGCCTACAGATTCACCCTGATATTCTGGCAGTACACTGACCAAATGAAATGCCACATCCAACTGTAGAGAAATCGATACGGAAGGCCGTCGACTTCGAGCACTGGTGACAGAGTTTGGAAAGTCGAAGAACCAATCACAGTGATTGCAGGTTTCTCGATGGTGAGCACGTTTACAGATTTTACAGAAATACAAATTTCTTATGTAAGTCAGTTTGAAACGTTCAGTATTCAAGAACAAAATGCTTTTTGATATGGAAATGCATACCCACTGTGATACAAATACTTGAGACTTAGATGTAAATGTCACATGCTGTCATTACTAATATGAAGAATAATAAGTAGCACCATCAGTTGCACAGTTCGACCCTAACTGTTGAAGTACCATACAAGCAATGGCCAGCACCACTGTTTGATGCCAGGTGGTGTAACCGTGTCGATGGCTGTTTAAAGAGTGTCACACAGAGTTGAGGTCAGAGAAAGTATTACATTTAAATTTTTAAGAAACAGTTGCTGAAAGTGCATGTCAATATCTAAAAGATTTAAAAACTCCTTGCCCACACAGGGGCAAAAATCTTACCTTACTTATAAAAATTCATGTGACATATTATCATAAAATCAGTGTATAAAAATCTTTGCAATGCTTTCTGTTTGTATACGTATGTAAAATTGTCGATATGACCAATTGGTATCTGTTACAGTGCAGATTGGCTGTGCAGCTTAGCATAGAAATACATTTTCATTTTTATTACAAAGCAAAAGTTCTTGGGTCATTGCTTATCTGACTGAGTGCAAATATGTAAAACATTAGGACTTCACAAATAAAAGGTTACAATTTTAATTTCATTACAGAACAATGATTTGTGAGTCATCACCCTACCAGGTACAAAATAGGTGTGACATTAAATGAAGTGAGAATTTCACAAATGAAAGGTTATTAACAGCTCAAGGAATGAGATAGACAGGAACAGGATACTATATTATTTTAGTTTATTTTGATGGAAGAACAGTTCATCAAAAAAACTGAAAACCAGTTAAGGTTGCTTGTTGTCTGCTCGTTAATCAGAAGGATTGGGTTCGTCCAGTTAGTGACATAAACTTCTATTTATTCAACTATATTTAAATTATTGTCCTTTTAAATGACAATCCTGTTTCCTTAGTTGTACACCAGGACACTACCATTACTAGTGTAGCCCTGCTGCCTGAAACGCCTTTCAAATTCCCTTCCTGTGTGGCCACTGTAGTAACATTTGCAGGACCCACATCTGATCCCGTACACACTAGCATTACAAAACTTCCCCCCCCCCCCCTTTCTTGCGAACTGCTGGGTCAGTGCACAAGTTTGTAGCATTTTTCAGCAAGTTTAATGAACACAACAGAGGTACATAAATTGATTTTAGCGATCAATAAGATATTCTCCTTCAGTATTTACATCAGTCTACGAATGCTGGCTAACTTTTCAATTCTGCAACTGTAGAAATCACACGGTTTTGGGGCGAAGAACTAGAGCCATGTTCAGAGTGCATTTGCTTCTGGAATTATTTTCCACCAGTGTCTGTGGGTGATAACTGCCCTCTCATATGAAGATAAGGTTTGTCAGTGGTTTGGCAAGGGAGTCTAGTTTGTAAGGTGTCCTGTTGTACCAAAGCTATGCCGATGTAAAAAAAAAATATTATTATTATAATTATAATTATTATTTTTAAGCAGTTGAGTCCACAAACTTGAGGCAACTCTTAATTATGTGCATGGAAAATTACAATAAAATAAAAAAAATTCGCTCTGCAACTTAACTAAAATCGCTTGCTCAGTTTCCTAGATTTGCGTATCATGAAAGAGGTTTCATTTCTTCAGAGGTACTGTATAGTTTGTAACTCGGCAGCTGCAGACTCAATTATTTCCACTGACTTGTGCCATCCTGAATCTCATAAAAAAGCCTTTTTTAATTCCATGATCCACAGGAACGTAAGTTTGAGTTGCGCAATGATGCAAGAAGCAAGGAAATAGAAGCAATTGTTCAAGTTGGTGTGGCAAATTGTTTTTATGAAAAAGTTATTGGCAAGGTAGGAAAGAGGGGAGGGTGGGGTGCAAAAATAATAATAATAATAAAAAAATAACCAGGAAAATCGAAATGAACAAAATAACAAATAAGGAAAACATTAGACATATTGCCTAATCTTACTATGGTCCATTATCAGATTTGCAAACACGTATAAAAAATTCAACATACAGGTCGGTTTCTGTACGAATTTGGGCAGATTCTGCGACGTAGTTTGGAAGTTCCAAAAAGTAAGTTATTATAGTGCTGGGGTGTACAGGATCAAATGTGGATCCAGTGAATGTTACCACATTGGCCAGACAGGAAGGGAATTCAAAACACGTTTCAGGAAGCACGGATACACCAGTAATGGTACTGCCCTGGGATATGTCTCAAGGGAACAGAATCATCATTAAGTTGCCGTTGAAAACTATTTTATCAATATTTCACACTGAAAATAAGGACAATAATTTGGTTATACTCAAATAAATGGAAATTTATGTCAATATCCGGTCGAACCCAACCCTTTTGATTGGTGAGCAGACGACGAGGACCGGTAACAGGTTTATTAGCCTTTTGATGAACTGTTCCTGCTTATCCCATTAACTGAGCTATTTATAACCTTTCGTGTATGAAATTTTAACTTCATCTAATGTTACACGTATTTTCGTAGGGTTATGAAATTGAAATTGTAACCTTTCATTGGTGAAGTCCTAATGTTGTACGTATTTGCTCTTGGTCAGATGAGCAGCAACCCAAGAACTTTTGCTTTGCAGTAAAACTGAAAATGTATTGCTGTGCTACCTGCATAGCCAGTCTGCACAGAAACAGATACCAATTGGTCATATCGGAACAATGTTACAGTTTATACAAATGAAAAGCCTCGCAAAGATTTTTGTACGTTTGTTTTACGATAATATGTCGCTCGAATTTTTATAAATAAGATAAAATCAAACTTCAGGGAGGAATATGAACATTGTAGGAAAAGACAGATTGTTACTTACTGTAAAGAAGACATGTTAATTTGCAGACAGGCACAGCAAGACACTTATATAAAGCTTTTGGCCACAGCCTTCATCATCAAAAGAGAAACACACTTCATTCAATCACACAATCAAGAACTCCTCACCCACACATGACCACTGACTCCAGCATCCCGGCATTCCGACCCAAATGCTGGAGTTGGAGGTAATGTATGCACGAGGTATGCTCGTTTGTGTGCACGAGTGGTGTGTGCTTGTCTTTTGCTGATGAGGGCTGTGGCTAAAAGCTTTAAGTGTCTTTTAATTGTGCCTGTCAGCATCTTAACGTGTCTTCTTTACAGTAAGTAGCAAGCTATCTTTTTCCTACATTATAAGTAAGGTAAGATTTCTGCCCAAGTGTGGGTAAACATTTAAAAATTGTTTTATTTATTCGCACTTTCACCAAGTATTTCTTAAAAATTTAAATGTAATTCTTACTTTGACCACAAATCTGTGTGGTGCTCTCGAACCATCCGTCGACACAGGTACACTGGCCAGTGTCACTCAGATTTCCTCCCAGCATCCCCCGTTACGCTGGCTATTGCTCGTACGCTGCCTCGACAGTTAGGGTCGAACGGTGCAACTAATGGTGCTACCTGTTATTCTTGATATTAGTAGTAACAGTATTTGACATCTACATCAGTCTCGTATATCTATCTAAAATGGTGTGCACATCTGTAAAAAAAAAAACATTTTGTTCTTGAATATTGTTTGTTTAAAACTGACTTTTATAACAAATGATGGTTAAATCCATAATGCATTATCACAGTTGATAAACAAATTCAGAGAAAAGCAGCAACTATTTTTAAGCAACCCAAAAGACTTTCTAAATTTTTTTCCAATAAATGTATTCCTAATGGATGCATGTCTCTGCAAGGGATTTCAGTCTGATTTAGAATCCTTTGAAGTACAGTGCAGCATTCAGTAAAAGTTACTTTGCATGTCATAATAATGTGTGACTTACTTTTTGAAGTTCCCTTGTAATGGAGGTCACACCTCACATACTACTGTAAATTCTCTCCGTGACCAAATAACATTTTTACCAGAAAGGCCCAATCTCTTCTAAATCATTATACACCAGTGAAACATCTTGCTATTCTATTTCAAATACAGCAGTAAAGGAAGCTTCTGGAGAATGTGAGAATAGATAGCTACGCTCTTGTCAGTGAAAGCAGATGGTGCCCATACACACATTACAGATTTTAAAATCACATTAGTTTTCAAATTCTGGCACATCCCCCCCCCCCATACCCACTCCATCCTTTCCATTCTCTCTCTCTCTCTCTCTCTCTCTCTCTCTCTCTCTCTCTCTCTCTCTCTCTCCCTCTCTCCCCCCCCCCCCCCCCCCCCCAAGGCAAGGTCTCCCAAAATGTTTTACCGTAATTTAAAAGTGCTCACAGATTTATAATAAACACAAACATAGACACAATGTTCAAATATCCAAACAGTTATCTGTCTCATTCTACTTATTTTGTAAGATAGAGGTATGGTGTGAACCATGGCCATAACGTATTGTGCAGTGTTCCCAGGGGAGCATTACTCGAGGCTGTGTGTTCAACTTACGATATTTTTGACCATTCTCTAGACATGTTCTGTCGCGATGTCATTCAGGATTGTCATGGTGTTTGCATTTTTTCAGTGGTCCACTGCACTACTCCAAACCAGGCTGCCACCTCAGAGATTACTCAAACCCTGAACAGTTACTGCAACTGTTGGAAAAACTGTGATCACCTTCCTATCTTAAAGATGTGCAACATCTATCCGTGTAATCGTTACATGCACAATGGATTACAAAAACCTTCTGAGAGCTTTTCATCCGTAACTACTAAACTATTTCACGGTTTCAACTCTCGTGACCATCATTCGCCAGATAGGTAGAGCTAGGGCCACACGTCATTCTACTAGAGCTCTTGGTGGCCATTGATGCAATGTACCAATATGAAAATTCTTCATCCCGAGACCCTCAGACATATGTTTCCCGATGAAGTGGTGCCCATCTAATTGTAATTTTACGTTGGGCTGCATATCCTAGAATGGGGAATAACGTTATTCTGAAGAATAATTAAGTACAGAGTTCCAGTAACAAATGTTTCATGGGAGTAGACTAGGCTGATGACTTGGTTCTACACTAATACACACCACACATTGGTCTTTGGAATATCGGTTACGGGCTCCATCACAAGTGTCGGCTTTTCAGTACTCCAACCCACAGATTGTGTGTGTTTGCAGCGCCAATTATATGAAATGTTTCTCCATCTCAAAACACACGGAATAAGATGGTATTTGCAAATTCTGATCATTATTTGTTATCACATGTTTTCAATTCTTGCAAGATCTGAATTGTGTGAACATGCACTTACCAGAATTGGTATAACACTCTGTACGCCCTGGTCTTCGGTACTCCGAGCTGACATTACACTCGTCTTACTGATTTTTACTGTGATGGACTGTCTCTGTGGGTTTGTGATTTTCTGTTGGACAGATGACAGTTCGTAGTAAATGTAAAGTCATTGAGTAAAACAGAAGTGAATCTGGTGTTTCCAAAGGAAGTGTTATAGGTCCTCTGCTGTTCCTAATCTATATAAATGACTTAGGAGACAATCTGAACAGCTATCTTAGATTGTTTGCCGATGATGCTATCGTTTACCACCTAATACAGTCATCAGAAGATCGGAACCAATTGCAAAATGATTTGGACAAGATATCCGTATAGTGCAAAAAGTGGCAATCGACCCTAAGTAGTAAAAGTGTGAGGTCATTTATATGAGTACTGAAAGGAATTCATTTAATTTCAGTTACAAGATAAATCACACAAGTGTAAAGGCTGACAGTTCAATTAAATACCTATGAGATACAGTGTGAAAAACTTGAATTGGAATGATCAAATAGATAATGCTGTGGGGAAGGCGAACTGAACACTGTGTTTTATTGGCAGAACACTTTTAGAAGATGCAACAGGCTACTAAAGATACTGCCTACACTATGCTTTTCCATTCCCTGCTAGAGTACTGCTGTGCGACGTGGGATCCTTACCGGGTTGGACATCAGAAAAAGGATAGAGAACATTGAAAAAGTTCAAAGAGCAGCAGCTTATTTTGTATTATTGCGAAATATGGCAGGGGATGTCACAAATATGACATGCAAGTTGGGATGGCAATCATTAAAATAAAGGTGTTTATTGCTGCAGCAGCAAGGTCTTTTCACAAAATCTCCACTGCTCTCTGAATGTGGAAATGTTTTTTTGCCACCCACCCGTATAGCAGGAAATGACCAAAAATAAAAGAAATCGGAGCTCTCAGAGAGAGATTTAAGTCTTTGAGAGTGGAACGGTAGAGAATTAGTGTCAAAGTGGTTCTGTGAGCCCCGTGGGAGGCACTTAAGTGTGAATTGCAGAGTAGTGACGTACATTTGGACGGGCGCAGTATCGGCTGGACGGTTACGTAAAAATAATCGCAATAACAGAATGTGTGATTTTGGGATGCAGCAGTGAAAGTTGGGACACGAACCTGTCCTCTTCACAGACGCCCACGTTATCGGTCCGGACTTCGGTTGGCAGTAATAGCAGCTTATTGTGCCTGCCTCACACGTTCAGAGCTGATGCAGCTGCGACATATGCAGGTGCGACGATACTCCTATTGAAGCGTGTAGGCGACGTGGCGAGGATGATGGTCATACGGAAGGACCTCCAAAGGAGGAAGTTGGACCTGATGCCTGGAGGCATAGGTGACTCTACTGACTCTTCACAAAACTTAGCCACTAGATAGGCCCTGTAATGAACAGAGAAAGATTATGACAGAAGCACATTTCCTTTCACGCCTATCGCATATTGTCGTGTAAATTTATTCTAGCGAATGCTGCTCAGTTGTATCCATTAGTGAGCTGCAGAGAAAAGCTACATTAAGCAGAAATACGGTCGTCCATTTTCACTACCGCAGCCTGCAGTTTGTGATTGGCTGAAGTCGCGCCACATGACACTTGCAGCCGTGTTGGGCTCTCCTGTTAATGTGTGTAGCACAGGATGTGTATTGTATGTTAGGAAGATTCCACTGAAATAATGTTACCGTGTTGCACTTTCAGCACCACTTTTTGAGGCCAGTAGGTAAGGAAAATTTTTAAAATTCGTATGGAACGGGTTGCTGCAACAAGAATAATTTTTATACATTAGGGTATATCGTATTCAGATTTGACATTCACCTACAGGTAAATCTTGTGACACAATTTTAGTTTGAAGTAATTCGTGGACTCACGCTATTCTCATTTGATTACTGGTGTTTTATGTATCATTACAGCAAACAGGCAAGAATACACGAAAAGTATTGAAAGCGTACAGTACCGCCTGACATTGAAAATAGGTACAACATTCTTCGTTATTCTTGTCAGAACAACATATTTTTTGTAATAACAACTCAATTTCACTTAATACACCGAAGCCGGATACCAGTGTAGGAAAGATTGACAATTTATTTATTTAATTGATCACGTGTGCACTCCCACAAAATAAATCCTCATATCCAATTTGGTGAGATCTGCGAAATGAATGAATGTATAGTCATCTGCTAACCGCAGATAGTGAATGTGCAATATATGATCATCTTTGAGACGGTCCTTTGGTCACCTTTGGTGGAACCAAAGAGATGAAATTTACCTGAGCTTTGAGTGCCTGAAATGTGGCTGACCAATACGGTAACATGGTGCTCCCCCACCTTGACGGAGGTGCGAGCTGACCTGAAGAACGGCCATGTTTCAGCACTCTGACACTGGATCTTGTGTTGGTAAGACCTGTCTTAATTGTGCTCCGTAAAGACAAAAGACTGGAGAGATGGTATGCATGTGAAATACTTAAGAGTAGTTTGGAATAATTGTTTCTCTATTTCAGGAACTTTTGTGGGGAGAATTAAATGACAGGCAGGTAATATTAAGGGGATCGTAGTAATCTATGGAAGTGACCAACGGTCACAATGAAACCACGTGTAGCACTAAGTTGAAATACGTCCGAGTGCTAAAGTTAAGCTGAATTACTGGCGTGTGTACTATAAGTTGGAAAATTTAAGAAATGACGTGCGCAGGACTTGAAATTAGAGACGAGTACTTCCACGTGGTGAGTACTGTGTGAGTCTCAATCTGTGTATATGACAAAGGATAAAGAGAAGTACTCGTCCGTGGTATCAGTTGAGGACTCGCGAATATGTTCTTAATATTACTTTGCATGTTACGTTTCCGTGTGACGCTGGATTCAAACTCTAATACTCTGAGAGAGAAGCAAGGTGAGTCAGCCGTCTATCCAGCAACGCCACTTGGCTTGCATTGCACAGGAAGACGTGCATATATCCTCCAGAGTTCGTAGTAGGAAAGAAAAGTTACGAAGTGTGGCAGTGTCGTGTGAAACTGAGATGAATACTAATTGAAGTAGGAAAGCTGAAAATGAAATGATTCTAACGTTGTGACTGTTCTTTGTGATGTATGTTGCCACTGTGATGTATTTCATGTAATTTAAGTATGTGTGGTTTGCATGGGAGAGTAGCAAGATAGGTTCAGAGGCAGTGGGTTACGCATGTTCCTTTTTGTACCACTCGGTCTGGAGGAAATTTTCATGATGATGGGTGTGAGAGTAAAAGTGTGAGATATAGCAAAAGATCCACCATCCTATCCAGAAAGTGCACTGTAGCGTTAGATAATTACGAGACCATAAGATAGAGAATCACCAATGTAAAGCCATGCCCACTGGGCGGAGTTTCTCATAATTTTGTAACTGTTGTTTAAAATGTAACGATGTGTTTAGGTTATTTGTGAATCATAATAGAATTTATCTGAATAAAAAAGATAGTGAAAAGAAAAAGATTGGTGGCCTTGTTCTTCGAACAGTGTGTAGCCATGATATCCAGAATTTATAATGTGTGCGCCATTCATATTCAGTGTGATTGCCACGTGTTGATCAAAGCCGTTGAATAAGAAAGAAAATGTGGTATTGCCAGAGTGTAGTGAACAATCAGAGTTGTGTAAATTCCAAATAGTCAGATGTGCGTTATCCGTTTCCGTTGCGTATTATTCAAACAGGAGAATAATTTGTAGCTTCACTGTGGGTACTAGAGCTCATAATCAGTCTTTGATGTTTTTGCGAGAAATACTTTATTCCACTCGCTTGGCAGGCCACTCATCTTGCAGGCCTGACTGCTTGATGCCACAGTATGAGCAAGGCGTGTGGGGTGCCTCTCGGTATAAAAGGCATGCAATTGTTATCAAAATTGTGTGTGTGTGTGTGTGTGTGTGTGTGTGTGTGTGTGTGTGTGTGTGTGTGTGTGTGTGTGTGTATGTATGTAATACAGGGCATGTACAGAAAGTAAGTACTGTTTACTTTTTCAAATCAGAATTCATTTTTACAATAAAGAGCATTTTCCTATGTAGTTGCCGCCATTGTTCAGACATTTGTCATAGTAGGAAACCAACTTCTCTATCCCCTCTTCATTGAAAGATGCTGCTAGTCAAGACAACCACTGCTGAACACTGTTTTTTGCTTGTTTTCTGCTTGTTATGTTCCTTCATGGAATTGTAACTGTCAGGACAGTACAGTACTGTGCATCATTGAGAAAACCTAAGTGTGCAATTAAGAACAAAAGGAAGGTGCATAATACAAAACAAAAGTTGTCAAATGCTCAGTCGAGGCATTGTGTTGCTTCGTGACAATGCACGTCCCCATTCTGCTGGTGTCACTCGAAACCTTATTCGACAATTCGGTCAAGAGCAGTTCGACAACCACCGTGCAGCCCCGATATCGCAGCTTCCGACTGCCACTCATTCTCGAACTTGAAGGCCGATTTTCGAGGAAGGCGCTCGGACGGTTGTGATGATGCGGAAAACGATGTTCGACAGTGACGATCTTCACTGGCAGTATCGTTGTATGAAGAGGACATAGGAAAGTTGGTTTCCCACTATGTCAGATGTTTGAACAATGATCACAACTGTGTGGAAATATAGTTTAAGAAAAGAAATGCTCTTTCTTGTAAAAATAAATTTTGATTTAAAAAAAATGGTTTTGTTAATTTTTTACGAAACTGTACTTACTTTCCAGACAAATTTCATAATTTATTTACAGCTGTTCCTAAGCTCGACTGAGCGATTCAAAATGTAAATCCGCGGTACAGTACGTGCGTCAAGTAATGTTTGTCGAATACTTCCGCAGAAAGCTCAGAACCTAATCTGGCTATCTGTTAGGTAATAGCTATCGGCAGGGATATTGTGATTGCTGTGTGCTCGGGTGATACAGGTGTATGGAGGGTACTGTTTACTACACGTCCATTATCCGTAATACATTTTATATTTTGCACAACACTTTGAAAATTCGTTAACTATATTACAACATGTGCAGTATATAGTATACTACGGCCATGTATTGGTAATAAATGAAATATTATGAAAGTGTGATGGTAGGGAACAAGTCTAGAGACAAAAGTTTTCATCTAATGTCTCGTATAAACTCTCCTGCCAGAGAAGCACGATTTCTGTACTAACAAGTGGCTCATTTCAGCTAGAGTTCTTCGAAATTCCATAATGAAAACTGCTCCAGAATTGTGATCCTTGTCGTGCAGCTTTGATTAATCATTTTCTGATCATTTTTGTTACCTTTTCCTGCTGCTGTTGTTGTTGAGGATTTGAAATGATCAGAAAGTAACAACTCACTGCTGTAACAGGGACTACAGAATTTGCTGCTGTCACCATTAATAAATGATGGCGGCACAGAAACTGGGATGTCTCCTCGTCTGAAAATTTAAACTGCCTGACAAATAAAGTGGAGTCCCGAGAAGGGGAGGAGGACGAAATGAAACTCTGTGGGTCGGAAGGTTACGTGACATTATTTTATCGATTACAAAATTGAGTCAAAGTTACAGAGATCTCGACAGCTCGAGTCCACTCACCGGTACGGCATTCCACCGTCACGGTGCACAGTACGGCGATCCTCGCTCGTCACAGTCGGACGTGGTCGGCAGGACCTCGGGTGACGATTGTCCCGTCCACCACATTACCGTACAGACCGACATTGGGCCACTATCACATCTGAATACCCCACATATGTAGAGACATGCACGATTCGATGGTCCTGCCAAACGGAAACTGACAGTGAGGCGCCTTTCAAACTTTGTAAGGTGGCGATAACTCTGTCTCATCTTAGTACGCAGCATCTCTGTGTCCTTCACAGTGCTCTCTCGACATTTGACACTGTAGGCCTGTTAGATACCCTACCAGGCCCGGTAATGACACTAATGTACTCTGGCGCCCATTCTAACTATCACAGAAAATTGCAGCACTAATTTTTGACGTACCCACCAGCAGTGCGTACGAGTATGAGGTTGAACTGCTGTCTGACAGTGTCTTGTAAGTCCCCCCCCTGTAAATATGATTTCCGACGCTGTTCGCTTTAATTTTTTGCCGCAGAGGACGAGAAGTTCAGTTTTGAACTAGTGTCCAATGTCGGCTATAGACGAGGTAGTTGAGCTCGTTCATTTGATAAAAGTGACTAAATGTGTGAAAGAGGTCGGGTCATGAGCAGCATCGAGATGAA
Source organism: Schistocerca piceifrons (assembly GCF_021461385.2). Classification (NCBI taxonomy): domain Eukaryota; kingdom Metazoa; phylum Arthropoda; class Insecta; order Orthoptera; family Acrididae; genus Schistocerca; species Schistocerca piceifrons. The sequence goes on along the minus strand of NC_060148.1, from coordinate 143,994,377 downwards.
CTCGAGATGGCTGTAAAGTGACCGATTGGCCGTACGTTCCGTATATGGAGGTTTGGCTCTCACGTGCTTCCTGCTCGTCGGAGCTCTTGTCACTCGCAGTGAACAGTCGAATGTGCAACTCCCATTACAGCTGCTGACCAATTACTGGGACGGTGCCGCACTGAGGGAGTGAGAGTTACATTAAATGTGTACGGAACATTCCCATCGAACGCGTGTAATGCTGTGTAAAACGAGAAAATGCAGAAGAGTTGTCTGCATAAATAAAATGAAAAACCGCACCAGTTTCGTCTCGACAGAATCTGATGTGATCGTGGAAGAACTAAGTCCTTCACTTACAAATTGGGACTCTCTGGCTCCCCGTTGTGTGACTGTGGAGCAGCGGAACAGTCTGTTGAACGCATTGTAGAGGAGTGTTCCGATAGATGTTGTAGTGGAGGCTGGAATGACATAATCGACGCCTCTCTGATGGCACTGGATTGGATACACTCTTTGGACAACGTTCTGTGATATAATTAGTGACTGTAACTCTTGTACATTCCTTTTCTTATGTCTAAATATCGCTGTAAATTGCGGGTGTATTTCCGTACGATAAATAAAAGTTTCATCTTCTTGGAGTGAACCACAGCTTCTTTTTTTTATATCCAGGCAATTTTTTCTTTATTTTCTTGTTAATAAATCTGAGGATGACAGTACCAGAAAAGACACTTACTATTGAAACTATTCATTGGGGTACTAGGAAACTAAAAATGTCATTGTCATCCGGACAGAAATAGAAATAGTACATCATCATCATCATCATCATTTAAGACTGATTATGCCTTTCAGCGTTCAGTCTGGAGCATAGCCCCCCTTATACGGTTCCTCCATGATCCCCTATTCAGTGCTAACATTGGTGCCTCTTCTGATGTTAAACCTATTACTTCAAAATCATTCTTAACCGAATCCAGGTACCTTCTCCTCGGCCTGCCCCGACTCCTCCTACCCTCTACTGCTGAATCCATGAGTCTCTTGGGTAACCTTGCTTCTCCCATGCGTGTAACATGACCCCACCATCTAAGCCTGTTAGCCCTGACTGCTACATCTATAGAGTTCATTCCCAGTTTTTCTCTGATTTCCTCATTGTGGACACCCTCCTGCCATTGTTCCCATCTACTAGTACCTGCAATCATCCTAGTTACTTTCATATCCGTAACCTCAACCTTGTTGATAAGGTAACCTGAATCCACCCAGCTTTCACTCCCATACAACAAAGTTGGTCGAAAGATCGAACGGTGCACAGATAACTTAGTCTTGGTACTGACTTCCTTCTTGCAGAAGAGAGTAGATCGTAGCTGAGCGCTCACTGCATTAGCTTTGCTACACCTCGCTTCCAGTTCTTTCACTATGTTGCCATCCTGTGAGAATATGCATCCTAAGTACTTGAAACCGTCCACCTGTTCTAACTTTGTTCCTCCTATTTGGCACTCAATCCGTTTATATTTCTTTCCCACTGACATTACTTTCGTTTTGGAGATGCTAATCTTCATACCATAGTCCTTACATTTCTGATCTAGCTCTGAAATATTACTTTGCAAACTTTCAATCGAATCTGCCATCACAACTAAGTCATCCGCATATGCAAGACTGCTTATTTTGTGTTCACATATCTTAATCTCACCCACCCAGTCTATTGTTTTCAACATATGATCCATAAACAATATGAACAACAGTGGAGACAGGTTGCAGCCTTGTGTTACCCCTGAAACTACTCTGAACCATGAACTCAATTTACCGTCAACTCTAACTGCTGCCTGACTATCCATGTAAAGACCTTTAATTGCTTGCAAAAGTTTGCCTCCTATTCCATAATCTTGTAGAACAGACAATAACTTCCTCCTAGGAACCCGGTCATATGCCTTTTCTAGATCTATAAAGCATAGATACAATTCCCTGTTCCACTCATAAGACTTCTCCATTATTTGCCGTAAGCTAAAGATCTGGTCCTGACAACCTCTAAGAGGCCTAAACCCACACTGATTTTCATCCAATTGGTCCTCAACTAATACTCGCACTTTCCTTTCAACAATACCTGAGAAGATTTTACCCACAACGCTGATTAAAGAGATACCTCTGTAGTTGTTACAATCTTTTCTGTTTCCATGTTTAAAGATTGGTGTGATTACTGCTTTTGTCCAGTCTGATGGAACCTGTCCCGACTCCCAGGCCATTTCAATTATCCTGTGTAGCCATTTAAGACCTGACTTTCCACTGTATTTGATGAGTTCCTACTTAATTTCATCCACCCCAGCCGCTTTATTGCACTGCAATCTATTGACCATTTTTTCCACTTCCTCAAATGTGGATCTATTTCCATCATCATTCCTATCCCATTCTACCTCGAAATCTGAAACATTACTGATCGTATTTTCACCTACATTGAGCAACTCTTCAAAATATTCCCTCCATCTGCCCAAGGCATCCACAGGATTCACCAGCAGTTTTCCTGACCTGTCCAAATTGCTTGTCATTTCCTTCTTACCTCCCTTTCTAAGACTGCTAATTACACTCCAGAATGGTTTTTCAGCAGCTTGACCCATAGCCTCCAACCTGTTTCCAAAGTCTTCCCATGATTTCTTCTTGGATGCTGCAATTATCTGTTTGGCTTTGTTTCTTTCTTCAACATAACTTTCTCTGTCTACCTGGGTTCTGGTATGTAGCCATTTTTGATACGCCTTCTTTTTCCTTTTACAGGCTGCCTTGGCTGTATCATTCCACCAAGCTGTTTTCTTCATCCTACTTTTACACACTACTGTTCCAAGACATTCTTTAGCCACTTCTAGTACTGTGTCCCTGTACCTTGTCCATTCCTTTTCCAATGACTGTAATTGACTACATTCAACTAACTGGTACCTTTCTGAGATCGCTGTTATGTACTTGTGCCTGATTTCCTTATCCTGAAGTTTCTCCACTCTTATCCTCCTACATATGGACCTGACCTCTTGCACTTTTGGCCTCACAATCCCAATTTCACTGCAGATTAAATAATGATCAGTGTCATCAAAGAATCCCCTGAAGACATAGTACATAGCACATTTATTTGGCCACTAAAATTTCAATGTTTCTTTTCAAAACCAGATGGAAAAATGCCAAGTGTCATGAGTATTTGCTATGTTAATTTGAGAATGCTCTTCATAGTTGGATCCTGAAGATTGATCTCTTTGTGGTACAAAGCCACAAATATCGTGACTGGTGTGCAAAATTTTTTTGTAGCTCAGAGAATGGTGTTCAAAGAGCATAATATTTTAGTACCAACTCCCGGCAGTCTCAAAACTGAGAGGCCGTAATTTATGAGTGGTTTATTACAGCACATCATTGGTCAAAAATATAAAGGAGTTTTTTTAATTGCACATTTGTGTCTGAAAGAAGTGTAGAGTTAATCACAGAAACAATATTTGTATTTGTCAAAGTTTGGCAGTGTGTTAGAAAACTTGTTAATGTTAGTAAATTAAACCAAATACAGTTAAATCTCAGTGTCTCACGGAGAGTGTAAATAACAGTAACTTTGGAAAGTTCCAGTTGAAGTAGCACTTGGATACATAGCCCTTTGCACAAGATCGACTTTCTTGTCGAGTCGAGACAAGTGCGTCTGTGACCCACCTGTGGCATTTTATTCCCGTACTGAGTCACGTCTGTTTTAAGTGGTCATTTTAATTTACACGTCAGCATCAAATTTACCAATGTTGTGAGAGCTGTCTGCTACGCAGTTTTACATCTGAATGGCAAAAGTGAGGTTGTGAGGGGCTCTTCTTTTTTACGGAAAAATCAAAATGTAGTAGCAAAAGTGGGAAAAAATGTTTATTAATGACCGAAGCAGAATTCAAATGTAGTTCTTGGCAAAGGTCGTGTGGTAAATTCTCTACACTCTTCAGAACTGAAAGAATAAGAAAAGTGTCATCCAAAGATGTCAGAACAAATACATTTATTTGTTTGAGCTAATATATAGTTGCAAACATCAGACAATATGTGGAATGCAGCAAATAGCACCCATTTGCTTTATATGTTCTATGTTGTTTACTTGCCAAAAAACAACCAAAATTATTTGTCTCGTTCAATAATACTGACTTTTTCATTGCCGAAATAATTTTCAGTAAAACTCATTGATCTATTTATTTTCTCATTTGTGCAAAGTGTAGGTTTTTTCCTCTGTAAAACTCAGATGCTTTTTGGCTTTCACATATTTCAACTCTGTTGTAGAACACTAGTAGGTAGGAAAAAAAAACTAGGGCCTTGTGTAACTTTTCAGTGTGCAATGAAATAAAGAAACAACATAACAAAGATTAAGAAGACACAAAAACACAAAATCTGTTTTTATAATAAGAGTGAGTTTGACCAGAATGGGTTACAACTTAAGACGTTAGCAGACTGCCATAATCCCTCATCTACTGTGTATGCAGTGTGCAACATACTCAGAAATTTAGAACTCCGCAGTCGGCATACACTATAGGTCACTGACACCGTAGGCACACTTGTGTAGCGGTCAGTTGCCGATTTATACGAGGATGTGAAAGGCACACGCACTGAAAGAGTGGTTGATTCTGATCAGAAAGTCACTCGTGTAAAACGGGCTTTAATGTCGGTAAGCATCCTTCTCGCACGAGGTCATACTGAAGTTTGGTGACTTCTAGAGGAAAGCATCCCACCCACCACCCAATTTACGGCAGGATAGGTGAATTGTGGAAGGCAAGTTTTATGTTGGCTGCAAAGTCAAATCTGCTCACTCAAGATCATTTCTGCTTTCTTCAATTTCTGCTTCAGACCTTTACCCTGGCATTTAAGTGATGTAGACCCTTCCGTTGCTAATAATGGATTTATAGACAAGAAGAGTGTAACAGCCTTTCTGCTGTGCCAGTGTGAATGTTATTGCCTCATCTACCCCTCGGCATCCACTCCACCGCTCGTGAAAACGAGTTGCAGAAATTTCGCGATGCTTCTGGAGACTGGAAAGTTACTCTAGTAATTAGTACAGACAGGTCTTCCAGAGTGCCGTAGTCGGTAGCTATTACGCGGCGCCCATTCCTGTGAGAGCTAGTGCGCTTTGCCGGCGGTTCTGTGAGCGAATATTTACACTGCAGGGAAGCTCCTGTACGCCTGGCAGAGGCAAGGTAGTTTGGCACATAAATGCACAAGTTTCTAGTATCACGAGCCCCATTTGCTCACTGTTTCTGTACACGCGAGCGCTATAGTTTTAATGCAGGCGGGCTGTGGAGATCAGCACGTACGTGCTCGCGCGCTCTGTCTTCCTCCTCTCACCTCCCCATCCATCCGTCCCCCACTTCCCTGCAGGACAGTCTGGTGTGCAGTCACCCTTTCATCGGAGATTGTCACACGTTTCCTGGCTAATTACTCCTCATTGCGACCATTACTAATCTTAATACTCCCTGCAGCCAGTTCTTTAGCTGATATTTGCATAAGATTTTGTTGCAGTTAATCCTGGGTTATTAACACGGTTAATGTGAAACTAATACTATTGAGCCACCACAGTAAATGTTACGATAATGAGCTTAATGCCACATAGAAGAGTCCTCTGTGTTTTTATGAGTCAGCGGATGCTTCTTTATTATATCGCACAGTTAGTTAGATGCGGTTATAATGTTTTTCTCACTACTTTTCTTAGGTGCCAAATTATACTAAGACTGTCTCTTGGAAAGATGCAGATCTAGTCCCGCTAAATTTGGGCCATTTCAAATGAAGTAACCCTACTGTTTCTATTAATTCTATTTATAAGCATATTGTACAAAAAATGAGTCACCACCAGCGGACACGTCAGCACCACACAGCTTTACCTCTAGCCCAGATAAGGATCTCAATTCGACGAGGAAAAGACCCCACGAGTTTCTTGGGGTACGCTGTATCCGGCCGAAGCCACTTGTCGGTTACTGGATCGAATAGATGTATCGAATTGCAGGGATGTCGATTGCCGAGTTCCACCCGTGGTTCCATGTAGCCCCAGACATTTTCTACGGGACCGGCATCAGTTAATTTAGTGGCCCAGTTGTGGTGCAGTAGGGCATCTGACTGTCAAACCGAGAATGTACACGTACATCTCTGTGAACGTGGCTGTTGTCATCTCGGAGGATGGGAGTGTCCACTGCATACTGACCACGATGTAGGAGGAGGACAAAAGTCAGTCACTGAGGATGTCAAAATGGACATCATGGCGCATGTTGAGGGTAAGCTAAATGAATGGGCCCAAATGGTAAGCAGGAGGATTTGATGCTTCGTTGGGGCGTTGGTGCACTGCGTACTCTGCATTTGAAAAGAGGCAAAATTGTGACTTGTTGGACCACACTAAATTACTCCTCTGATTTCGTACAACTAACACGTACGTACCGCTTGATTGTCTGATGTGTGTCAGCAGTGTAAGATAACTTGCTACCAGTTTGACACCATCTACAATGCTCCAAAGTGGTCAGTGTGCTGTTGTAACGGGGTGATAAATATTTTGTTCAGTGAGCTTACTACTCTGACCCCACCATAGAGATGCCCTGTGTGAAACATTCTAACCTCAAATTGTGCAGCTCGTTCTGCGTCCAGTCCAGATGAACGATCTGTTCCATCAACCAGTTAAATGTTATTCAGTAAAGACTAATGTATAGGGCATTAACTTTTATATCTAGAATGTTATTGATACAGACCCAACAGTAGACGAGTTACTACAGTCATACTAGCAGAAAGGGAAAAAATGTGGAACACGTGTACTAACACCTTTCCCGTGCCCTTCGACCTCCCTACCCCAATAAAAAAAAACCTCCCTCACTCCCCCCCTCCCTCACTCCCCCTTCCCTCACTCCCCCCTCCCTCACTCCCACCTCCCTCACTCCCACCTCCCTCACTCCCCCCTCCCTCACTCCCCCCTCCCTCCCCTTCCCCTATTCCTCCATCCCCTTCCTCTTTCTTTCCACACACACACACACACACACACACACACACACACACACACACACACACACACACACACACACACACAGAGTACCCATAATTGTATTTCAAGGCCTTAATTTTTGTGCTGTCAGACCCTCACTAATAATATTCTGTACACAAGGCAATGCGCATACTTGAGCCTGCACCGCACTGCACTGCTTGCTGAGGTTTGGGAGTTGTTTTGCTTGTGTGCGCTGTCGCCCAAAGTTCCACTCGACGAGAAGATCTCTCGAGGAAACACCGCTGCTCGAAGCACGCGACGGCCTCTTATAGGAGGGCACGGAGGTGCGTTCGCACTGCCGACCTCTCGAGCCGACGGCTGCTCTCGCAAATTCCGCACTCCTCTCCTCGCAAACGCGCGTCCCGCGGCCTGCGCCCGCAAAGCTTACCGAGGTCTGGGTTTCCCAGTCGCGTGCGCCGCCTGGCCTCGGAGCTCCGGAGCATCGGAGCTGGAGCGCCGCAACTGCGCGCGCGCTACCTTTGACATAGCGAGTTCTAATTGCGGTCCCGTGCTGTGCTGCGAGCAAAGTTCTTTTTTTGCAGAGACGGGCAGAGCCACTATGAGTGAAAGATTTCAGTTTGGCACCAGAGAGCATTCTGTAGTCCCCGGGTTCGACCTGCGCCGACAGAGGTGAACAGCCACCGGTAGGTGCATTTGCAGCGAAGCTTGTAGCTACCAGTTCCTTGTATGGTAATGGGGTTATTATTTCCTTGTGTAACTGTGGCGCACTTGCGTGTTGACGGCTGCGCAAATTTTAGGTGGGTCAGGAGTTACGGCGTAGATTTGCGGCTCTGCTGCCGTACTGCCGATTGTGCGCTGTCACCAGTTTGTGGAAGGTTTCACTTTCTGCATCACCATGCACCACGAGTGAGCCATTCAGATTTGAAATTAGAATGATCGTAATTTTGGTCATTATCAGAAAGTCCAGTTTTTAGGAGGCTCCTCGCTTATGCTCGTTCTGTGAATAGTCGAAACATATGATCGGTACTGTTATAGTTTTAAACCGGTGATGAATTTCGAGGTGATTAGTGATTGTACGTCTTTGAAGATAGAGAAATTTCTTCCTGGCAGTACGGATGATCTATTATAAGGTGATGTGCAGACTGTTACTCTATTCAGTGTACACTTAAGTTCTTCATTCGAATAATTGGGGGCAGTGTAAAAGCAATATTGGATTTTCACCTTCATCTTTACGAGGGCAGTGTAAAAGCAATAGCTGATTCTCACCTTCATCTTTACGCAATCACTTCATTTACTCTCCCAATACTATCCACAGCTGAGCATACGCAACAGTCAAAATTATCACATTTAAATAGAGACCAAGATGTGATACATAAAAGAAAGAAAAAAGCACTGATAATAAGTTCTCACTACTTTGAGGAAAATAAATGACGAGTTTGCATCAAGGCGAAACCGCTAACCATGTACTGCTGTAATCTAATTGACTTTTAGAATTTTCTGAGTAGACTTTGTGTCATATTATTCTTATTTTCCCTTTCTACAGTGTGTGAGAGGAGGTCACATGTCCCTTGTCAAAGCAGTGTATTGTATATTGGAGTACTTAAATCTAAAAACTATGTACCCACCAGATCTGCATGTTGACCATTGTGCCTTATGCAGAGATCTGCAGGGGGTAGGCAAAATAATGTGAACAGTGGTAGTAACGGGGATGGTTGTGTTTGATGGTCAACAACACAGGCAAGGCACGTGTTGCACTGGACTGTGCGTGTTCAGTACGGACTAGGCATCAGTGCAGGTTGTTTACAAGTAGTGCACACTTTGTGTTTGCATTCAGAGGCCGAGGTCGACATGCAGTGAAAGACCAGCAGAGTTCCAGCGAGGGCAGATTGTGGGGGCCCGATTAGCTGGAGCATCAGCAACTGAGGCAGCCAACTATTGAATGTTTCAAGAACAACTGTTTCAACAGTCATGACACTGGACCTAAATCGTAGTATGCTAACATGAATTGAGCAAAAACAACACAGAACTATGGCTGCTAAAGTGACTACAGAGATCAATAACCATCTTTGAGACCCCGTATCTATCGACACTGTCCACCGAGAACTCCACAGAGCGAATATGCGTGGCTGAGCTGCTGTACCGAAACCATTAGTGATGACAATCAATGTAAAGAAGTGTAAAACATGGGGTCAGGAGCATAAATGGTGGACAGCTAATTAGTGGAAACACTTCATATGGTCCGACGAGTCAACGTTTTCGTTATTTCCAACCTCGAGCCTGGTTAATGTATGTGGAATGCCAAAAGAAGCCTACAATCCTGATTGCTTGATTCCAACAGTTAAGCATGAAGGTGTGAGCAGCCATATAATGATATTCTGCTGGTTCCATCATTACTCACAAAGGTTGTGTTACAGCCAACGATTATGCGACCATTTTAGATGACCAAGTGTACCCCACGATTCGAATGTTGTTCCCCAACAATAATGCCATATTTCGGGACGATAATGCACCCATTAACACAGCCAGGATGGTACAATTGTGGTATGAGGAGCATGCAACTAAACTGCAGCATCTTCCCTGGCCAGCACAATCCCCGGACTTAAACATTATCGAACCCTTTTGGTCAGTATTGGAGTGCAGACTCCGGAGCAGATTTTCACCTCCTACAGGAGTTAGAAGAGGTTCTGATTGAAGAGTGGCATAACATTCCACTGGAGACTATACAATCATTATATGCCAGTATTCCAAGAAGAATCGCAGCTCTATTACAGACGAATGGGGGTCCAACCCCTTATTAATAAACAATTCCCATGTAAGTACAGGTGTTCACATTATTTTGCTTACCCCCTGCATGTGTCTCCAGTTGATTGGCACTTACATAGCATCTCATTTCTGCTCTGAAACACTACCCTGTCACTTTTGTGCAACAGTGGAAAATCCAGGATGGAACAATGACAATGGTGGATTGCTATTCACACCATATTGCAGATTGGCACAACAAAAAGACTGTCAAACAGGTAAGCTTTTGCCCAAAAGAGTCTTCATCCAAATTACACTAGACACACACCTCTTGCGCTCAAACGTGAATGCATTTCTCGCACTTACGACCACTGTCTCTTATTGTCGATACCTCAAAAGCTTACTTGTTTGACAGGCTTTTTGTTGTGCATATCTGTGACCCACCATCTCTGCTGTGTGGTGAGAAGCCATCTATCCTTTTCAAAATATTGTGCAATTATTCATTAGTCTTGTATCACCGTTGACCTTATAATGAGTTGTCTTTAGAGAAAGCATTTGACCGTGTTGACTGGACAACAGTCAATTCTGAATGTAGCAGAGAAAAATTAGAGGGAGGGAAAAGTTATGTACAATTTGTACAGTAACCAGTCTGCAATTCAATTAGTCAAAGGACATGAAAGGGAAGCCCTAGCTGAGAAGAGAATGAGTTAAGATTGTATCCAGTCCCTGAGGTTATACAATTTCTACATTGAACAAATTCACGGTAATTCTGTCAGAGATAGCTAAGGACATGGAAGAGTAGTTGAACGGAATGAGTAGTGTCTTGAAAATAGATTATAAAATGACATTAACAAAAGTGAAACAAGGGTTATGGAATGAAGTCTAATTAAATCAGACAATACTGAGAGCGAATTAGATTAGGAAATGAGACACTAAAAGAAGTAGATGAGTTTTACTATTAGATAGAAAATAAGTGATGATGGCCGAAGTAGAGAGGGTTATAATGAGAAAAGTACTTCTGAAAAAGAGGGAATTTTGAACATTTGAAATAAATTTAAGTATCAGGAAGTATTTTCTGAAGGTATTTGCCTGGAATGTATCCTTGTACGAAAATGAAACATAGGTGGTAAGCAGTTCAGACAAGAAGAGAATGGAAATTTTTGAAATGTTGTGCTATGGAAGAATGCTGAATACTAGGTGGATAGATCGAATAACTTATGAGGTACTGAATCCAAATAGGGAAAAAAAGTTTATGGTAGATATCTACTAAAAGAAGGGATCTGTTGATAAGGCGCATTCGGAGGCATCGACAAACAGTCAATTTGGAGTGTAACCGCACATGATCCAAAAATGTATTTTTGAGGTGAACAATCAGTTACATTTGCAACCGGTCCAATTAAAACTTTTCCTCTCACACACCATAAAAAAAAATTAAAAAAAAGAGAGGAGGAGGAGGAGGAAGAAGGTCCGAATTGGTATCATGATGACATGCTGGCTCATACATTACACAGTGACAATTTCTTTGCAACTCTTGTGCATAATGGGGATTTTTATATTGGTGAGAAAACAACATTCAGTTGCAGGAAATTATGTAACAGAGCATGGCAGGCTGCTCCGTGCCATTGTCACAGCATTCATTCACAAACATCTGTTTAGTATTTTCATTTTACTGTGCGATTATACATTGATGATCACGGTATTTGAAGTTCAACTGCTCTTTTGCAGATTGATTTCATCGGAGACTGCTCTTTCAATCGAGCAACAGTTGTATGCTTCCTCTCGTGTTCACTTCACGTGTAGTTTCCCACACTGCCCGGAATGAAAGCAAGTGTCTCCCATTCGAGCGTGGTCACTTTACGACACGAGGCCCTGCCAAAGTGGTCTATAAAGATATTAAAGGTGGTAAACAGATTACTTATAAATCACTTGTGCAATCCACTATTGATTAGTGCTCGAGTGTGTAAAACCTGTACAAAATTGGGCTTGCAGGGGATATCGAATGTGTAAAGAGAAGGGCAGCACGAATGGTCACAGGTTTGTTTGATCTGTAGCAGAGTGACAGAGATGCTGCAGAAACTGAACTAGCAGACTCTTGAAGTTATATTTGAAAGTTTTGAGAACCAGCTTTCAAAGACATTTCCAGGAATATACTACAACCCTCTACATATCAGACGTGCCTAGATCGTGGGGACGAGATTAGTTAATCTAAGCACATCAGGGGGCATTTAAACGACCGTTCTTCCTGTGCTCGGTATGTGGATGGAACGTGATGAAACCCTAATAATTGGTACAGTGGGATGTGCCCTTCTGTCGTGCACTTCCCAGTGACTTGCAGAGTACAGATGCAGATTCTCTCTGTCTGGGGGTGTTCGTGCTGCCGATCGCTCCCCAATAGTGTAACTGTGTTTGCTCACACCGGCTGCGGCTTTGTAACTGTAACTGAAACGTTTAACAACTGAAACAAAGTAATACAACTTCCAAGCAATAAAACAACTACTCGAAATTTCCTGGCAGGTTAAAACTGTGTGCCGGACCGAGACTCGAACTCGAGACCTTTGCCTTTCGCAGGCAAGTGCTCTACCATCTTAGCTACCCAAGCACAGCTCACGCCCCGTCCTCACAGCTTTACTTCTGCCAGTATGTCATCTCCTACCTTCCAAACTTTACAGAAGCTCTCCTGCGAACCTTGCAGAACTAGCGTAGTGAATATTTCATTCTGGAAACATCCCCCAGGCTGTGGCTAAACCATGTCTCCGCAGTATCCTTTCTTTCAGGAGCTACATATCTGAAGTTACATATCTGAAATTGCATATTAGTGGACAACTACATATTATTTACAGTTGTAGCCTGATCAGTGATGGCATTTTAGTATATGTAGTTGCTTGTGCAGCGTATTCGACAATTTCTGTGCTTCGATTCAGAAGCGAGCTACAGTTTGCCGCGGCAGTGTCGGCAGAAATCTTTGGTGCGGGGTCCACGGAGACAGGCGCAAACATTACTGTTTGGAAGGTACCCACTCAGATTGCCTCGTTTCGTATCATGTCAGTTTATTTATCTGGGGTTGTATGTAATACTTAGCGAGAAATGTTCTCGGCTGTTCCGAGACCCTAGTTCCGTACAGTTTATTACTGCCCCTATAGATGTTTCATTTTTGAAAGCAGGCGTTGAATGTGCACGAATTCACCTATTTGGTTGATTGTACACGTATTTATGGCAGGTGCTACACGTGCCTAATTTTTGTGGAAGAAAGGCTGTCCGTCAGTTTTTGGCTGACAAGTTTGTAGGGCTAACTGGTCACAAATGTGTGCTCGGGCAGTCACGAATTAATTTTCAAAATGTCTGTCTTTGGAGTTGTCAGTGTGGTACTAAACTGCAAACAAGTACGTACCTAATATACACGGTCAAAATAGATGAGGTAATGGCGTCTTTAGGGAGCATTTAATCGATAAATTTTGTTTGTGTGGCACTGTCGAAATAGATGTAGGGAGCATTCAATCGATAGATTTTGTTTGTGGGCAGTAAGGAAGATTACTCCTTCAGGGTGGCGATTGTTGTAGAAAACCTGAAAATCTCAGGGAATTACATTTTACCCAGGAAAATTGGAGAACTTTCAGGGAATTTCGTAAAATCTCAGGGAATTCATCCTTTTTATCCTAGCATTGAAACTGAATTTTACTGAGTTCTATAAATCACAAATTTTAAAATACTTAATACGTATCTCAGAAGTGTGTAAATTATATGGCTATTATTCCATATGAATTACTGATATCTAAAAACCTTGGGTAAACTACTGCTTATGTCTGGTATGTAGTTCAACTGGGGGGAAAGAAACGTCATTATTGTGGCAGGCTCCCCCACCGGCTATCTGCCGAACGTTCCACACAGTATCACGTGGCTGAATCAACATTCTGTGCATTGAACTCTAGTGAGAGGAAGCTATGTAGGACACCTCAAGCATTAAAACAATCACCTTAACTTTTCTCAATTTTTTTAAAATTAATCCAGTCTCGAAACTTTTTGGACTGTCAGTGTATGCCAAAGAGCTCACGGATTTAATCATCTTTCATACAACTGTAGTATGACCTTAGATGCAAAGAATCTTTAAAAGTAATAGTGATAATTATTGTGATAAAAAGTGATGAATTATATTAAGAAATTGTGATGAAATTAAAATGTTCTGAGGTGACAAAAGTTATTGGATAGTGATATGCACATAAAGATAGGGCAGAAGTACCACGCACATTAGGTATAGAAGGACATCGCACTGATGAAGCTATCGTTTGTACTCAGGTGATTAGTGTGCAATAGTTTCCAATGTGACTACGGCAACACCGCAGGGTTTAACAGACTTCGAACATTCAATGGAGTTGGAGTTTGGCACACGGAATGGATTGGATCGTGCAGTGCAACTGAACCGATCATTGACTGGAAATGATTATGTTCTGCTATTTGGAGGTCATTTGCAGCCCTTCGTGGCCTTCACGTTTCCAAATGACGATGAAATTTTTACGGATGATTTATGCCGTGTCACTGGACCGAATTGGTCGTGATTGGTGCAAAGTACATTCTGGGCAATTCGAGTGAATGATTTGACTACCCAAATCACCTGACACGAATACCATCAAATGTTTATGGAACGTAATGGAGAGGTCATTTCGTGCCCAAAAATCCTGCATTGGCTTTAGAGGCACGATGACTCACTATTCCTGCAGGGGAGTTCCAGTGACTTATTGAGTCCATGTCACATTAGTTTCTGTCAGTGGAGGATGGGGTGGGGTGGGGGCAGGGGCAGAATGACCCAATTTAAACTCAGTATGGACAGACTGCTACTCTGTTACCTACTGGCTAACACCGCTGCTCCATGATTAGCTGCTTCATATGTTCGATAAGCTTGTAAAACTTTGAGTATTGCTCATCAGTGTGGGATCCATACCAGGTCGGGTTGACAGAGGAGATAGAGAAGATCCAAAGAAGAGCGGCATGTTTCGTCATAGGGTTATTTGGTAAGCGTGGTAGCATTACGGAGATGTTTAGCAAACTCAAGTGGCAGACTCTGCAAGAGAGGCGCTCTGCATTGCAGTGTAGCTTGCCGTCCAGGCCTCGAGAGGGTGCGTTTCTGGATGAGGTATCAAATATATTGCTTCCCCCTACTTATACCTCCTGAGGGGATCACGAGTGTAAAATTAGAGAGATTTGAGTGCGCACGGAAGCTTTCCGGCAGTCGTTCTCCCCGCGAACCGTACGCGAGTGGAACAGGGTCGTTCTCCCCGCGAACCGTACGCGACTGGAACAGGAAAGGGAGGTAATGACAGTGGCACGTAAAGTGCCCTCCGCCACACACCGTTGGGTGGCTTGCGGAGTATAAATGTAGATGTACTAAAGTTGCGTTTGCCATTCTAAGTATGTGCTACGATCTAGCATCCGACCAATGTTCTCATTCATTATTCTCAAAGTTTGAATTTTATGTTGAGCAGTGAATGCTAAATATTTAGCATTTAGCCAACTAGATGTCTCAAGTTATGGAGTAGTTCTCCAAATTATGCAGTGTCTTCTGGAAGACCAGGATGTAGCACTAAATTAATTTTTGTAAACAAATACCGATTTTCTCAGATGTATACGTGCAGATATATTCTTCGAATTCAGTACAAGGATCTTATCATTGCAAATACTTCACGTATTAATAACATAATTCAGTACATTATGACACCTTATGTTTCAAAATCAGAATTAGCAATAAATGTAAAATGCAATTTTCATACGTCTTCCAAAGTCAGCCCCACGATTGTTTGATTTTGGCTTTTATTTGTGGGCCTACGTGCTACTCCGACTTGCACCAGCGACACATGGAGCGCACACGTATGCCTGTGCAGTTGCTTCCTCTCGCAAAGTCACTGCGATTGCCTCCTACCTCGAAGACACCCACTGTCCCTCGACACAACACATCACGTGAAAATAGAAAATGAATTCATCATTCTCTCTTATAAAATAATTTGTTCTACCATTTTATCATTTACAAGTGTCATTTGTCAGAAAGGTAAAGATAGCGTTTCACATCACTTTTCTGG
The DNA here is from genome assembly GCF_021461385.2 of Schistocerca piceifrons. Lineage (NCBI taxonomy): Eukaryota > Metazoa > Arthropoda > Insecta > Orthoptera > Acrididae > Schistocerca > Schistocerca piceifrons. Next base: position 143,978,651 of record NC_060148.1, on the reverse strand, counting down.
AGTGATGTGTAATGTGAGTAAAATTGGTGACCCATTGCATGTATATGTAAGAGCACCTACACTGCATAGAAAACTGAAGGTGGGACCGTTCGACTTTAGGAGAGTGCAGATGAAGAAAAACGTGCCCTACATGTGTATACACAGTAAGTACGTATTGTGCTCGATTTACTCCTTATGTGCTGTTCTTCGCAAATAACGTAGTTCTCCGTGTATAGTAGTGATTGGTCTCCCAAAATATGGAAGATATTTCAGGGGTCATTTCAGAATGTCGTTACTGGCAGTGGTTTCTGTCAGTCTATAAGCACTGCAGCTTGGTGACTTCGAGCTGTGTAGCTGGTCTGTGTAGTCTGTTGTATTCATATCCTGTAGGATTTTGTTTTCTGCTGTTTGTTAGTTTATGTCCGAATGAGAAAACTCACCTCGTGGTGTTTGGTGATGCAGAATCTGAAATGAGGCATTCGTGTAAAATGTGCCTGACAGTATGTGGCACGAGGAACATCTTTAGTAGAGGACTTGAGTATTTGTAAGAGCAGCACTGCACAACACGGCGACTTCCTGTAATTTTGATACAGCCATAGGCGCTAATTTGCTTATAGAATACTCACAAGATAAGTATAGCTCAAAGTCCGATTGCTACCGATTTAAGTTGTGCACAAATGAGCTGACTGGATGGTTTTAGTGTTTTCCATTATGTGTTCCTGAGTACAGCTGTTCTGAAAAGCATGGAAATTATTTGTGGGAGATGAGATGAGGGAAAAAAACATGCAAGTCTGTATAAAATTTTGTGTTGACAGTTTGTGCTCAATTTTTATCATGGCATCAATTTTGTTCCATTTGGTATTCAGAGCAATTATCAAATGCTTCAGTTATCAATTATCTTCGAGTGATAAGCTTTAAAACTGTAATATAAATCATTAAGAGCGACAATAGTGGATTGAGAAACTGATAATTCAGTTGGTGTAATTTTTTTACTATGGCCTCAGGTGTGTGTAAGTTATGTGATTATAACTTTCATAGCCCTTTGCAGAAAGTTCCAGGAAGGTAACTAACTTTATTGTTAAGTGGCAGAGGAAGAGGTTTAACAATAAATACCAGCTCTTTGTATGTGTGATGTGAGGGAAAGGGGGTAATGTTCAGCACAGTGATGCCCCTCTAGAAAAATTTGCATGCAAAAATTTTGCAGATAATGGCTTAGATTTTTATTTTGTTGCCAGTTTATGGCTCTACCTTGTAATAAGTTTAACAAATAAGTTGTCAGTCTGCTCTGATTTTACAAGATGTCTGTAACAAAGTTTACTTATTACATGAAAATGAGTACTATGACTAGCAGTTACAGTTCTTTTTTATTTATTTACACATTTGTGTGTTTCAGAGTAAGTCCTTATCGAATTCTGAATTAATCTGCTGCCTTTATGGGAGCAGTGTTATGGAAATAGATGATTCTATAATTTGAGGGTCACTCAAAAAGAAATGCACAATTTTTTTAAAAAAAATATCTATCTTTTATTCTACATGTTTGAAAGTTTTACAGTGTGTAGATACATCCTTTAGGAATAATATTTTCATTTCTCCACATAATTTCCATCCCTCTCAGCTGCTGCCTTACACCATCTTGGAACCAGCGCCTCTATACCCGCACGGTAAAATTTTGGACCAACCTGTTGGAGCCACTGTTTGGCAGCGTGCACAAGGGAGTCATCATCTTCAAACCTTCTTCCAAGAAGAGAGTCTTTCAGTTTCCCAAAGAGATAATAGTCACATGGGGCCAGGTCAGGACTGTAAGGTGGTTGTTTCAGTTTTGTGATCGCATCCACAGTTTTTTGACTGACATATGGCCGTACATTGTTGTGCAACAGCAAAACATCCTGCTTTTGCCGATGTGGTCGAATACGACTGCCGATGTGGTCGAATACGACTGCCGATGTGGTCGAATACGACTGCCGATGTGGTCGAATACGACTGCCGATGTGGTCGAATACGACTCAGTCGAGCTTGACGTTTCTTCAGTGTCGTCACATATGCATCGTTAACTCTCTGCACATTGTCTGGAGTGTGTGCAGTACGAGGTCGGCCGCTGTGAGGACAATCCTCAATATTGCCGTGCCCGCTTTCATCACGTAACCTGCTTGCCCACCGACTAACTGCACTGCAATCGACATCATCATGTCCGTACACCTTTTTCAACCTCTTGTGGATGTTTCCCACTGTCTTGTTTTCACAGCACAGGAATTCTATGACAACACGTTGCTTCTGACGAATGTCAAATCTAGCAGGCGTCTTGACATGCTGTGACGGCGCCACTCTCGGGGAACAGGTTGAACTATGTTTGAAAACGAGCGGGAAGGATGTATCTACACACTGTAAAACTTTCACGCGTGCAGAATGAAAACTGTATTTTTACAAAAATAGTGTGTATTTCTTTTGGAGTGACCCTCGTATAATGAGTAAACTAAACTGCAGTATATGTTATTGGATCTATTTGCTTTTATAATGTCACTCGTAGCATTGAAATCAAATTTGAAAAGTTAAAGAATGTACTACATAAGAGAATTCTGGTCTTCTGGAAGCATGTCCTCATATTAAGACGAGAAAGTAATAAAAAAAAAATTGTGGTTTCACCGGTTTGCGATAGTACCACTGACAGACTTCAGGATCACACACAGTTAGTCACGGTAAGCACTGCCGTATAACAGTTACCGTGTGCGCAATTCCTATTTCCGTTCCGCACAGGTTCGATTTCCCGCCACCGATGCAGCAGCCACCTCCGCCGCCGCCTTCACTGTGTGTCGGCTACGAGCCGGAGCCGAAGCGTAGCCGCATGGACCACGCCGGCACTGCTGCTGCTGGTGGGGAGGCTGCCCGCATTTATGTGTTGGAGGAAGAGAATGCCATGCTCCACAAGAAGCTTGACGATCTTAAAAAGCAGGTGAGTCTCTTGCAATTACTGCTTCCCTCAGACTGTTACCAGTTGCGCTAAAGTCAGTTAGGTCTTATCACGATATCCTGTGCCGCTTTACTTTTTATGCTGCATAACACACGAGTCGTGCTTCCTATCCAGTGAAACTCCACTTTCACATTGGAGTGACTTTAAAAGAATTATGTAAAATATGGGCAAATGTAAAATTGGGGAAAATTACTTTCTATTCAGAGAATTTATCCTACGACGACCACATTAGGACATTGAAATTAATCATTTATGTGGATTGAAAATTTGTGCTGGACTGGGACTCGAACCCGGACACTCCGTTTCTGTAGAATGGTTGCCGTGATCATCCACATTGAATGAATCTTGTCTGACTGTCAAGTCTATAGAAATATTACTTATCCACGTGTGTGATGTTTGTTCTATTGAACATGTCCGACAGAACAGGCACTTAACACCATTATGATTCAGCTGCTGTGAATATCTGTATTCAGTAAAATTCTTCTGATAACAACTGCATGAGAGCATTGAACTTAATAAATAATATTTCTATAGGCTTGTCAGCCAAACAGGATTCCTTCTATGCAGATGCACACCAGGTTTCATTTCCTCTCGAAGGAATAAAGCTTGCAGTGTGGGCGAGATGTGCACAAAGGGAGTGCCGCATTGGCGTGTGACGAATTGGAGATTTCGGTGAACTGGAAAGCACGTCCAGATGGCTGAGGTGTTTAAGGCGACCTGTCTAGAGAAATGGGGCATCCCTCTTAGAGTCTTGGTCTGGCACAGATTTTCAGCTAGCATCACTGACTAATTTGAGTGCACAAATGTGCCCACCGTCAGAAAATTTCCCTGAATATTGATATTCACAGCTGCTGAATCATGATAGTGTGTGGTTTGTGGTTTTTCAGCCATGTCCGACACACACACACACATGTATACAATGTAATAATAATTTTTTTGAGTAATAAAACTGACATACAGGACCTCCTCCTAACCCCCCCCCCCCCCCCCACAGTTTTATAATTCATGTACAATACATCTACATAATATACATCAAAATACTCATCATAGACTGTATTTATTATTTAACAAAGGTTTTCTGAATATGGTACTATGGTTACCCACTGACTTGATACTTCCCTGGCACTTTAGTACAAAAAATAATATATTCTGGAGGAGGAAGAGGGTAGCAAACAGAGCAGCTGCTGTGTTGATTTAAGTGTCTGCGAAGCTAAGGTGCCCTATTTGGTACTTTATGAAATTGTTACACTGTATTAACAACATTTCCAAAACCTGTCATTTATAGTGCAGCATGTTCTGCTACAGTGTTAGGAAAAGTGATGTCGGCAGCTGAACGTAGTACCCTGAACTTATCCAAATGTTTTAGGTGTTATAACAAAAAGCGCATGAAATATTACAAAGTGTGTAAAATGTGGCATGCAGACATAGAGATCAGGGTGTGCTACAGATCAGTCCGTCAGCACAACCTACAGGTGGGAGGGAGGGTAGGGGGTTACCACATCACACTTAAGCCTTTTAAGCACACACTTTACAAAATGGTAATAAGCAATTTTATTTAACGTACTGATCGCTAATAGTTTTACATGAATGTTACGTAATGAACAAAAAATAACAATAATAAAAATAAAATAAATGCAAAAATATGTATTTTAACTTTAGGTTTTCCAGTTCATCAAAACAACTGAAAGCACTGGCATCTATATTCGCAAAAGAAATAAATTTTTACTGTCTTCACTGCTGCATCTACAACTGCAATAGACCGTGCTGCCACTATCACTATGACTTCCTGCACGGTCATCTTTTTCTGTGTGTGGGATACACTTTATCTGCGACAACATTCTCCTTAACACATAGGGAATCACGAACTGCAGCTTTTCCCCCTGATGAAACAAGTAGAATTTCCGTGTCGTCATTATTACTCAGATTTGGAATTTCAGATCCATTTCTTTAATCTGCTCGATTGAATCCCACATTTTAAAAGCAGTAGAAGATGGCATGTCCGTGCATTGGAAATGTGGTGCTAAGCATAAAAAATTGACGTTTTGAAGGATGGTGGGTCTTTCCAGCTTCCGTCAGATTCACTGTCTCCTGCACAGTGAATTTCTGTAATAAATTCCAAAGGTGAGGATAAAGCCCTAATCTGAAGGCTGCAATTTGCTTGTGCTGTTTGGTTGCAGGGATTCTTAACTGCATATAGCATAAACTTACGTTTTGGGTGTGCAGGCCAAAAATCCACAAACAGGAGAATTTTCCTGTTTCAGGTTCTCGTTCTTGCATCAAAGGCTGTAAAAGAGCTTCTCTATTTGTTCCCCTGTCACCTACACTTTGTTATTGACACTGTGGTTCACGGCAATGCATTTACGCTATTAAAACGATCAATTGGCCTGTCGTATGCAGAGAAGTCCTCAGTTCCGAGCGTATTGGCCACCTTCGCTACATTTCCACCGTGCAGCATCACGCTGTCGATGGGAATTTTGGGTGTGTGTGCTGTCTGAAACCAGTCTGTGATAATTCTTTCCATCTTCACATATTTATGGTAACTGGCATATTTCGGCTTTCTTGAATGTGGCCCACTGTTGCACTTTGCAAAACAGAGCCTTTGGTTGTTGGCAGTGGTCTTCAGCATAGACACAGATATCATAAAATTTTGCGCTAATTCAATGCGTATTCTGCAACAGATTTCAACACTTTCGAGAATTTTTACATTCTCCTCCATCGAAAGGGGTTTCCTACTCTTTTCCTAATAATTTTTGTCTCAAAACTGAGACACAAAACACTTAACTTGTACTCGAAAGAAACAACTATCGATGCAACACTTCACTTACTTATACAAAGCTACAAACAATGTTACGTTATAAAGACAATTAACTCTCAGCACGTTGTTATGGCAGCAGCAGCTGCATCAATTGAAACTGACTCGCATCCATCTGTAGTGAAATTGACTCGGCTCTGCCTGCAGCAGCAAATTCGTCGGCACAACCGACACAGTCGATCTTAGCTAGCAGACCAAACTGCGCTCAGTGCATATACGAAACTATATTATAATAACAACAAAAGCAATCAATTATTGATAAAATTATTTACCTGGATGGATAAAAAATCTACTCACCAGGTGGCGCCAGAACACACGTGTAAAGAACTGTTGTGATTGGCAAGCTTTTGGAGCCAGTGGCTCCTCCTTCAGGCAGAAGGATTGGAGGGGAAGGAAGAAGGAGGGACTTACTGTATGGGACGAGAAGGAAAGACTGATCTTATCCTGTATGGTAAATCTCCCCAGACCCACAGTTCTGGGTGACTTTCCCGAAGTCTGCACGTTTTCCTAGACCTCTCCAGTCCTTTTTCTTCACTCTTCTTCCTTCCCCTTCAGCCCTTCTGTTTGAAGGAGGAGCCACTGGCTCCGAAACCTTGCCAATCACAACAGTCTTATATGTGTATGGTCTGCTGAGACTTGGTGAGTAGATTTTTCATCTATCCAATTAAATAAAACAATAATGTTACTTACAAATACTGGGAAGTGGATGTCTTCTGCATATGATCACAATCACAGGGTGAAGTTAATGTTGAAACAGTACAGCTACTGTAATATCGGCATACTTCTTTTTGTATAAAATGTTAACCCGCAATCAGGTCCCAGAGACGGCACGACAGTCAACATACTGCAGTATCGTCCTCGGCCATATATCATTGGCTGCCGTGTAGAAGGGTACGGGTTCGGCACACTGCACTCGTGGCCATTGTCGCCATTTAGACGTCAGAGCTGCTACCTCTAGATTGGGTAGATCCTCAGTCGGCTTCACGAGGCCGAGTGCACACTGGTCCAGTTGGCCCACTGAAGAGGAATAGCTGGCAGTGTTGGAAATCGAATCCGAGTCCCCCACACGGAGGGCTGCCGAGTCGATCGCCCGGCTGTGGGGGTGGTGGTCATTTTGTGCGTAGCACTCAATATTGAAGAAAGTTGAGGTTGGGAGTGCTAACAAACAACTGAATATTCATCTGAAGTCACAACATCCTCAAACTCAGTCAAAACAATTACTTCCTTCAGTCACCGAGCTGAATGTAGCCTGGTAGTGGCAGGAGGCAAAGTCGTAGCACCACGAGTTGTTCCGACTTTTACTGGTTCAGATCTACAGAGTAGAGGAACCGTGGCTCGAGAAAATTAATGGTATAATGTCTGTAAACACTACTCTAAAGCCAGGGTCATCTTGTGTCAGTTACGTCAGTTTTTCTCCACGAACGTGGTTTCGTAAAGTATAAATCGTGTGAAACAATATTATGAAAAGGATAGTTACTACTCAACATATAGTGGAGATGCTGAGTAGCAGATAGGCACAACAGAAAGACTGTCACAAATAAAGCTTTTGGTTGTTAAGGACTTTGTCAACAATAGAAAGAAAAAAAACACACACACAAAATTTAATGGGAGTGATAAAATTATTGAAAGTGGTTGGAAAACGTTAATTTTTGGAATGTTAATAGGGAGTTATTCGGTTAATCAGTGAGTACAGGCATCACTGTCCTGCTCTGTTTTCAGCATAAAGCAGATATCAGCAATGCGTATCATCGTCTAGTTGGAGGTAAAGTATTGGAGGTCGGTATGCAGAAGGCGAGGAACAGTTGTTAACCAGACATGGCTTTACACCGATAACATACAAAATTAATTGCTTTTTGTGGATAGCCTTTCCTTCAAATTGTGCTTTATCTACATGTTCATGTTTATTGTTTTATGTATATATAGCACTTTTGCAGCTTTGGTCGAAAAGGCAGAATCGTGTTTGCTCTGAAAGATTTATTTGTAGCCCGGCACAAGGTCTAGATTAGCTTGGGACGTGACACCAACACACGTTAGTATGAAATGTACGCATGTGCTGGAAGGGGGTATGTGATAGCGGCAACACTCAGTTTTAAGTCATTTGTTATATGGTTGTGTGTATTTGCCCCGAAAATGAAAGGTTTTCTTCGGATAATTTGGCACCTATTATGGTAAATAAATGTGGAAAGTAAATATTATGTCATTGGCTATACAGATAAGCTGTTCTACTATCATGATTTTCGATTACCACTTGTGACTGGGTTTAACAACACTCATCTGTTGAGGTGAGTGTGGACAGATCCTTCTAAAATTTTACTTATTATTCTTGTAATGCAGCTACTTGCAGGAAAAGTATTTCTTAATAAGTAATCAGGGAATGTGGCAATTTAAAGGTCAGGTAAGACAGTTTTTCTTAATTTATTGTTTATGCTGTTGCTTTAGTGTTAAACAGTAAATAGTTTGTAATAGATACCTGAAAAATTATTTATTTTTTTCAGAAAATGTTTGTGGATTCATCATTGATATCACTTCTCCTTTGTTTTTAATAAAAAATACCTGCAGTTTGGTCAGCATTCTTCACTGCAGTTGCATATTACTTACAAGCTAAATTCAGCTGTAACTTTGTTTGAATTTAACTTAGTAGTAATATTCACCTCCTTTCCACAAGTGGCATACCTTTATTCCAATCACTGTATTCAAGCATTGTTGGAACTCTGTATCTTGTAACTATTCTGTACTCGGTTTCATCCAGTATAAGTGAGTCGTAAATTATGGTGCATCTAGATAATTTGCGTTGTTCCCCAACGAATGTAAACACTGAAGGAGACCACTGAGATAGCACATGAAAACATGAACAACATATGTGGTGTTCATTGGCATACATTGATAAAAACAAATTTTCCATGTGGCCATGTTGTGATAAATTACATTCTAAGAACTGTAATTGTCACACTGTTCACTGAAGTAACCTTCCATCTTAAGAAAAAAAAAAATATGTGCCTGTATGCTACCAACATTCGCAGTCAGTTTTTATGAAAGTAAAAATTAAATATAAACACATTGCAGCATATTTAAATATGCGTATTAACTTAATAATATAATGAATTACAAAATGCAATGAAATGAGACAGACAAAAAGTGTAATTGTACAGGCAGTAGGAGTAAGTGTAAGAGTCTTCAATTCTCCGACACTAAATGGCTCAGTGTCTTACCTACTGTTTCATATTGAATCTACTCTTCAGTGATCCTTATCAGTTGTCAAGATGTTTCTCTTTTTGTGACCTCACTGTACACACAGCATTCGGTCTGTGAACTCTGCAGGTGCAGGACCTGACGGCGACGAACGAGTTCCTGCTGGACCAGAATGCGCAGCTGCGCATGGCGAGCAAGCGGCAGGTGGTGCCCGCGGTGAGCATGACAAGCACCGTGCCCGGGGCAGGCCCCACTCTGCAGGTGAGTGCGTGTATGCTTCGGTAGTAATTGAAGTAATTGATATCAGCTTGCCAGAGGAGGGGTACTGACTAGGGAGAGTCTTTGCCACTTCGTCATTTGACAGGGTAGCCAGTCAGCTGGCTGTAGAGTGCCGTTCGGTAGCTGTCTGCGTAACACGGTGGATCAGGTGTGACAAATACGACGGATTGAGTGCCTTCTTTTCTCACAGTATAATGCGCCGATAGCAATTTGTTTCAAAATTGTGGTACTGGATTTGTCAGGTGGCTAAAACATTGGTACATTTCACAACAAAACATGATCTACAAGCCACACAAATTTTAAGGAAATTGACTCTGATCACAAAAGCCTGTGACATGTGTGCAACTGTTCTATTCATAAAGGTGATCTACTGCAAGAAATGAGGGATTAATGTGGACACGTCGCAACAGGCTTGGTGTTTCTAGGTCTGGTAGTTAGACTTGATATGTATTCACAACCTCCTCTTCTCACTCACTGATTTCTGAGAAGTTTGGCTGCTGCAGATCTGTGGTTTTTTTAAAATGCGCTTCCAGTTGTATATAGGGCCTTCAGTAAGTTAGTTATATATGTTGCCCCCATGCTAAGACAACTGCACGACAAGACTGGTGCAGTTTGAGATGAGAGTGTATATTCTGGGCGTCCTGCGGTCACAGTTCTGCTGCGGTGACAGATAATGAGTGCATCAAAGCGTATGAGTCAAATGGCGAGGCAGCTGGAAACGTACTCCAAAATTGTAGTATGTAGGACACTTAAGATTCTTGTATGTGAAACATCTAAATCGCACACAGGTTCACTGCGAAAGTCTCTCAGTGTACGGATCATATCCGATGTTGCATCCAGCTGTAGTGAAGTGGGGCCGACAGTTCGATCGAGGCTCCACAGACGGGGGTGGTGCCGGTCGCAAAGGAGAACTGTCGACATCAACCTCGGGCGACAGTTACTGGTCGTTCGAGGAACTGATTCGTAGCAATCGCAGGTTTTCCGACAGTGGGGACATTCACAGTTATCGAATGGCTCGGTGACCGAGAAGTGGGTTTCTGTCACTGAGGAATTGAATGATTGTAGAATGTTCTGACCTTTCTTTGTATTTACTTGATGACTGTATTGAAAAATAATGTCTTGTATGTGTGTGACTTTGGAGTGCAGTGCAGCCTTCAGTAAAAGTTACTTGGCCTGCAGTGAAAATGTGTAAGTTACTATTTGAAGTCCTACTATATTATTTTCTCTCTGTGGTGGATATTTTGTTATTACAACTAATGCTAGAGGTGTGCTCCAACAGGGGAAATGTGCTCTGTCCACAATATTGGGAAGTAAAATGAAGTTTTGTTGCAAATTTACATCTCATATTACATTCGGCGTAGCCATTTGGTTAACTTACAGGGTGTTTCAAAAATGACCGATATATTTGAAACGGCAATAAAAACTAAACGAGCAGCGATAGAAATACACTGTTTGTTGCAATATGCTTGGGACAACAGTACATTTTCAGGCGGCCAAACTTTCGAAATTACAGTAGTTACAATTTTCAACAACAGATGGCGCTGCAAGTGATGTGAAAGATATAGAAGACAACGCAGTCTGTGGGTGCGCCATTCTGTACGTCGTCTTTCTGCTGTAAGCGTGTGCTGTTCACAACGTGCAAGTGTGCTGTGGACAACAAGGTTTATTCCTTAGAACAGAGGATTTCTCTGGTGTTGGAATTCCACTGCCTAGAACACAGTGTTGTTGCAACAAGACGAAGTTTTCAATGGAGGTTTAATGTAACCAAAGGACCGAAAAGCGATACAATAAAGGATCTGTTTGAAAAATTTCAACGGACTGGGAACGTGACGGATGAACGTGCTGGAAAGGTAGGGCGACCGCGTACGGCAACCACAGAGGGCAACGCGCAGCTAGTGCAGCAGGTGATCCAACAGCGGCCTCGGGTTTCCGTTCGCCGTGTTGCAGCTGCGGTCCAAATGATGCCAACGTCCACGTATCGTCTCGTGCGGCAACCCCTCAGCGCCGCTACCATTGCTGCACGAGAGACATTCGCTAACGATATAGTGCACAGGATTGATGACGGCGATATGCATGTGGGCAGCATTTGGTTTACTGACGAAGCTTATTTTTACCTGGACGGCTTCGTCAATAAACAGAACTGGCGCATATGGGGAACCGAAAAGCCCCATGTTGCAGTCCCATCGTCCCTGCATCCTCAAAAAGTACTGGTCTGGGCCGCCATTTCTTCCAAAGGAGTCATTGGCCCATTTTTCAGATCCGAAACGATTACTGCATCACGCTATCTGGACATTCTTCATGAATTTGTGGTGGTACAAACTGCCTTAGACGACACTGCGAACACTTCGTGGTTTATGCAAGATGGTGCCCGGCCACATCGCACGGCCAACGTCTTTAATTTCCTGAATGAATATTTCGATGATCGTGTGATTGCTTTGGGCTATCTGAAACATACAGGAGGCGGCGTGGATTGGCCTCCCTATTCGCCAGACATGAACCCCTGTGACTTCTTTCTGTGGGGACACTTGAAAGACCAGGTGTACCGCCAGAATCCAGAAACAATTGAACAGCTGAAGCAGTACATCTCATCTGCATGTGAAGCCATTCCGCCAGACACGTTGTCAAAGGTTTCGGGTAATTTCATTCAGAGACTACGCCATATTATTGCTACGCATGGTGGATATGGGGAAAATATCGTACTATAGAGTTTCCCAGACCGCGGCGCCATCTGTTGTTGACAATTGTAACTACTGTAATTTCGAAAGTTTGTCTGCCTGAAAATGTACTGTTGTCCCAAGCATATTGCAACAAACGGTGTATTTCTATCGCTGCTCGTTTAGTTTTTATTGCCGTTTCAAATATACCGGTCATTTTTGAAACACCCTGTAAGAGATGTGCATTAACTCACCATAATGTTAAATCGTATAATAAGTGTTGCAATGGGTACCTGTTAATATGTTTGAGTGACATCGATAGTGTAACAAACATTATTTGTGACACGTGTTATGCACAAAAATGAGTCTGACCGTAAAGTGAAGATTCCGACGGACGGTGTGTCCTAGAAGAGGTTTTGGGTAGCATTGTAGCAGCTGCTATTAATTGTGTGACTTGTTATTACGAACAAAACAGATATGAATCAGTCTTACGACAGCTGCTGTTACAACAAAAAAAATATGTAATTGTGCAGGAAATCAAAAATAAGGGCCTTTAACAGTTGAGAAGTGGCAAAGATTAGCAGTGAGATGTACTGAAGTACAGAGTAGGGAGATACTTGGCAAGCTGTGCAAATTACAAGAAAGCTCAGAAGAGAAATGGCAAACGGTGTGGCGTACGGCTCGCACTAGCGCGGCAGCAGCGCAGGCAAATCTCAGCATTCATCTGTAATGGTGTGAGTGTGTGTTTCTTCCTGGTGTCATTTTGGAGTGCAAATTGTGACACACATGTTATCTAACTTAAGCATAATTTAGAAAGATTGTTAAATGGAAATTGTTGTGTGGAGCCGAGTGTCAGTTCGAGTCTGCTTACCAGATACGTGCACATACTTGTTGTAAGAAGCACACTTGTAAGTGCTCACTTTTATCCAAACATATTGTCTTCAGGCACAGCGCAGTTTTCTCAGTTGTTGTTGTTAATTTTGTTTTGTTTTTGTGGTTTGTTCTTAAAGAAGGTCTTCACAATTTCAGCTGCTTACAGGCAGAGGAATTCGATCCTCCTCCAAAGAGACAGTGAAATTTTTTTCTCTTATACGAATACTCGGGACACAAATATGACAGAGACTGGACTGTAAGTGTTCCTGAGCAGTTGACTTGCGAAGATTTTTCTACATTCATTTCGTCATGTTTGTGCGCGAGAGAGACAGTGCACTGCTTTGAGACGTGACCGAACGGCAATAAACAGCTTGCACAGTTTGATCTGCAAATATCAAAAATTTTCTATTTTCGAGTAAAGTACACGCGCGGGTCCAATTATTGCTGAGAAAAATCTGTGTCCTGCTCGAGTTGTAACCTGTCATTTTTTGAGAGGTAGTAAATAGATAGACTGGCCCTTTTTACACTTGTAATTTAGGTTATAATAATAAAGCTTCTTTATGATTTCACTGTAAACTGCCAAAATAAATTGGCAATTTTTTTTATTCTTATTCTTACAAGGAGAGGTTCCCTGCAGTGGGATTGACGTTTTGAAACAATCTATAAGGTGATGTAGACTAAGAGCCAAGGAATCGCACCCTGCAACTGTTCAACCCGGTGGGCCCTCATTTATGAGTAATCGATGAATTTTGTGGTTTGCTATACAGCTTTAAAAATGGTAACAACTTACAGACTGGTTGTATTGTGTAATGGTTAAGTTACTGACCTCACATGCAAAAGGTTGTCAGTTCAAACTTCGTCAGATACGTTGAAATTTTTTAATTTTTAAATCTTGATTGAATTGATTTTGATCATTATTTTTATCAATTAATTGGTTTAAATGTAATTTTTTTTATTCAGTTGTCACATCATATTATTTATTGTTATGACGGAGATGATGAGTCGCAGATAAGCACAACGACAAGACTGTCACAATGTATGCTTTCGGCCATGAGGCCTTTGTGAAAAATGGACAAAACACACACACACACACACACACACACACACACACACACACACACATGACTGCAGCCTCTGGCAGCTGAACTGTGGCTTCAACTGCCAGAGGCACCATCCATGTGTGTGTGAGTTGCATTTGTGTGTCTGTTGTCTATTTTCGACGTCAGCATCTCTGCTACATCGTGAGTAGCAATTTTCCTTTTCATAAAATTGCTACATTCCGTCCTGGATCTTCCATCGCTTGATTTTATTTGTGTACAGAGTACTTCATTTGCTGTCATTTTTCTTCCTGTCAGTCTTTTTATGCTTAGAATCCTTGATCGTGGTTATTATTATCTATTAACTTCAATTTAATTGCTTCCATTTTTTCATCTGACATATTTGTCCGTGTCATTGCATTCATTACTTCTATTTCTCATTTTGTTTGAATTTCACTTTACTTATAATCTGCTTTCATTTAAATCATCATCTGTGTTACTTTGTCTATAGTGCAGTAAGAATTTATGTTTTAAATATTTGTATGACAATTGTCATCCAAAAAGATGTTGACCTTGTAACAAAGAATACGTTCTTGGCACCGTTGCACTACCAGTATAAATAGATTACTTCATCTTTATTTTAGATAAAGAGAAAAAATTACGTTAACGTGCACAAGGATTCCAAGTGGAAAAAGAATAAGAAGAAGAAAAAAAATACGAGCAATTGAAGAAATTAAAATGTTGACTAAAATCGTGCGACAAAGGAATACGAATAAAAGAAATTGCGTGTAAACCAGTTAATTGAATAAAATAATGATCAGAGTCATTTTGATAAAGATTTAAAAATGAAAAAATTCGTTGTATCTGACGAGATTTGAACCTATGACCTTTTGCGTGTGAGGTCAGTTCCTTAATTATTATGCTATGCAGCCAGTCTGTAATTTGTTATCATTTTTAAAGCTGTATACCGTCACACAAAATTCCAAAAAAAATTTTCAGCGATTACTCGCAAACAGGGCCCCACCAGTGTGATTGGTTGCAGAATGTGGTTCCTTGGACCTTAACCTACATTGCTGTATAGATTTTTCAAAAAGTTGATACCACTGCTGGAGATATCTCTCCTTGTCAGGTATAATATTTAATTTTTTTGTGGCCCGTATGTGTAGTGGTTTCTTTCTGAACCTTTCAAACTAATACTTGAGAAGTGATTATGAAGCTCAATTGAGGGTTCAGGTTTGTCAGGGGAACCTTAAGGGGTGACCCCTTAAGACTTTCTCCCTACGTGTAGCAGTTGAATGTCAGTGCCTGGACAGAAAAGAAAATCCTCACCTTTGAAAATTAAAGGATTTCTGAACACTGTTAAATACGAAACATTCCTATCTTCTTAATGTAGTCATCAGTAGCTGAGCACGTAGTGAGTTCAGAAGACGCCTAACACATTTTTATTACAGGTTGTATGAAAACAAATTACAGATATGCAAAATGCCTTATTGTTAAATGGAAAGAACTATTTGCACCAATAATATTGTTCAATCTAACTATTTTATTTTCTATTTCATGTTTCACTGTGTTGTAGCAAATTGTCATTTCTTGTGAATTACATGGTTTTTCAAGCAGTTTAATTATAAATAAAAAGCTGTTATTTTTATTTAAAAAAAAATATACGCCTTTGTTTGTGAATTATGTTAAGAAATATGGAACTTACATAAGAGTATAATAAATGTTACTGTTTGTGGGATTCGAACCAATACCTTTATAATTAAGACATCTAACGCGGAGCCCTCAGCTGCTGGGACTGCGATAATAATTAGAAATGAGTCGTGCTCGACAGTGTAAGAATTCTTCCTTCAAAGGTGATTTTTTGTTTGACAGTTAAGTCGTGTCAGTTTAGGTAATTGATTTCTGGGCACTGACCTCAAATCGTGGACGTACAGAGAAAATAAAAGGGGACCAGTTTTTAAGTCCCCTCATGAAGTTTAGTGGGTCACTGGATCTCAACTAAAGTAAGGGTAATAGATTATAATCCAAAAAAAGTGAGCGTTTTCATTCAACGGCCCAGCCATTGTTTGCACCAGTTACAATGCTGTGCCCCAGACAGGTGTTTTGTGAGCGAGGGAACAAAATTTATTAGGAATGGTATGAAATCGTACACACCACTGTGCAGAGGTGGGTTTAGGAAGAGTTGCAGTTAATTTCTGCCCCCCATTGTAGCAGTCGGTGTTCGTAATATTTTATGCAACCTCTGTGTACGATCAGATTGACTGCGCCTGAAGACGATACATTTGTGCTCGGGGCTCCCTCGATCCCTTTCGGAACAGACAGGTTATTTTCAAATTATTTTTCCACTTAGCCAAGTTTTGCAGTTTACATTACTCGCAACCTGTTTCGAAGCTTGGTATGACTGCACACTCTGGTGTTTTGTTAACTGTGCCTGAGGGTGAGGCCATTTAGGCTTCGAATAACAAACAAACTGCAAACACAACTGAGTGGAAAATTAGTGTGAAAATACCCTATGTGAAAACCAAAATAAGTGAATGCTGTGACAGTGTCCCATTTTCTAGTTTTCTTGTCACCTCAAAAACAAAATGCACCCATCCCGTGCACAAAAATGGAGTAGTAATGAGAAAAGGCCCAACAAAAGAGTCGAAATGAGGGTTGTGCAAGTATCTGGTGCAGGACCGGATTCCGGTGCCTCCCACCCCACCTGAGGCATGCCCGAGGTGGTCTGATTTCGGTGCACCGAACTTTGGGCACGAGCCGGAGAGTACCCGCCCCCACTGCCGCCGCAGGTGCAGGCCGTGGACACTATGGGCGCTCAGATGCAGGTCGCGGGTGCCGCGCAGATGGCGGCGGTGGCGGCTGTGGCGGCCGGCGCTCTGAGGTCGTCGGCGGTGCCCGTATCGGTGGCGGGCATGGCGGTGCCCGTGTCCTTAGCTGCCAGCATCGGCGTGGCTCCCGTGCAGATCCCGCAGTCGGTAAGTGGGTGGGCTGTGGGCGGACCTGCCGCGGACGTGCAGATGAATGCTGGGATGGCGCCCGTTTCTCTCGGTATTGTCTTTCTGTGTGTCAGTGTTGATGTCGAGGTGGTGGTTTCTGTAAATATGTGTTGTAATTTTTGCGATTTATCTAAACGTTATTTGTTTTCTTATTGAAGTAAGAATTGCAAAATGTGATGATAAAATGTAGAAGGGGTACTTAATTAGTGATTGCTGTATTTTTTGATGTCTGTACACTTTAGGAAATTCATTTTTTTCTACAACTTTTGCCACCGATCTGCTCGTCCCGCTCTGGTGCTGCGAGTGATACTTGTGTTTACTCACTGTCGGATTCAAACCGGACATCTGAAGTCAGTCAGTTGACTCAGTCAATTGTTGTATAATTTTGTGTGTAAGAGTGGAATTGTTGTCTTTGGTGCCAAGAGTACCTTAAAAACTCTGTGACACACTTCTTATTACTTAAATTCTGTTATAATTAGTACAATAGGTAGCTAGTTGAATACTGTCAGTAGCGGGGAACACAGGTTTAGAGATTATACTTGTTATATTCTGATAAAGTGTCGGTTTTTGGTAAGTGTTTTCACAAGGTTTGTTCTCTCTTTTTTTACCATCTGCTGTGTGTTAAATGTAAAATGCACTTCTCTACAAAACGTACACAATACGTGAATTGGTGAACACTGTGTAATGTTGTGATAATGTTAGCCTTTGGTGACCTGGTTTAGTGTCAGTTTGATGATTGAGGCCTCACTGTCCTCGTATTACAGATCCTCGAGTATGCACATCTGGAATATTGTTTCATTACAAAAGTAATAAGAAACTCGCCCTTTTGTTAGAAACACAGATGCGTGGAAGGCTATTGCACCTTGTGATTCCCACTGCCCGTATGTATGTAGCTGCATTTCATCCTGTGCAGTGCCTTATGAAAGCACGTTCTGCCTATGCCCACAAACCAGTGAGTGAAACAGTCAGACGATTGATGGCTGTTCTTAGTAATACAAACATAAAACTATCAAAGTATGGTCAGCAAGTAGAGCTGTAAAATGCGCACTTTATTATGACTCTTGTGTTTTGCGTGCTTTCAGAAGTTAAAGAGCAGTTTTCTTCTGAAATGTTTTGTTTTTACGAGGGTAAATCAAATAAAGATGAGACTTAATTTTTTAAAATTTTTATTTACTTTTTTGGGGGGGGGGGGGGGGGGGGGAGAGATGTGTAATGATGCACGTACATTTAATCACAATCTGTAATGTGAATTAAAAAAAAAACACACACACACACACACACACTTTCCATCTGTAAACGATTTGCGTTGTGGTCACACGTTAACTCTTAACTTGCCTGTGATAGTGGCAAAAGTGCTACCATAACTTATCCCGACATCGTCTGCAATCTCAGTGACAGTCAAATGCGTGTCACCCTCCAGAAGTTGTCGTCATCTTCAGTGCCAGTGTGGGGTAGCGACAGTGGCCCTCATTCTCGACGTGCTCGTGACCCTCCGTTAATCGCTCGTGCCGAGCAATAGTTCGAGATCTCGGAAGTCGATCGTCCTCTAATTGTCGACTCACTCTTCCGAATATTTTGCACAGTCGTTACTCCTTCCCGAGTGAGAAATGTACTATCGGACTGCTCGACGGACGTAAGTTCCTCAGACGGTGCGGTAATGACAAATGACGAAAGTGAGCAGCCCAATTCTACTCTTGCCGTGCTCCTCACGTCCCCACCCGATACCAGAAGGAGTAGTACCATCATGTGCAGATGTTTTGATGAATGAAATGGATATTGACTTATTAGTTACTATGTATATTTTTAATATAATGGAAGGAAACATTCCACGTGGGAAAAAATATATATAAAAACAAAGATGAGGTGACTTACCGAACAAAAGCGCTGGCAGGTCGATAGACACACAAACAAACACAAACACACACACAAAATTCAAGCTTTCGCAACAAACTGTTGCCTCATCAGGAAAGAGGGAAGGAGAGGGGAAGACGAAAGGAAGTGGGTTTTAAGGGAGAGGGTAAGGAGTCATTCCAATCCCGGGAGCGGAAAGACTTACCTTAGGGGGGAAAAAAGGACAGGTATACACTCGCACACACGCACATATGGATATGTGCGTGTGTGCGAGTGTATACCTGTCCTTTTTTCCCCCCTAAGGTAAGTCTTTCCGCTCCCGGGATTGGAATGAATATGTGCGTGTGTGCGAGTGTATACCTGTCCTTTTTTCCCCCCTAAGGTAAGTCTTTCCGCTCCCGGGATTGGAATGACTCCTTACCCTCTCCCTTAAAACCCACTTCCTTTCGTCTTCCCCTCTCCTTCCCTCTTTCCTGATGAGGCAACAGTTTGTTGCGAAAGCTTGAATTTTGTGTGTGTGTTTGTGTTTGTTTGTGTGTCTATCGACCTGCCAGCGCTTTTGTTCGGTAAGTCACCTCATCTTTGTTTTTATATATATGTATATTTTTATCTGTTTAAGTCACTTTTTCCTTTTGAGCACTGCAAATGGTGAACAAAAGACCTCCCCTTGCACGCGCTCTCTCTCTCTCTCTCTCTCTCTCTCTCTCTCTCTCTCTCTCTCTGTGTGTGTGTGTGTGTGTGTGTGTGTGTGTGTGTGTGTGTGTGTGTGTGACAGAAAACAGCTTGCAAGTGTGTTGTAGGGGAGTCGCTCGTTTGAATCTTTTTAATTAAAGATTCGAATCAATTCAATAAGGTGATTATAACTTTATGCCCTTTCAGATGGTGCGTGTTTCTACTTTTGAATATTTCAGCTGGAGTAAGGCAGCCTTTCTTCTGACAGTGTTAGGACATTCTGTGTAATGCCCTGTTCTTTACAAAGACTTTAATAATAGTCACACCTTTAATTTTGTTATATAGGAACAAATCAGCAGTAAAAGTAAACAACAATGTAGGTAAGATCGATTGCTACTTACCAAAATGAGACAAATGAAGTTGCAGACAGGCACTTACATAAAACTTTCGGCCACAGCCTCAGTCGGCATAAGAGAAACGCACACTATTCGTACACACGAGCGAGCACACCTCGTGCGCACGTGACTGCCAACTCCAGTAGCTCGGGCTGAGCTTGCTTGTGTGTACGAATGGTATGCGTTTCTCTTACGCTGATGGAGGCTGTGGCCAGGAACGTTTATGAAGTGCCTTTTAATTGTGCCTGTCTGCAACTGAATGTGCCTTCTTTACGATAAGTAGCAATGTATCTTTCCTATACTGTTTATATTTCTACCTACGGTTTCCGTTTTCCGACAGTAGAAGTAAGTAATAGTTTGCTCTTCCTTCCGTGAGGTTGCAAACAAAGGTGTAATTTTTTTCCCTTTTTTTTATGAAAGAAATTTCTCTCACTCGAGTCATTTGTTCACAGTGGATTTGCTTCAAAACTTATCATCGATACGTGTACAAATCGGACGCATCTCCTCTGGCATCCTCCCACCTAATACACTAGCCAGTTGGTTATCACTGGTAATTATTTGACATTAAAATAAAACTCACTTATTCAGTTCCACTTAACACAATTCCTCGTAACAAAAGTGTGCTCAGGTGTACTCGTAATGAGCACTGTTCACCTGGAGAATGTAATTTTCAGTCTTCATTGTATTACACCCATTTAAATTGTTTTGCAGTACCCTGTGTCAATGTGTTTACTTTTAACTGCATTTTTGTATGTACAGGGTTATTACAAATGATTGAAGCGATTTCACAGCTCTACAATAACTTTATTATTT
Organism: Schistocerca piceifrons; assembly: GCF_021461385.2. Lineage (NCBI taxonomy): Eukaryota > Metazoa > Arthropoda > Insecta > Orthoptera > Acrididae > Schistocerca > Schistocerca piceifrons. The sequence goes on along the minus strand of NC_060148.1, from coordinate 143,958,136 downwards.
AAGATATTTTCACAATACTTTGCACACACATACAAAAACTCAAAAAGTTTTTTTAGGCATTCACAGCCGGCCGAAGTGGCCGTGCAGTTAAAGGTGCTGCAGTCTGGAACCGCAAGACCGCTACGGTCGCAGGTTTGAATCCTGCCTCGGGCATGGATGTTAGTGATGTCCTTAGGTTAGTTAGGTTTAACTATTTCTAAGTTCTAGGGGACTAATGACCTCAGCAGTTGGGTCCCATAGTGCTCAGAGCCATTTGAACCATTTTTTTAGGCATTCACAAATGTTCGATATGTGCCCCTTTAGTGATTCGGCAGACATCAAGCCGATAATCAAGTTCCTCCCACACTCGGCGCAGCATGTCCCCATCAATGAGTTCGAAAGCATCGTTGATGCGAGCTCGCAGTTCTGGCACGTTTCTTGGTAGAGGAGGTTCAAGCACTGAATCTTTCACATAACCCCACAGAAAGAAATCACATAGGGTTAAGTCGGGAGAGCGTGGAGGCCATGACATGAATTGCTGATCATGATCTCCACCACGACCAATCCATTGGTTTTCCAATCTCCTGTTTAAGAAATGCCGAACATCATGATGGAAGTGCGGTGGACCACCATCCCGTTGAAAGATGAAGTCGGTGCTGTCGGTCTCCAGTTGTGGCACGAGCTAATTTTCCAGCATGTCCAGATACACGTGTCCTGTAACGTTTTTTTCGCAGAAGAAACTTTAAACCGTGAGATTGCACAAAACACGTTAACTTTCGGTGAATTGCGAATTTGCTGCACGAATGCGTGAGGATTCTCTACCGCCCAGATTCGCACATTGTGTCTGTTCACTTCACCATTAAGAAAAAATGTTGCTTCATCAGTGAAAACAAGTTTCGCACTGAATGCATCCTCTTCCATGAGCTGTTGCAACCGCGCCGAAAATTCAAAGCATTTGACTTTGTCATCGGGTGTCAGGGCTTGTAGCAATTGTAAACGGTAAGGCTTCTGCTTTAGCCTTTTCTGTAAGATTTTCCAAACCTTCGGCTGTGGTACGTTTAGCTCACTGCTTGCTTTATTCGTCGACTTCTGCGGGCTGCGCGTGAAACTTGCCCGCACGCGTGCAACCGTTTCTTCGCTCACTGCAGGCCGATCCGTTGATTTCCCCTTACACAGGCATCCAGAAGCTTTAAACTGCGCATACCATTGCCGAATGGAGTTAGCAGTTGGTGGATCTTTGTTGAACTTCGTCCTGAAGTGTCGTTGCACTGTTATGACTGACTGATGTGAGTGCATTTCAAGCACGACATACGCTTTCTTGGCTCCTGTCGCCATTTTGTCTCACTGCGCTCTCTAGCGCTCTGGCGGCAGAAACCTGAAATGCGGCTTCAGCTGAACAAAACTTTGAGTTTTTCTACGTATCTGTAGTGTGTCGCGACCATATGTCAATGAATGGAGCTACAGTGAATTTATGAAATCGCTTCAATCATTTGTAATAGCCCTGTACTTTGGTTGCAACTATTCTGCACATTGTTGAGCTCTATGTTGTTGTTGTTGTCTTTGTTGTTGTTGTTGTTGTTGTTGTCTTCAGTCCTGAGACTGGTTTGATGCAGCTCTCCATGCTACTCTATCCTGTGCAAGCTTCTTCATCTCCCAGTACCTACTGCAACCTACATCCTTCTGAATCTGCTTAGTGTATTCATCTCTCGGTCTCCCTCTACGATTTTTACCCTCCACGCTGCCCTCCTGTGCTAAATTTGTGATCCCTTGATGCTTCAGAACATGTCCTACCAACTGGTCCCTTCTTGTAGTCAAGTTGTACCACAAACTCCTCTTCTCCCCAAATCTATTCAATACCTCCTCATTAGTTATGTGATCTACCCATCTAATCTCCAGCATTCTTCTGTACCTATATAATGTACGGAAATTTAGACCTGTTCTTTGTCACCCCCACTTCAGGAAAATAAACAAGATTTTTATTTGCTTCTCAGTTGTATTTTGAATACTGTTCATGGCATTTAGGTAGCTCTTCTGCCACCCCAATCGTCATTTTAAAATAATTCCCCCCGACCGTCTCCTGGACCTCTCCTAGTCTAATTTGTAGTGGGAGAACTTAGTTTATCACCGGTCGTGCAAGTAGAGAGTGCATCGGATGACTGTCACCTAGGAATTAACTTTTTTGTTCCGGAGAAGGAAATGTGGGAGCTAAACAGAACTGTAATAATTTGTCAGTCTCAGCGAGTAACAGTTTCGATCAAAGTCGGAAGACAGTACGTGACAGAACGATATTCACTCTTTTTCCGGTCACTACCGACCTTACGTTTCGTTGAACGGATCAGTAAATTTAAACAAATTCCAGCTCATTTATGTCTAACATTTACACGTTCTTTAATTCCAGACACTGCATTTGCTTTTGTTTGCAAATGTGTGGACATACTGAATGCAGTGTCATCTGCTACCCAAGACTGGCAAGGTCAGCTTTGCCGAGAAAGCTGTCTTTATCTACTGAGACTGTCTAGCTTCTATACAGCTAATTCCTTCAGCAACCGAGCTGTGTGTGTGTGTGGTTTTTTTTTTTTTTTTTTTTTTTTTTTTTTTTTTTTTTTTTTTTTTTTTTTTTTTTTTTGGGAGGGAAGAATCAGTACTGAGCAGTATCAGGTTGGCCCACCTTGAAATATGGAAACTACTACTCGTTGTGCTTTTCCAGCTTTTCCAACAGTGGAAACACTTTATAATGTCAGTCTACGAGAACTCTTCCTCAAAACTTCAATGTTTCAATAGCAGTGTCAGGTTGTCCTAAAGCAGTTAGTGTGTGACTTCAAAATTAATGACAGGGATTCCTGCAGGCTTTTGGCCACACTGTTTATTCAGGTCCCCTTTGTTTCAAGAGTAGTAAGTAGCAATGACATTTAAAACCACAGGCCACCAAGAAATATAGAACAAGTGTGCTGGGCTACTGGGAAGCAATTTTGTCGTATACCTCTGCTGGAAAACAATAGAGTGTAATCTCGCGCCCATTTGACAAAGTCAAGAAACTGTGGCTACTTTTTTATGTCTTTCTTTGCACATGTGTATGAAGCCCTTCTAGTTGATAGCACTTTGGTAGCTGGGATGTGACTTTTTAAGTGGATTATTGTAATGACTGCAGTTTTACCTGTGGTGTGTGTGTGTGTGTGTGTGTGTGTGTGTGTGTGTGTGAGAGAGAGAGAGAGAGAGAGAGAGAGAGATGGGGGTGTTAAGGGAACAGCAATGACAATGGCGCTCCGTATTTGCTTAATTCAACTTCTGACCTATGAATTTCTGTTGACTATGCCATGTCTAGGTTGTAATTACGTCTGGTGATCCTTTAGAATGTGAATGCCAATTGACAAAGTAAAGCGATACTGAGGAGCTGTTACCACACCTGTTATATTTCTTTGTCTTCTGTTCTAATAATACTGTTGTCATCACTTGTGGAATATTACACTTCTTATCCGACGATCTTGCAACAATATGTTACTGAACATTGGATTCTGTAGTGCTCCTATATATTCCTGCACTAGAGTTGTGATTTTTCTCTCTCTGTTTCGTGTTGTGACATTTTGTATATTTTAGTGTGCCAGTCAGTAGATTATAGCTTCCGAAACCAGAGAGGTCGGTGTTTATTAGCTGTCGAAACTGCAGTGACGACTGATCTTTCAGAGATCACGAACGGATGTAAGAGTATTTTACGACTAGTAGTATGTTTGTGCACAAACCGGTCACGAAATCAAAAATTTTAGTAGTGATCTGAGATTGGTTGTGTCTGTGCAAATCTCCATTCACAGGTACACATACCGAGTGCAGCCGTACACAGTAAATGCCCCGTAGTGTGCATTGCCGGCCGGAGCTGTTGCCATTCTCACATCGCTTTGGCGCCCATCTGCTGCTGCTGTGAATTTTCTGTACTTGTTTATTATGAGACAACTTCTGTCTTTTTTTGTCAGTTTCAGCTTTGACGCTCAGAGCTTTTGCGGGGCGAATGGAATAACCAGTATTTGGCTGAGAACCTTTGACGTTTGATTTCAGGACCGTTCTGGTAAACCCACATCCCATCTCTAGTACTGGTCTGGTTGAGTGGTTACAGCCCCAGATTCTTCTTTGACAAAGGTATCAAAATTATTTTTGTGTTTTCGTTATTTTCTGTTCTTTAACCATTCTACACCCCCGTCTCTCTCTCTCTCTCTCTCTCTCTCTCTATCTATCTATCTATCTATCTCTGTGTTTCATTTATATCTTTATTTACATTTTATGGGGTTAGAAGACCTTGCTGAATAAGTTGCAGTGTGACCCATTGCGTGATTTGGGAGCACTGGGTTGGGGCTCTACGGAGTGGTGGTGATCTCAGTGTGAATAAATGCCGGTAGCATGCTGTACCACGCAAAATGTTATAATGAGTTACATCGTTACCTGTCAGTTTCTCAGTAAACTGACCAAGAAATAGTTCTCTCTCACACTTACACACACACACACACACACACACACACACACACACACACACACACGCGCGGGAATTGAGGAGGAAGAGGATGGAGGAAGCTATGAACACTGTTTCTATGAAAGAGTATGGGACCACTACAATATACAGATATTTTCAGTTGTTGTTATTTTTAAACTAGTTCAGTAAATGCAAGCAATTAGTTCAGGAAACACAGAAAAATTGAGCACTACAGAAGATCACAGAGGAAATGCACTAAAATTAAAATTTGTTTCACATCCCCATACAAAATTAGAAGAATCATAAGGACCCTTGAAATGAACATTGTCAGGGGTTTGATGACATTTTTGTTAAAGCACTAAACATTTGTGATTCTATAATGTGTAATATTCTTAGTTACATGTGTAATACATAAGCAAATAAGTTCCAGAATTAAATTTTGTATGAGAAACGAGTGCTGCTGTTACTGAAACAAATATAGAACCCTCTAGACTGTAGACCAAAGTTTCCTATGTTAATAGTTTTTTTTAGCAGTTAGCAACAATCTGGTGAGAGTAAACGAGATCTTTGTCGGTGCGTGTCTATTATTTATCATTGTTTTCTGGGCTACATTAATGTTCATTTGCACCACCAGTTTTTGGCCAAAAGAGGAATAACCGTCTTTAAACATGATAGTCCATCACTCTGCTAGATTTCCACTGAAAGTGCTACCTGTAAAATAGTGCACACTTACAATACGGTGGTTAAGGAAATGTCATTTGAGAGTTAATCATTTGCCTGTCTAGTGCATGCTACAGTTCCTTTTGAATGATCTATACTACTACTGCTGCTGGGAAGTACACGGGTCGGTATGATGTAGTTGAAATTCAGATTGTTCTGATACGCCTTTTCTGGGCTAAGAATATTCTTTGTAAATGCACAGTTCCTTTAAACTTTTTCTGAGCTAAGAATATTCTTTGTAAATGCACAGTTCCTTTAAACTATGACAGGAGGTAACAGTGAAAGAAAGCAAAGGAAATTAATGAATATTGCCTGAGATGATGCATTAAAATTTGTACCAAGGCCAGGACTCAAACCCAGGTCTCCTACTCACTAGGGAGACGCACTAACCATTGCGCCACTGCCACCCTAGGATTCTGCACGGATTACCCTTAGTGCAGAAGGGGAGTATAAAGATCTGTTAAGATGTGGATTGGAAGTGGTATCAGGAAGGGAGACTCGATAGAGTAACGAGTGCAGCCGTGTTAGGCACAGTGCCATGGTGACGCAGGATTAGCGTGTCTGCCTAGTGAACGGGAGACCCCGGTTCAAAACCCAGTCTCGACACAAATTTTAATTCGTTGCTTCGGCCCGTACTTATTATCATAGATAAAGATGAGATTTAATATGTCTCAGGAATGTATAATTTTGTACAATTAATACAGAGGAAATAAGCTTTTCCGTGACTGTGGAAAGTGTCACTTTTAAGCCAGTGTGGATTCTGAAATTGTCGATCGTGTGGAATCCTGACTCGTATTTTTATTATATGACATTCTGAAAGCTACAGAGTGAGCCAGTTGGCTGGATGTAGTATTTCTAGACCTCTAAAAAGCTTTTAACTAAATACCACACCTGCATTTATAATGAAAAGCCATATCGTTATGGGGTATAAAGTGAAATTTGTGACTGGACCGAGAATTTCTTTGTAGGAGGGAAGCAGTAATCTATCTCAGGTGAAGAGTTGTCTACAGATGTAGGTGTAATTTTTGCTGTGCACGGGAAGTGTGTAGGACCCTTGCTGTTCACATTTTGTATTAATCACCTGGCAGACAATATTAATAGTTAAGTCAGTTATCTGTAATTGAGTACCGTCTGGAAAGATCTGCGTAAATATTTGCTCAGATTTCAAAATGGTGCAAAGTTTGGCAACTTGCATTGATTGTTCGGAAATTGAAAGTTATGACTTCGCACGCAAAAAAGTATTCTGTGACTACAATCACAGTAGTTTCAGTTGGAATTCTTCAACTTGTACAAATACTTGGGTGTAGCAATTTCTAAAGATAAGAAATGGGATAATGACATTGGTTCAGTGGTAGCTAAAGCAGGTGGTGAGATGCAGTTTATCGATAAATTACTGGCGAAATGCAGTCGGTCCACAAAAGAGACTGCTTTTAAATCCTAGAATAATGTGGGATGTCTACCACTTAAGACTAAAAGGGGATATTGAGCGCACGGAAGTAAGGGTATCGAATAGGCAGAGGTTTTGTTTGACCGATGGTAGAGCATTGCGGAGGTGCCAAAAAACTGATCTGGAAGACTCTCGAAGAAAGATGCAAACTATTCTGCGAAAGCCTACTTTTGAAAGTTTTGAGGACCAACTGCGACTAACGAATCTGGGAACATACTACAACCCTCTACATATTGCTCCTGTAGGGCTCGCAAAGGCGAGACTGCAGTGCCCGCAGTGCCATTTGAGCAGTCGTTTTTCACGTGTTCCGTACGTGAGTGGAGTGGGAAGAAACCCTAATAACAGGTACAGTGGAGAGTACCGTCTGTCGTGTGCTTCACAGTAGTTTGCAGAGTAAAAATGTAGATGTAATATTGCATCAGGAACTGTGTATGCTGTGCTGTGTGGCAGTGTGATGAGCTGGTGTTAACACAGCTACAACTTGCAAAATATTCTGCATTGCATTCCACATCTTTTACTCTGATGCTTGCGTGATGGCAGATCGTTTGTATGTATTGACAGATGCAATGGACCCCGAATAGCTTCCTGTGGGATCCCCAGTTTGCAATGGCCCATTCAAATTGGCGTCTGTTCCTCACGTGAGGACACGGGAAGAAAACTTTAGTGTTCCCAGTTCACTATGTACAAACTGAACCTTTGGCTGTATTGCTCTGACTTTGCAAAAATATAGCGTGGTCCACATAATTGAATGGTGCAGTAAAATTGAAGAAGATACCTACTGTCTTCAGCTTTTCTGTAGTCCTGCAAATGCCTCACACAAAGGAATAAATTATGTTTTCTGTTGGTGCTCCCATCCTGAATCCACACAGCTCGTCTGAAAAAAAATTCTGTACTGAGATTTGTTGCTACTCTGTTGTGCACTACTGTAGCAGTACCATTATGAAACACTGGTAACAAGTTGTTGCCTTTAGTTGTCTGCCTCTCTCTTTAATGGTGTACTAAATTTTTTAATGTATTGGAAACTGACCACAGCTGAACGAGCATAGAAATTGTCGATTATGTACTGGACTTTTCAACCTCTCTAAGTATTTCTACGTGTCAGTATTCTCTTTTAAGTGATTTAATAATTGACGAAATTTCCCTCTCGCTCGTTTTCTGCAGCAGCACGACACCTTTGTCTCGAATGTCAGCTTTTAAAAATTACGCTTACTTGTTTGCGCGAATAATATTTTGAGTTAACGTGTCAGCTGCTGGTAGGAATGATTATTGAGAACGTTGCCAAAGTTTGATGGGTCCGTAATGGTTTCTTCCACAGAAGAGTTGGTAGTCTAATACACTGCCTGACAAATAAAATGAAGCACCTGCAAGGGGAGAAGGAAACAGAATGAAACTTCACAAGTCGAGAGGGCACGTGATGTTATTTCAGTGGTGACACTATCTAATGAAATTTGCAAAGAACTCTGTATTACAAGCCCACTTGTCAGTATGACGTACACATTCTGGCATCCACGAATGCACTGATTCGGTTCAAAAGGGTGTCGTAAAGTTATTGTATCCTCTCCTGAGGCAAACTGGGCCACAACTACAGTAACTGCATCTGGATATCAGAGGTACTTCCACGGAGACGGAGTCGCCTCGTCGTGGTTCACGCAGCTCCCGCTGTCGGAGGTTCGAGTCCTCCCTCCGGTGTGTGTGTGTGTGTGTGTGTGTGTGTGTGTGTGTGTGTGTGTGTGTGTGTGTCCGAGCTGGTCCTACACGTGCCCTATCGAATACAGATCTGCTACGATGTGCTCGGTGCACGATACAGTGATCTTCCCACGTGGTGACCGGACGTGGTCGACCGGAACCTTGTCGACAAGTATACTTGTCCTCACATTCCTGTGCAGTCTGACTTCGGGCCACTGTCACATCTGAATACCCCACAGACCTGGATATTGCACAGTTTGACCGTACGGCCAAATGGAAACCCACAGTGAGGCCCCTTTCAATCTGTCAGGTGCCGATAATGCCGTCTCACGTGAGTACGTGGCAGTGATCGTTCGACATGCAAGTTGTTTGATCCGCCTTATACACTGATCGGCTAGAACATTATGACCGTCTACTTAATAGCCAGTATTTCCGCTTCGAGTACGGATAACAGTGGTGACGCATCGTGACACGGGAGCAGTAGGGTCTCAGTAGGACACTGGAGGCAGTTGGCGCCACATTTGCACACACGTGTCACCTCATTCTCATAAATTCTGGGGAGGGCGGCGACGAGCTCTGACGCCACGTTCGATTGCGTTAGAGATGCTGTCGTAGAGTTCAGATCTGGTAAGTCGGGTGGTCGGCACGTAGATTGGAACTCGCCACCGTCTTCCCGGAACCACCCCGTCGCACTCCTGACTCGTGACACGGCCCACTATCTTTATGAAAAATGCCGATGCCGCCGGGAAACGTTACCGTCACGTAGGGGCGTCTGTTGTCTGCAACCGGTGTACGGAACTCCTCGGCTGTCACGGTGCCTCGCACGGGCTCCACTGGCCCCGCAGATGCCCGTGTGAATGTTCCCCGGAGTGTAACGGAGCCACCACCGCCTCGCCTCTGTCTCGCAGTATACTAGTGTCGAGCAGCCATTCCCGTGGAAGACGACAGATTCGTGCCCGCCCTTCGGCACGCCGGAGGAGGTATCGGGATTTGTCAGACTGTGCGACACTCTGCTACTGCGTAGACGTCCGGTGCTGACGGTCACGTGCCCTTTCCGGTCTTAGTGGTCTTAACGTCAGCACACGTGCGGGTCATTCGATGCGGAGGCCCACCGTCGGGGGTGTTTGGTGCACTCTGTGTTTGGCCACCTTTGTACTCTGCCCGGCATTACAGTCCGATGTCAGTTCCACTGCAGTTTGCCGCCTGTCCCGTTTTACCGATCTGACGAGCCTACGATGTCCCGCATCTGTAATGAGGGTGGCTGCCCGACCGCAATACCTCTGGACACAGTTTCACCTCAGTTTCACCACGTGTCAAAGACACTCACTGCTGCACTCCTCAGACACCCGACAAGTCGCGTACTTTCCGAAACACTCGTGCCGAGCTTCTGGGCCGTCACGATCTACCCTCGGGTAGATCGCACGCCTTCCCCATTCTACACGAGGACAGCACGCTCGCAGATACTGTGTGCACTGTGCGTGTGCCTGACTAGCAGTTGTAGCTCACCAGGTGACGTTGCTATCACCCGGGCAGGTTTGTACCGGTAGTAGGTCGACGGTCAGTGTATACGGAATGAGATTTTCACTGTGCGACGGAGTGTGCGCCGATACGAAACTTGCCGGCAGATTGAAACTGTGTGCCGGCCCGAGACTCGAACTCGGGACCTTCGCCTTCCGCGGGCAAGTGCTGTACCGACTGAGCTACCCGGCCACGACTCACGACCCGCCCTCACGGCCTTAATTTCGCCGGTACCTCGTCTCCTACCTTCCGAACTTCACAGAAGCTCTTCTGATCGGTGTATACCTTACCGGGCCTAGCGAGTTCTCAAAACACAGACAACACTGATGCACACGGATGGTCATTCTGTGTGTCACAGAGAATTACAGCTCTTAATCATTTACGTACCCACTGATAGTGTGTGTGTATGTGCAAAGTTACATTAACATATGAAACGTCTTCGGGTCACTCACTTTTTTTCGTCGAGGCAGCGTATTTCTCCTTTATACTTTTTGCACGACTGAGACCCCTCCCGCCCTTTTTTTAGAGGTCCCTATTTTGTTGAATTTTTCAGCCCTTTGTTGTATTTTACTTTGATATTGTTCACAGCTCACATTTCCTATGTGTGATATTCTAAAGTAATCAGTCATCCGAACTTATCGATTTACAGTACTACCTATTTTCTTTCGATTAGTGGAAATGAGCTGTTGAAGAACGGGGCTGAAATGTTTGTAGAAGTTTATTACATTTGAGTAGTCTGTGTTGTGCCCTTCTAGATTGTCTGCATGCTAATGAATCTGTACCATTAACTCTTTTACCAGCTTTGGGTATCTCACTGGCTGCACCCCTTTCTCTGCATCATTATCTGACAGACGTATTCTAATTTTTCCCACATTATGCCCCTCAGCTGGAGAACATTCTATGAAGATACTGATTATGACTGCAATTTCCCTGTACTCTAGCTGACAATGACACTGTATCACATTGTAGGAGTTGAGTATGCCCATTAACATTGAAACGTCACGGAAGATTACAACTGTATGCGAGACTGTGACACAAATCTGCTGTACGGGCACGACTCGCTATCTGCACTCGGAGCCTCAATTTTGCCTGTAATGCTCCCCTGCTTTTTCGACTGGCAGAAATGAGGCTGCTCGGAGCTATGCCGTGTCATAGTTACGGACTGCTTTGCGAGCCTCAATTATCTACATACTTCAAGGATTTGAAGGGCATTGCCAGACATCAGTTCCCTAAAGCAGTACAACACAATTCTTTTAAAAAAATATGTTTAAAGAGTAGAATATTTCTGGTGCTATTACATACAACATATTGACATTGTACACGACATCGTCGGTAGCGGGGTATGCAGCGTACAAGTCTTGTAATCGTAAAGTCCTTGTTTGTACTCTTACTAGTAGCATTATTTTTTTTAATTGTATGTTTATTAGAAGTTGGTTTGTTAATAACAAGAACTGAATATAATTTTTGAATAAAAATAAAATATTTTTGTTAGTAATTACTAGTCACACGAAAATGCTAGTATTCGCAGTAAAATAAGATTTTTTATAAAAATTCAAAACATCAAACAGAGAATAAACCACGGTTTCGATTCTGCTGTTAAGCAGTATTATTGATGTATGTAATTTTTTGTCTTTTAACTGTAGGACATTAACATGTCTGTATAAAATTTTAACTTATTTTCGTATGACCAGTAATTAAAAATGAAAAGGTGTTATTTTTGTTAAAAGAATTATGATTCAGAATTTGTTAATTAATATTTCCATTTCTTAATAAATATAGAGTTTAAATAAAAGTAAAACAAGGAACATTGCTACTAATGGGAATCAGTTCGTCGGCTTTACAAAACTTCTACACTACTTTCTGATATACTGGTGACTGTGTTACAAAGCTCAAATTTCCCCCACTGCTTAAGGGTGCTGGCTGTAAGTATGAAGGAAACCGAAGAGAGCTGATCTGTTAGGTCCCTGCGTCGGTTTCAATCTGCTTGTAACTTTCAGTGTTAATGTTTTTACTAAAGTTCTAAAACCTGCTACAGTGTTGTTCCGAATCAAGGTTCTGGGTAGCCAGCTGTGCCTTTTAGCAAACCAGGAGGTGGTTAACAGCACATGCTGGCACGAGTGAGTGCCAGTTATTATTTGTGCCGTAACTGCTTAGTCAGTAAGAGCACTGTCTGTGGAAGGTGAGTTTCTGTGCTTGTCTCCCAGTCCAGCATATGTTTTTCATCTGAGGAGGAGTTTTGAAACAGTCGTTCTGGCTCCATTAATGATCACCTTTCTGAGAGAATTAATAAAGAATATATTGTTTCGGTCCCTTCAATGAATTAATATAATGTCTTTCTTACAGACTGACAGAAGAGGGAAATCTTCTTGTCCGATGTGGGAGATCTTTCAAGGTTTATAATTGAGAATTGATCTGTCCTCCACGGGCTTCAGTCTCTTGTTTGTTCACTGTTTTGATTAGTCAGTACATACGGATAAACAGTGATAACTAACATGATGAAGGTTGGAAGGTAGGAGACGAGGTACTGGCAGAAGTGGAGCTGTGAGGATGGAGCGTGAGTAGTGCTTGGGTAGCTCAGATGGTAGAGCACTTGCCTGCGAAAGGCAAAGGTCCTGAGTTCGAGTCTCAGTCCGGCACACAGTTTTAATCTGCCAGGAAGTTTCATATCAGCGCACACTCCACTGTAGAGTGAAAATCACATTCTGGTGATAACATGATGTAAATGACTAGTCACCTACATGAACCACATTCAAATCCGATAAGAATTAACCCTCTAAGGAAGCTTTAGTATTTGTTCTCTATATAAGATGCATGTAGACCTTCAGTTGACACATTCTACATCTTTCATTGTGAAAAGGGCCTGTATAACACCTACGAGAGGTCCCCAGCAGTGGGACCGACTTTGAAATCATTTATTTGCCGATGTAGGTTAGGGTCCCAGGTGTTGCTCCCTGCAGCCGTTCACCCTGGTGGACCCTCATTTGCGAGTAAATGGCAAAAAATTTCATAAATTCGATTAATTCTCTACAGTTTCGTAGAAGGGATAACTGTCTGTGCAGTGTAAGGGCTGATGCAAAAGATTATGGGTTTGAATCTGATAAAAGTGCTTCAAAAGTTTTAATTTTTAAAATCCTTATCGAAATTACTTTGGTCATTATTTTTATACAGTTAGTGTTTAATATAATTTTTTTGTTTCTGTTCCTTTTGTCACTTCGTTTTAATATTTTCAATTGCTCTCATTTTTTTCTTTGTATTGTTTTTTTTCCAATTTGGAATCTTTGTACATGTGTGTGTGAATTTAATTCTTTTTGTTTATCTATTATAATGTTTAAACATTTGAAAATGACAATGTTAAGAAACAAAAAACTAAATATTCTACAGGTATTTATATTAATTGTGCATTGGTATCAAAAATGTATTTTTCGTTGCAAGGTGTACATTTTTTGGAAGGTAATCATCGTACAAAAATTTAAAAAATAGATTTATTAAACAGTGAACAAAATAACACAGATGAAGATGTAAATGACAGAAGGGATTATAAATAAAACAAACTTAATGCAAAATGAGGAATAGAAATAACGAAGACAGTAGCATGGACAAAAATATAGGATGATGCAACAGAAAAAATTAAATTGAAATTAATACACAGAAATAATTAAAATCGCATGAACAAAGATTCCAAATGGAAAAAGAATATGAAAAAAGGAAATAAAACGCAAAGATTAAAATGATGTGTGAAAGCAATATAAATAGAAAGTTACATTTAAATGAATTAACTCAATAAAAATAATGAATAAAAATAATAACAAAGTCATTTCTTTGAAAGCTATAAAGCATTGTGCGAAAATCAAAAATTTTTTTCCGCTTGTTACTTGCAAATGAGGGCCCACCAGGGTGAATGGCTGCAGGGTGTAATACCTGGGACCCTAACCTACATCACTGTCTAGATGATTTCAAAAGGTCGGTCCCACTGCTGGGGATCTCTCCTTGTTAAAAAAGTGGCAGCAGTAGCCGTTCTAAACTTGGGGAATAAAAAGGATGATATGAGTGTGTTAAGGATGCCTGTTGTTGCTAGCGTTTCTGGCAGGGATTTCCTCCGTGTGCTGCCACAGCCGTGGTTATGTAATGGATTTTCTCTTTGTAGGTTTTTAATGCATCATTTTATGGCACTCTTTACTGTCTGTACTTCTGGATGACAGAGTGTGTACAGTGCATCCTTTTAAAGCACAACTCCCAAATAAATAATTTTTTTTGTACAGCATCATTTGTCATTAAGTTTCTCAAATCGACTTGCACATATTCTGAGTTTAAATGTAGTGAGGTAATACATCAAATGGAATTATCTCCTTCGTGCACCGACCGGCACGGATTCCGTAAATATCGGTCGTGCGTAACCCGACTTAAATTTCTGTCTCGTCATATCCCGAATGCCACAGATCGGGGCAGTCGGGCAGATGCAGTATCTCTCTAATTCTGAAAATCGTTCGGCTCTGTACCACACTCGTTTGGGATATCGAGCAAAATTTGTGACCGAGGACTTTTTAGTCGGGAAGGGGCAGTGGTATCTCGAAAGGAAAGTAATCGGCAGGTGTAGAACTAACTTGAGGTGTGCTCCAGGGAAGCGTGTCAGGACCCTTGTCATTTTGGATGTATATTAATGTCCTGGCAGTCACTATCAAAGGTAACATCAGACATTTTGTAATTGATTCAGTTATTTGTAATGAAGTACTATCTGAAAGTAGTTGCACAGATATTATGTCATATCTTGATAAGATTTCGTAGTGGTGTAAAGATTGGCAAATGTAAACTTGTACATTTCACTAATTAAAAAATTGTAGTATCCAATGTTTACAGTATCAACGAGTCACAGTTGGAACGGGTCAACTCGTACATACATCTGGGCATAACAGTTTGTAGGGATACGAGACAGAACGATCAGTTACAGGTTGTAGGTCGTACGTAAAGCAGGTGGCAAGTCCTGTTCGGTTGTGGAATACTAGAGAAATGCGAGGTTGCTCACAAAACACCTGTGCTACCAGTCGTAGAATATTATTAGACTGTGTGGGACCCGTACCAAATAGGACTAATGAGGGTATACAAAAAAGGGCGGTAAAAATGGCCTCACGTGGGAGAGCGTAACAGAGCTGCTCAAGTAAGTGAATGGGCAAATACTTGAAGAAAATAGATGGATACTGCCCTGCAAAATCCTACTTACAAAATTCGAGAAGAAGCTTTTATGTGAGGAATCTAGGAATATACCATAACCTTGCCCATTTCACTCCTTCGAGGACTTCGGAGGCAGCTGTAAATTAAGTTATCTGAACACAAATAGAACAGAAAGACGTACTAATAAGTGATGCCCTCTACGATGCAATTGGCGGTAGTTTTCACGGTACCTGTGCAGATCTAGAAATTGCACGAGCCGTGTGCTCGTAGTTAGCTGACAGTCTCTGCACTTGTGGTTACAACCTGAAATACACTAGAAGCGGTAACAATACAGGGTGGTGACTCTTCTGGAATTCTCAGGAAATTACCTGGAAAATCAGGGAATTTTAGGAGTTTTATAAAATGTTATGGAATTCTGTGTTTTTAACGTGGTACTGAAATTGAATTTTATCGAGTTTTATAAACTCGAAGTTTTAAATACTTAATCCGTTGACGGAAAAAAAAATTGCGGCACCGAGGAGGAGTCGTGTGACACAATCTAAAGATGGTAGGCGTGTTTCCACATCTGGAAAATAATGTCTCTTCAGATTTCTCTCCAGTCACGTAAGAATGGCACTAGTAGTGCCACTATGAGGATGCAAATCAGGTTTCCTTTAAATTCACCTCGTAACGGTCGAGCTACCTGTGAGATCGGATGTGGCGATTCGATGTCAGTCGAGACCATTACCGACGCCTCACTGAGTTAGAACGAGGTCGCGTAATAGGGTTACGAGAAACTGGATGCTCCCGTCTGCGATATTGCAGAAAGGCTCGGCGGGAACGTAGCCGCTGTGCACGATTGCTGTAGCGGTGCTCACGAAAATGTTCGGTCGCAAGAAGACGGGGCTCAGGACGACTGCGTGGCACTGCCGAGAGGGAAGACCGTCTCGTTCGACGTACGGCTCTGGCACATCCTAATGCACCTGCTGTAGCAATTTGGGCAACAGTAGGCACCACCGTAGCACGACAAACTGTTACAGGTCGGTTACTTCGAGGACAGTTCCCGGCCAGACACACTGTACTGTGCATTCCACTGACTTCAAACCACTGCCATTTGGGACTTCAGTAGTGTCGAGGGAGAGCCAATCGGAGGGCAGAGTGAAGGTCTGTCATGTTTTCTGACAAAATCTGTGCCTGCCTCGGTGCCGGCGATTGCCGTGTGGTGGATCGGAGGAGACCGGTTGGCCTGCAGACGACCTGTCTGGGTATTTGACACACTGGAGCTATGATCTGGGGTGTGATTTTGTTCGACAGCCCGGGCACTATCCTGGTTATCCCACCCGTCCTGATTGCAAATACGTATGTCAGTCTGGTGATTCGACCTGTTGTGCTGCCATTCGCAAACGGCATTCCAGGGGGTGTTTACCGATAGGTTAATGCTTGCCCACATACCACCATCGTAACCTAATAAGCAGAGTATCGATATGTTGCCAGATCTGTATGCAGTCGAATGCGTACGGATGACAACTCCCGGCGTCTTCCGCAACCGGCATTAACTTTCCCCGTACTGACAGACCGAGTGCAACGGGCGTGGAACTCCGTCGCACGAGCTGACGTCCGGCACCTTCACGGCACAGTGCGTGCACGTTTGCGTGCTTGCGTTCCACATTCTGTTAGTTACACAGGTTATTAATGTAGAAGCATTCCACATTTGCAATGGCTTAGCTCGTACCTGTGACCTTGCAGTGTTAATACTTAAGTATGTTACCTACACAAATGTGTTCCCAAAATTTCATTACGCTACATTAGCTGTTATTTGGTGTTCAAATTTTTTTTACTGTCTCTGTATTTCAAAGTGTGTTAATATATGAATATTATTGCATATAAATTACTGATGTTTAAAAACTGCAGTTAAACTACTGCTTGTAGCTAGGATATAGCTCATTCAACTGAGGGGAAAGAAAAGTCTTCCCCCACCCCCATCCCATTCATCATCTTCATGACACCATCTTCCTCCTCACACCTGAAATTCTCAGGGATTCTTCCCCCCTCCCCTCCAAATTTAAATCGCCACCGTGCAATACTACAAAGTCTCTACACTGTGGATGTGGTTTATCTTTGTCACTGTTAGCGACAGTGCGAGTTGACAACTGCCACTCTATAGAAAGTTTGTACAGTCCTTGCCATTGAAAATGACAGTGTCTGTGTCGAAGTTCAAGTCGAAGTTGTGGAGCGTCGTTACTGTCCAGAGAGGGATTAGTCGTTTGCGGGATTATTGCAGGTGACAAACTTTATTGTGTAGTACATTTATTGCTTGTAAAGGAGAAATCTCCTTCACTGACGACTGTAGTTCGTATAGGAGTGTGTTATACACATGTTGCAATTAAAACTTTCAGCAGTTACCAGTCATTATCGGGCCGGATAAATTTGAGCATTATTTTTCTGTCACCAGTGACATGGATGTCAACAGCTTGTGGAACCTGAGCCTTCTTTGTGCCATTCCTTTTCTCACTGTCGATTCAGAGATATTTCACTTTTCCTCTTTTCTTTCTCTTCTTTTCCTTACTTCTCTTTTAACTGTACATTGTCCATAAATTAAATAAGGACTAGCAGTTATGTTGAACATGTTTTCAAATTTAGGCAAAAATGGACTAACACAAATTGATTTTTGTAGATTTTCATATTAATTATCAGCAGTGTAATCTAGATTGACGTAGGTTAAGCACACACTAGTGTTCTGGATGGTAAGTTCTAATTCAGTTTTTCAGTCTGTATTGTCCGATATGTATTGTAGTGTGATGCCAAAGACTTTACTGTAGTGTATTATAGTATATGTAAAACATAAAGTGCTGGTAATGATCAAGACAGATTTCTTTGAGAAACTTTTAAGGTGGGAAATGGGAAGGTCCATTTTTCTGCTCATCGGAACATCACAATTTCCAAACATTTTGGTAATACCTGTGGACAGAATGATTTGACAACAGATACAGATATTAATTTTCCTCTTGTTTTCTGTTCCAATTTTCCCTTGCTCAGCTCTTTATCAAAAAAAAAAATTTTTTTTTATGGTTGCTATAGCTTTCTGTTTGTTATAGAAAGGCTGATGGAAATAAAGTGTAAGTTAATTCGCTGTGCATTCTTCTCCTCTCTCATTCATTTTTATCTTCCTAATTCTTTCCCATTTAGTTCACAATTGTATTTATTGAATACTGCGAAAAATTCCTGGTTATAAGTGAAAAGTTTACAAGACCGATTAAAAAATTGTGTCCGATTGGGATTCAAACTTGAACACTCACCTGTGGGTATTTAGTCCAGTCGGAATTTAAGTTAGAAATACTAAACAATTATAAAGTTTTGGAGGAAAAGTAGCGTAAGATGTAGAAACACTTAAGAAAGGGAATTGTGATGCTAGAAAGGATTCGGTAGGAGCAAAGTATGAAAGAGTTTTCAGAAATTTAGTGGGTACATTGTCCTAATTGAAGCTTTCTATATCCAGATTCAGATATGGGATCATTTGTTAGTAAAAATTATGCAGTAAAGAGGCAGAATATTGACACTAATAAATAAGTAAAGAGTAGGGCTTTTTTTTATTATCAACTGTCTGATACTGAAGGACTTGCATTTATTTTCGTACGATTCACTGAGCGAGGTTTAAATTATTTTCAGGTGGATAGAAAAGTGCTTATAACCCAAACTGGCGAGTTTTGAATAAATTTGTGGATGTTTATCAGTAAATATGGCCAAGGAGAAACAGTAATACATTTATTGGAAAATTTTGTAGCTGTGGAACCCAAAATAGCTCTGAGAGCAAGGATCAGAGTCAGGAGCAAGCTTCCACGCAACATTGTGTGTCAGTGTAGGACAGAAGTAACTTGATCAGTGCACACTGCTATCTCAAAGCTCATATCTCTGCTACTGTTGGAGAATACCTTTTTTAATGTGCAGTTGTATATCAAGAGTGGAGATTTTTCTCTCTGTAATCATTAATACAGTACAGTGGCAACCATTTCTGTAAGGGTTTCTGTAGATCGAAGAGAGGTCTCGCAGACCTTCTGAAGACCTCTGTATAGTGTGGACTGCAGCTAGGCAATAATTGACTTCGCCTCACAGGTTTAAGTGTGCAAGTCTACAGTGTCGGACACACGTACAGGGTAAGCTGAAAACTCCATACAGTTCGTGCTGATTGTCCTTTCCTCATCCGGTTGATTCTCCTGTGTCCTTTCAGATCAATTCGGATGAGGCACAATTACCTCATCGAGTAGCATATTGGGGCTGCTCTCTTGGAACTGGGTGCTCGATTCCCTTTTTGCATACTGTCTCAAATAGACCAGCACAGATGGAACTTGCAGTGTCTGTTTTAATTTTTGCAATCCGAGATTGTGCAGGCTTTGGGAGCTGTCGGCTCTTGCCTAGATCTCCGTTCACCTGGTACAGTTTCTCGAACTGTTGAGGTGTTCCACTTGTGGGCCAAATAGTTTGAGCTGTCGCACAAAATGCCAGCCTACTGTGGGTGAGCATTCTTCATAAAAATTTGCTTCCTGGTGGGGCCCTCGAGTATAAGTTCCTCTGTGACCATCTCATTTAAATATCGCTGTATTAATTGTCGCACTGGAATTGCTTTTAAATTACTCTGACCCTATCTTTCTTGCTCCATCTAATTTCGTGCTGCATTAGGAGACAAGTTGAAAATAACATGTGGCATAAGATTGTAGAGCCTAAAAATTGTTTCATTTTCATGTGGAAGAGTTTATTTTTTGCATACTGTGAAAACTTGGGGGGGAATGCAGAATCTACAGGCAACACAATACAATATCTCTTGGATTTGAACTGAGGATACTTGAGATTGACATTCGATTCAGCAAATGTGGAACTTTTATCTGGCTGGCTTTGTTGCAGTATGAAGTAATTACTGTAAATTGTTATACACATACTTATTTCTGTTTTCTTTGGCATCACGTGTCTAAAATCGTTATATTGTTCTACCGTACTATAAGAATGGTCGTAGTAGGAATTACGAACTAATGGAAATAGTAAGTCTCATCACCAGTGGACCGTGAGATAATATACTGTTGTATGACAGGAACTGAAATCAAAATAATAGTGTTGCCAAGAAAGTTAGTTCCACCTTTTTTTTTTTTGTCCCCGGCTATTATTTATTCCACACAATGAAAATTACGCAATAATGATTACTATACACATTACTTTTCCAGCTAATGTCCTTCCAGTTCTGTGGCCCTGCTCCAGCGAGACACGAGGGTGTTTTTGCCCTGTTGGTACCAGCCCTGGCCCTGTCCAAGAAACCACTCGTTCACTGTGTGAATCACCTTGTCGTCGTCTTCAAAATTTCTTCCACTATCCAAACTAGTAGAAGTGTGAGGGAGCTATGCCAGGGCTGTAGGATGGATGAGATAATATTGCCCAAACCTTTTTTCTCATGTGGTCACTTCAGAGTATGTGAGAGTGCAGATAATTGCATCCTAACTTTCTTTACCGTTTGACAGAAGCAGTGCCAACTGCCGAGTCATAATGAATCGATCCGCACAAGTGAGAACATCGGCACACTGCGACGCGTCACCTGTGACAGTCATTGCAAATTGTGAAGATCTGCCAAACCCTCTGCCGATTGTCTCACCCTCTGCACCCGGCGATCAGCTCTACTCCAGTTGACTGCAAATGCATCGTAGTCTTCACACGAACGTTTGTGAATATTCTCCACAGTTTGAAATTCAGTGACAACGTGCTGCTTGTAACGTACGTCACATACGTGCACCATTTTGAAACACTATCTGTTGGATAAAATAAAATTTTTGCACACACACACACACACACACACACACACACACACACACACACACACACACTTGAGAAACTTCAAAGAAATCGTACCTAACATTTTGCATTCAGAGCATTGTTGTCAGCAGAGCATTACTTCCTGGGCTGCCTGTAGTGCAATGCTTAGCGTTTTAATCGTGTAATTGTGAAGTTACTGGATCGATTCTCACTAGTAACTTCATTTATTTTTACAGTTACTTGAATTCCATATCTGTTATCATATTGGAGTATTAATTCACAAGTATTGAATGATAGTATTTAAATAAAATAATATTTTGTATTTTAAATTACTAATTGCTTTAAAATGTGAATATCGTAATAAAATTGGGTAGAAAAATGGTAAATATGTTACTGTTAAGTGAAAATATAGTGTGCCAATAATACTGCTCAATCTCTGAAATTAAAAATAAAATATTTTCGGTTTGATGTTTAACATACTTAATCAAATCGTAATTTATTGCGTGAACTCGTATTGCGTTGTGGTTAATTAAAAACAAACAGTGCGGTTTTATTTTAAAGTTATCGTGTAATACTTGGTAATTACGATTTCAGTTTGTTAATATACAGAAAAGTCTAGGAGTCTAGAAAAAGAAAGTTTCTACTAGCAAGAAACAAACGATTAACTTCACTATTAGAAGATTAGAACATTATGCACTCAGCTGCAACTAACTATGTTAAAATGTCGGAAATATTTTGCACTTAGTAGAACTCGGAAATCGTCTCTCAATTCATTTAGAGTTTTCGGGTAGTGTGTTGTACAGCTTAAGATTTGATGTCTGGGCAGTGACCTCGCAATTCCTCGAGTACGAAGGAAGTCGAAAAGGATCTGTCTGTAAGATCCCCTCGTCGTTTCTGTCCGTACGGTAATTGTCGGCCCGCGACCTCGTGCTGTAGGCAATCGAAGGAAGGGTAGTTTTTTAAGACGCACCTGGATTTCCCGCAGGTGGTGTCGATGGCGCAGCCGCAGCCGCCACCTCCGGCCCCCGCCGGGCAGCCCGGGGCGGGTGCACAGCCGCAGCCGCCGCCACCGCCGGGAGCCCCCGCCCCGCAGCCGCAGGCACCGCCTCCGCCCCCGCAGACACCCGCCATGTCGATGGCCGCTGCCGGGGCTGCGGCGAGTGCCCCGCTGGTGTCTTACCCGATGGTGGGGCAGGACCTGCGCCCCGTGCTGCCGACTGGCCTCTCCCACTGAGGGGGTCTACTTGACACTGTGAACTGAAATTTCGTCACGACTCTAGTGCAATTTTTATGTGCTGATTTTGTGTGTTTATTTCTTTTTGGTTAAGAAATCTTTTCCTGGAATTCTGATTGGAGATAGTCGAACCTATGAAATAGTTTTTCCAGTAAATTTTGCCAAGTGTCATTTTCCACAGAGAAAGCGATTGGACAAATATTTGTACCTGGCAGTTAGCTGCGGCAACAGTTAAGGTGTCCAAAATGTGTACAGTGATATAACGTACGCTGCGACTTCGTATTGTGCGGTGGATCTGACAGCGGCTTGCTCTGAGCACTATTTGACCCTACCTTTTACGATTGTCGTAAAGCACGTACTCTCTCTTGTATCTGAGTTTCCTCTGTCGTATGTACAGTTTACTTACCTATTTCCGTTGGCTATTCTGTGTTTTAGTCATTTCAGTAGCTGACTCGAAGAGCTGTAGGTAGCTGTGTGATCGACTACTGGTGTGTATAAGTATTTTGGTGATTGGTCTTTTTCACGTAGAAATCTGTTTTCTAATTGTGAAACAACTATTGTCAATTAAACAGAAAATGTATAATTTACTTTTATTGATTTTTGTAAATACAAATTTGGTGTTATAGTTATGGAATGTGTAATGTGAAACTGAATATTGTTACATAAAATCAAGTTTTTGATTTTCCAAATGCTGCAAAAGATTCCACCTGCAGAAAGAATTTCTGCTCTCGAATTTAAAAATGTAATCACTTGTAACTGAATTGGACATCAGTCCCGTACAGCTCTGCAGTGTAAGTAAAGTAGCACGATAGCATAACTTCCGATGTGTTACTTTGAATTTAATTACAGGAAAAGAATTTCTTGTTGTGAATTGAAATATTGTCTTTTGAGTTAGGGAGCCTGGCACGAGATTGTACAAGATTGTGAAATCTTTGATTGTCAGATTTGGCAATTACAAAAAATGCGTATTGTGTATGGTACAAAACATTACACAAATTACTGTGAAATAATTACAGAAAATGGAGCTAAGAGTAAGAAAGATGACTAGATGCTAAGCACTTGCGAATTAACATGTACAAAAGAATAAAGAGTACAATGTTATCAGTCCCTTCATCTTTGTCTGGAAAGAGTGTGACTGAATGGAATGAGACTTATGGACACATAGTGGTCTCACATTAGCATTAAAATTCTCTCTCAATCCCATCTGTGGCAGCAAATCAGTCCCAGTTTCCGATAGATTCTGTTATGTTCCTATTTGATTCTGGAGGCTGTCATTTTTCTGAAAATTCAGAACTGCGCACATAATACAAGAAACACTTATTCACTGATTCTACCTGTATTTCTGCATTTGTTTTCTAGTTATATCACTGATAGCGGTATTCTGTTTACACTTAAATTTTCCTGCTGTGTGTTGAATGAAAAATGGATGTGGCTTCACATGAGTATATGCTCAGCTCACTTCCAGTACTGCAAAGTTCCATGCTATTAAGGAAGTTGCCAGTGATTAAAATTGGTATTACCACAGATGTTTTTGATTTTGAAGAATGTTTCACATTTGTTGTATTTGATTCAATATTTTGAGAGGTCTGTTTAAAGGAAATGGGACCAGTTCTTAACACCGGTTAAGAACTTGCTCATATGAAAAACGTGTGGACATTTACAAATGGGAAATTTGCTGTGTGAAGTCTTGGGCTAGGGAGACAGTTTCAGATTGTAAGTCTGCTTGTAACAGAAGCTATGTAACTTAGTTTGTAGGTAACATTTTTCATATTATACACAGCAGAAAACTGTTCTTTCTTTCTTAAATTTATTTTTAACAGTGCATCACAAACTGTTAATTGTTCTAATTAATCACACCAAAAGCAGCTTTTCAGTGGTTTAGGAAATTTATATGACACAGGAAGAGTCTTTCAGGTTTTTCCCACTAAGAAATATCATTAATCTGAGTGCTTCATCGAAAGAAATACATTTGTTAGTGATGTTGTCACTGCGAGGAATTTTCCCATGCAGCTGACACAGAGAACAGGGTTCCCAGATTGGCAATCTGGTTGGTTCATAGCAAGAAACATGTACGGGATTGAACAGGAAAGACAGTATCAAATTGTGTGTTTGATGGTTTGTTGCAATTGATCTGTTGATATATTTGAAACCTTAAAGTTCTAGAGCTATTGCTCTTAACAGAGTTGACTATCTCTGTGTCACACTGTGTATCCATTTGCGATCATCAGATGAAAGATAGAGGAAGAGGTATTTTGCAGTGAAATGTAGTTGAGAGCTTTGGTGGGTTTTGTTCAAACAAATTTTATTTTCCTCACTGTGAAATGATTTTGTTGTAGAAGAATTGTTTTATTGAATAGTCTTTATAATGTGCATAAGTTTCTACAAGCACTAATTGTGGAGTATATTTTAATTTTGTACTGATATTGTATTCCATGCACTGTCCTCTGAAATATGTATTATGATTTAATTTTTGTTGAAGTTGTGTTTTTATTTTCATTTGTCATACATAATGGTTTTTATTGGTCTTACACATATTTGCACATACATTTTACATTGTGGTTGACTATATTGCACGCGAGAGCTGTGGAAGGTGACACAGTATTGGACACTTTACTTTACTATTATTAACTGTCTGCTACAGAATTTTGGAATAAGTTTTTTTCTATTTCTTAAAAGAAAGTCTCATTTATACAGTGTTTTTCTCAGGTGGAACTGTTCCTTTTGTGATCCATTTTGTGTGTATGCCCTCCATCATGTCCCAGTGCTATTTCTGGGATCTTAATTTGTACAGGAATACAGATATAAGAATTTTTTTTGAGAATTCTCTTCTTGCTAGCTGTTTGAATCATCCAGTGTCATAACTGTCACATTTACACTTTGGCAGTATATATAGGGATTCCATTTGATGCTGCAAATAATGTTCTGTAGCTCTGTGGTTTGGCACAGTATATTATGTAAATAACTCTTAATAAAAAATGAAATTGTGGTAAAATGGTTGGAACATATTTGATGTGCAGTGCATATTTATTGCTCTCTCTGCAGTATAATTTCCCCTCCTCTTATAGGCATGGTTTCATTTAGTGCCCTCTGTGTGATAGTTTTGTATTGTTTCTTAGAAACTGCTAGGAAAATTTGACAAGAGGTTATAGATATATTTTATTGTACATTTGTGTATGACAATCTCTGTAACACTTTGAATGACTGTTAACAGATTAACAACTGTGTGTGATATAACAAAAATATAAATAGTAAGTAAATGTAGAAAGTAACTGTCCAGTGAGTGTTTCAAGCACATATTTGGACTCTGCTGCTCTGTCTTTACTGTGTTGGTGTTGCAGAATGTCTGAAGAAAGTAGATACCATTTCCAATTAAAGTGTAATAAGATCTTTCAACTGTAATCAGATCTGGAGAAGGGCGAGTGCAGTTTCCCCAGTGTCACATTTTTTTCAAACTCTGTGTTCACATTAATAAAGCTAAAAGAAAAACGAAAACTCATAAAAGAAGATGGGGATAGATGTTAGGGAGGAAGGGGTGAATATTCATTTGTTCTTGGTGAAATGGATTCTCTGTACTTGAAAAACTGATAGTAATAAAGTCTGTCTGTATTCTAAAAAATCCAGTTTTTAAATATGTTGTCTATGTAATTTCCTGTCATCATTTTTATAAATGCTCAGTTAAATACAAAATGTAACAACTGTTGCTGCAAGCCCTTAGAAGTTGTTTATCTTTTAATTATGCCAACACTGATAAGCCTCTACAGTCTCCAGTTATGAAAAGAGAACTAGTCTCTCTTTTTGACTGTTAAAATAGAGGCATGTAATGTGAGACATGCCACTGGAGGCAGCTCTGTCATTAATCTCAACAGTTCTGTTCAGAATACTGACAGAAGAGAGAGACTTTTCATGTAATAATATTTGTGTGTGTGTGTGTGTGTGTGTGTGTGTGTGTGTGTGTGTGTGTGTGTGAGTGTGTGTGTGTGGTTTTGCAGTATTGGGGTTCTTAATAAGATTAGCTTAGAAGTATGGAAATTTAAAGTTAAATATATGACATTCTGGGATGTACATGTTTTGCTTCTTTGCTTTTCTTGTCTCGTGTGTTAAAAAAGTAGAGATTCAATTATACATCATTGCTGTAACCAAGTATAATAAACATAATTTTACGTTCTGGAGTTGTTTGCTGGTAACTTTCATGCTCTGTGATGTTTCACTTATTCGAAGTTTACCCAGTCCCCTCTACTCTCCCTTAGTGTTGAAATGGTCCACGTTTGGAATCTGAGCTGAACCGAGTTTTATCTCAATTTCAACTGTTCATGAAAAGTAAAGAATGGCATCTGTGTATTTTCAACTGTATTGGTAAAATTCAAATTTGATTGCATACAGATGTTTCTTCTAAATATTTGCATTTTAACCCTTTCTCCGCTGTGAGTGCTTATACATTTTCTCCTTTTCAACGTTCCCCAGGTCATGCGGATTTGTATATGCACAACACGTAGATTTTCCTTTAGTGCTATGGGTGTCTGAATGAATCTTAGCCATCAACCTCTCACTGCTATGGATGAGTTACTTCCATATCCTGGTGAATAAAAAAGTTTTCAGTATTTCTGGTATATGTACAGTACATACTATCATTTGCGGAAAACCTCTTTTCGATGTGTTAAATCATTTGTGAGATGTGACAATTGTGATGACCAAGGTTCACAATGTGGAAGGACATGAATGGATCCATTGTATGCAACTACCTTTGGACGTAAAACCCAATAACTTGAGAATGATGCGAGATAACTTTCTGCTCTAAATTTTAAATAAATATCAATGTTTTATCTACATTTAATTCACTGCACTGTATGAGCTAAAATCAGCCATACACAAAGTTTATGCATTGCATTTTTACCTCTGCAAACTCTAAAACTTTGTGCAGTGTTTTACTTAATTTGATACAGTGCAAGTAATTATGACGGATAACGAAAAGAAACTCATTTCTTTATCGAGTGAAAATATCAACCTGTAAGGTATGTAAAAATCAAATTTTTTCACCTAATAATTTTCGAAAAATCAGATGATAAGTATTTCATATCGACCGGAACACCATCTCAGCACAGGCTCCAGCCATTGGTGAGCAGTACAGCCATAATGAGTGCCATGTCAGCACATAATGCAAAGAGCAGTGAAAGTGTTAAAGGAATGTTGCAGTATCACAATTAATTTGTATGCCTTTTCTCCTTTTAAAACTACTATTGACAGGTTTTACAACATGCAAGCTACAGTACCAGTTTTCTCCACATTTTTTTGTATTTTTATGACATAATCACAAGCTTCTCATAATGCTGTAACTGGTTTTGACCTACCAGTGTTCACCTTCAGGCAAAGAGCAGACAAAGAATCTGCCAAGTAGCTATGTATGTAATACAATCTTGAACATGGCTGACATACAGCAACCATATTTAAGTTTTACTGAAGGACAAAATCAGCCAACTGGTCACACAAATTTTATTGTGTTGACCTGGTTTCAATACCACTAAGGTATCTTACAGTAGAGTGTTGATTATCCGTGCCTCAGGGGCTCAGCATTTGTTTGCTGAGTACGGGCTTGGTGACCCCAGGATTCCTGAGCTGGAGGCTGGTAAGTGCCGCCAGACCTCTCTGTAAGCTCTATGAATGCTTCAGAGACCATCATGTGGCACATTGGTGGAAAGTTGTGTGTTTTGGAGAACGTGGGTCTTGGTTTCACTGCCTGGACCGCAAGAAAGGTACACACCTTTATATATATATATATATATATATATATATATATATATATATATATATATATATATATATATATATATATATATATATATATATATATAAAAAAACCCTCAACCTGAAGGTGTGCTACATGCTGATGAGGTGAATGGCTGTTTAGGTAAAACAGTCTCTAGTGGGAAACCTCTGGGCCACCTGCCATCCTCCACTTGTATAAGGCGTGCAGGGCTCTGCCTGCGTCGACGGAGTTCTCCTAGCATCTCTTGGGATCCCTATGGAATGGTCTCATCAGACTACTACTACTGACGGGATGAGTACACCGTGAGGTAGTACCTACACCCACTTCTCGAAGAGATCTCTGTTCGGCTGTCATCTCAAAAAGAAGTCTCAGAACCATAGTAACAGGGCACTAGTGTACCATAACACTTTCATTGTAATAAAGTGAATGGGGGAACCTTTGAGAAGGTCTCCCCTTTCTACAGTCACAAGGTGTTGCTGGGCCTGTACAAAGTGTCAAACGACAACATAATGGAACACTTCTGATTGAAACTGCTCATTCAGACTGTATATCTAAGCTTCTGGGATGTAAGGCCTTAGGCGACTACCCAGTCAAGGCTGAGTTGCATAACAACCTTAAGTAAGAGCGTGGTTACCTACTCTGATATAATGGAGGTGGACCCTGTGAAGAATGGAAAAATATGGGCGTCACAGAAGTGCAGAACTATATGAGGAGAGTCAATGTCAGATTGGAAAAATTGGCAACATTATTCTAACATTTAGTACTCCAGAATTACCTGAATATATCCTTGCAGGCTATATCCATCTTAAGGGAGGAAACCACAGTAGGAGATTCAAAAAGTCTTTTTTTATTTTTATTGCCTAAATCATTAGCTTAACTATCCAAGAATATGCCATCAAAATTTCAAAGTGAAATTCACGTTCATTTGGATTTTATGAGCATAGACATGAAAAAAGCAACTATGGCAACATACTATATGATTTCCCCGGGTGAAAATCCTCGACAGGAGTATCGCCCAGAGGGAGAAGACAGCTGGTGCGAGTGGCAGAAACTAACAGCCCTTGGAATAGAACATTAACTGCACCCTACTCCTTTGCACCCCGACGTACAGAAGGAAATTTTTGCAATATATGAAAATTTATCAAGGGATGAATTACGGGAGAGATGTTTAGGTGGCCCCACACAAAATGTGAACAAAAGTTTTAACTCCACTATCTGTCGATTAGCTCCTAAACACTTGCACTCCTGACTAAAAGTCGTTGAATTGGCATCGTATTTAGCAGCAGGCATATTCAAAGACTGAAATTCATCCCTTCTCATGGTCTTGAACAAGGCAGGAATTGTAGTAGGCACGAAAGCTTCAGTTATGCTGAACAAATGGATAACCAGCGCGTGAGCTGGCAGAATTGACGTGGTTCATTGGAATCGAAGGAAGGTCGGAAAGCACTGCTGCAAGTGCAAAACAAAGCCTATGAGACAGAAGAATGATTGCTATATGGTCCTGGAATTGCAGATTAATCTGTAAGCGTTTTATGTTATTGTTAACTTCCTTGAATTTGTAGTTTACAAGAATTTATTTTTGTAACACATTTATCTTGAAATACACAACCTCAGACCACGGATTCACGTATGAGCACATGCACTTATGTACTTGTGGGGGGGAAATGTTTCACTTGTAACTGAAGTTGTCCGGAAGCCATCAGCAACAGGCTTCCCGCCTAAGCCACATACCACTCACTACCCAACATCAGAAGCCACCTAAGCCATTCCAACAACTCCGGGCAACCACCTCCTGCTATCAGTAAAGAAAAAGTCCTTCAAAAAGTAGTTCCACATCGAAGAAAGTAGTAGTAAAACATTTGGATCAGCGAGCTCTCTCCATTTCTGATGGGGACTATGCTCTTGAGGATTTGGACTTCCAGTCGGAGGAACCGGATAGCAAGGAACCGGTTAACGTTCCCCCTGACCTCCCCAGTAAATCAGCACCTCCGAGAAAGAAAGAAAGGAACACATTTGGATACAGGGCAATGACATGGCCGACAAAGCTGCCAAGGAGGCATGGTGGAATGGTGCTGTCCATCAATGTCCCATCTGGTTGCATGCCATCATCTCATTTTATGACACACATCATGAGTCAGTGGGAGACTGAATGGTTTCAGGTGACAGACAACAATTGTGTTCATTCAAATCGACCACAAATGTTTGATGGACTTCATGTCAGTCTCGCCGCTGCAAGGAGATTCTGCTTACCAGACTGTGCATCAGGCATAGCCCTTCAACACACAGCTTCCTTCTCCGGCAGGAGGATTCACCACTGTGTGAAGTTGGTGGCGTGCCACTTTCAGTTTTGGTTACTGATATTAGGCCAACCCTCAGTCTCTATGGAGATCTGCCCACCATCCTCACAGATACCGATTCTTGTGTTACAAGGGTGGTGAAATTTTGTGAACTGTGAGGCCTCATCCCTAAATTGGTGGGGAAGGGTGGCAGACTTTAATACATTATGAACTGCTCCGCATGTGGGGACAGCCTTCGTCCTCACCCACGAGATTAGAATGCTGACTTTTAGTCAGGATGCTGATGACCATGATGTCGAGCACCCCTCATCCCAAACCATCATCATCGATGATCTGAACGTTGGTCAACCAAACGTCTGCTTATTCCAGGCGTGGGCAAGCTTTGGTGTCCACGGGCTCGATTCACGCACCTACTTAAGCTTGCACGCTGGCACATTGTGACACGACAGCACTGCTCGTAGTGCATAAATTCATAACTATAATGTCTGTGATGTTAATGTACCTGCGAATATACCTGTTATTCCATGCTGACTAATTATACCTCAAAAAACAATTATTTGAGAGATCATTTTATTTACACCCAGAATTCCATCTGCAGACAGGTGAAACCATCCGCTGTTTGCCCACCTGAGTGAGCTCTTAAATCACGTCATGTGCTGGCCTGCCCCTGCTGCAATCTTGACCTCAATTCAGTTCTTCCATGATCCCCTGTTCAGTGCTAACATTGGTGCCTCTTCTGATGTTAAACCTATTACTTCAAAATCATTCTTAACCGAATCCAGGTACCTTCTCCTCGGTCTGCCTCGACCCCTCCTACCCTCTACTGCTGAATCCATGAGTCTCTTGGGTAACCTTGCTTCTCCCATGCGTGTAACATGACCCCACCATCTAAGACTGTTCGCCCTGACTGCTACATCTATAGAGTTCATTCCCAGTTTTTCTTTGATTTCCTCATTGTGGACACCCTCCTGCCATTGTTCCCATCTACTAGTACCTGCAATCATCCTAGCTACTTTCATATTCGTAACCTCAACCTTGTTGATAAGGTAACCTGAATCCACCCAGCTTTCGCTCCCATACAACAAAGTTGGTCGAAAGATCGAACGGTGCACAGATAACTTAGTTTTGGTACTGACTTCCTTCTTGCAGAAGAGAGTAGATCGTAGCTGAGCGCTCACTGCATTAGCTTTGCTACACCTCCCTTCCAGTTCTTTCACTATGTTGCCATCCTGTGAGAATATGCATCCTAAGTACTTGAAACTGTCCACCTGTTCTAACTTTGTTCCTCCTATTTGGCACTCAATCCGTTTATATTTCTTTCCCACTGACATTACTTTCATTTTGGAGATGCTAATTTTCATACCATAGTCCTTACATTTCTGATCTAGCTCTGAAATATTACTTTGCAAACTTTCAATCGAATCTGCCATCACAACTAAGTCATCCGCATATGCAAGACTGCTTATTTTGTGTTCACATATCTTAATCTCACCCACCCAGTCTATTGTTTTCAACATATGATCCATAAATAATATGAACAACAGTGGAGACAGGTTGCAGCCTTGTGTTACCCCTGAAACTACTCTGAACCATGAACTCAATTTACCGTCTACTCTAACTGCTGCCTGACTATCCATGTAAAGACCTTTAATTGCTTGCAAAAGTTTGCCTCCTATTCCATAATCTTGTAGAACAGACAATAACTTCCTCCTAGGAACCCGGTCATATGCCTTTTCTAGATCTATAAAGCATAGATACAATTCCCTGTTCCACTCATAAGACTTCTCCATTATTTGCCGTAAGCTAAAGATCGGGTCCTGACAACCTCTAAGAGGCCTAAACCCACACTGATTTTCATCCAGTTGGTCCTCAACTAATACTCGCACTTTCCATTCAAAAATACCTGAGAAGATTTTACCCACAACGCTGATTAAAGAGATACCTCTGTAGTTGTTACAATCTTTTCTGTTTCCATGTTTAAATATTGGTGTGATTACTGCTTTTGTCCAGTCTGATGGAACCTGTCCCGACTCCCAGGCCATTTCAATTATCCTGTGTAGCCATTTAAGACCTGACATTCCACTGTATTTGATGAGTTCCGACTTAATTTCATCCACCCCAGCCACTTTATTGCACTGCAATCTATTGACCATTTTTTCCACTTCCTCAAATGTGATCCTATTTCCATCATCATTCCTATCCCATTCTACCTCGAAATCTGAAACATTACTGATCGTATTTTCACCTACATTGAGCAACTCTTCAAAATATTCCCTCCATCTGCCCAAGGCATCCACAGGATTCACCAGCAGTTTTCCTGACCCGTCCAAAATGCTTGTCATTTCCTTCTTACCTCCCTTTCGAAGACTGCTAATTACACTCCAGAATGGTTTTCCAGCAGCTTGACCCATAGCCTCCAACCTGTTTCCAAAGTCTTCCCATGATTTCTTCTTGGATGCTGCAATTATCTGTTTGGCTTTGTTTCTTTCTTCAACATAACTTTCTCTGTCTACCTGGGTTCTGGTATGTAGCCATTTTTGATACGCCTTCTTTTTCCTTTTACAGGCTGCCTTGACTGTATCATTCCACCAAGCTGTTTTCTTCATCCTACTTTTACACACTACTGTTCCAAGACATTCTTTAGCCACTTCTAGTACTGTGTCCCTGTACCTTGTCCATTCCTTTTCCAATGACTGTAATTGACTACATTCAACTAACTGGTACCTTTCTGAGATCGCTGTTATGTACTTGTGCCTGATTTCCTTATCCTGAAGTTTCTCCACTCTTATCCTCCTACATATGGACCTGACCTCTTGCACTTTTGGCCTCACAATCCCAATTTCACTGCAGATTAAATAATGATCAGTGTCATCAAAGAATCCCCTGAATACACGTGTGTCCCTCACATCCTTCCTGAATTCCTGATCTGTTATCATATAGTCAATGACAGATCTGGTTCCCCTGCCTTCCCAAGTATACCGGTGAATGTTCTTATGTTTAGAAAGGGAGTTTGTGATTACTAAGCCCATACTGGCACAGAAATCCAAGAGTTGTTTCCCGTTCCTGTTGGCCTCCATATCCTCTCCAAATTTACCCATAACCTTTTCGTGCCCTTCTGTTCGATTTCCAATCCTGGCGTTAAAATCACCCATGAGCAGAACACTGTCCTTGTCCTTTACTCTAACAACTACATCACTGAGTGCCTCAGAAAAACTATCCATCTTATCTTGATCTGTCCCTTCACAATGCGAATATACTGACACAATCCTAATTTTCTTGCTAGACACTGTCAAATCTATCCACATCAGTCGTTCGTTTACATACCTTATTGCAACTACGCTGGGTTCCCTTTCTTTCCTGATGTAAAGCCCTACACCCCATTGTGCTATTCCTGCTTTGACTCCTGACAGGTAGACCTTGTATTCTCCCACTTCCTCTTCTTTCTCACCCCTTATCCGGATGTCACTAACAGCTAAAACGTCCAGCCCCATCTTACTTGCAGCCTCTGCCAGCTCTACCTTCTTCCCAGAGTAGCCCCCATTGATATTAATAGCTCCCCATCTCATTACCATTTGTTTGCCAAGTCGTATCTTAGGAGTCCCTGGTTTGTCAGTTAGAGGTGGGACTCCGTCACCTCCAAAGGTCCGAGGCATTTTGCTCCAATTGTTGCCAGCATCATATTTAAAGTACCAGGGAAGCAGGTTGCTAGCCTTACTTGCCCCGAGTCCCATTGGGTTTTACCCCTAACGGCTGAGGGACTAACCAGTGGATTTGATAGTCTTTGCAGTATGAGCACAAAGATGACCACGACTCAGAATATGTCCGAGATGCCCAGCCTTATTCCAAAGTAACTGGTATCGGGACCACTTACTTGGCCACTCATACGTTGCCCGTGGTTCATGAACTAGGACATGACTACAGGAACCCACACCATGAACCACAAAAATTTGTAATATAGAATGCCCAAATGTAATCATGTTGTCCTTTCAATGAGAGATAAGTACTAACACTGTAGGAAAAGATAGAGTGCTACTTACTTTAAAGACAACATGTTAAGCTGCAGACAGTCACAATTAAAAGCTTTTGGCCATTGCCTTCACAAGAAAAAGAGAGACACACACCATTCATTCACACAAACAAGCACAACTCACACACAGCACACAGGACCACCAATTCCAGTAGCTTGTGCCAGAATGCAACTATTACAGGAGATGGAAGCAGCAATCTGGAGGAGCTGCAGAGGGGAGGAGAGGTGGAGGAGATTAGTGTTTAACATACCGTCGACAATGAGGTTTTTATAGAGACGGAGCACAGACTCGGATCAGGGAAGGATGGGGAAGGAAACCGGTCATGCCCTTTCAAAGGAATTATTCCGGCATTTGTCTGAAATGATTCAGGGAAATAACGGAAAACCTAAATCAGGATGGCTGGAGACGGGTTTGAACCGTCGGCCTCCCAAATGCAGGTCCAATGTGCTAACCACTGCACCACTTCGGGTTGCAGAAAGGGAAGAGATAGAAGTGCAGGCGTGAGAAGGAGGAGAGGAGTGCTATCTGGCAGAGTGTGCTGGGACTAGAATGCCAACAGGCACAGCTTCAGGAGGCTGTAGGGTAGGGAGGTGGTTGATGGGTTGGTGGGGGGGGAGTGAGAAAGGAGAGGTGTGGAGAAACATGGGTGATAAATAAAAAGGGTGAGAGATGAGTATGGGAAGGAGGTGATGGGACAGAAGGGGAGGAAGCTGTTAATTGGAGGGTGTGGGTACAGTATGTTAGTGTAGGCTGAGGCCGGGATGATTACAGTAGCAAGGAATGTGTTGGGATATCTCCCATCTGTCCAGTTCAGGAAAGCTGGCGGTGGAGGGGAGGACTCAGATGGCTCGTAATGAAGCAGCCATTGAAATCGAGCATGTTATGTGCAGTTGCATGTTGTGCCACAGGATGGTCTACTTCGCTCTTGGCCAAAGTTTGGCAGCTGCCATTCAACCTTGTGGACAGCTCCTTGGTGTTCATACCAATATAAAAAGCTGTACGATGATTTCAGGAGACCTGGTAAATGACATGACTGCTTTCACAGGTGGCCCGGCCCCTTTTGGGGCAGCATAAACCCGTGACAGGACTGGAATAGGAAGTGGTGGGTGGATTGGGCAGGTCTTGCACCTGTTTATTTCACGGGTGTATGTTCCTTGTGGTGAAGTATTGTGAGTTGCATAGGGATAGACTAGGATGTTGGATGGTTGACAGAACAACACTGTAGAAGGGGTGGGAAGGATGTTCCTTATTTCAGGGTATGGTGATAGCTAATCAAAACCTTGTGAAGGATCTGGTTGAGTTGTTCCAGTCAGAGATGGTATTAGGTGAAGATGGGGACAGTCCTTTATGACTGGTTCTTGGGGGCAGTGGGAGGATTGGGGGTGTGAGGGGGAAATGGCGTAGGGGAGCTGTTTGCAGACTTGGTCTGAATATAGTACCTGCCTGTGAAGGCCTTGGTAAGACCTTAAGCATACTGTGCAAGGGAGTTCACCTTTGCAAATATGCTGTCCCCAGGTGACCAGACTGTAAAGGAGGGATTTTTGTTGTGAAAGGGATGACAGCTGTTGAAGTGCAGGTACTGTTGAGTGGTGTAATGGGGACAGGGGTGCAGATGAAACTATTAGAGGGGAGGTGGTCAACATCTAGGAAGTTGGCACACTTGGTTGAGGGAGACCAGGTGAAGCGGTTTGTAGAGCAGATATTGAGTAGTTGCAGGAATGAATAAAGGGTGTCTTGATCCTGAGTCCAGAAGATCATGGGTATCACCAATGAAGCTGAAACAGACCAGGGGTTTAATGTTTTGGAAGGCTAGGAGAGTCCCCTTAGGTGATCCAGTAACAGAATGGGATATGAGGGTCCCAAGTGGGTGCCTTTAGCTGTGTGATGGATTTGTTTGTATACCCTTCCTTCAAAGAAGTAGTTGTGGTTAGGATAAAGTTAGTAACATATATGAGGAATGAGGTAGTGGACTTGAAGTGTGAAGGACATTGGGAAAGGTAGTGTTCAATAGTAGTAAGACCATGGACATGAGGGATGGTGGTTATCAGGGGATGGCATAAAAAAGTGATGAGTAGGGATCCAGGAAGTAAAGGGGCGGGGATGAAGGAAGTGGTTGGTACCTTTTACATGGGAGGCTATATGACAGGCAATTGGTTGTAGGTGTCGCTCAATGAGGGCCAAAATTCTTTCAGTGGGGCCACAATAACCGGATAGAATGTGATGTCTAGGATTGTTGGGTTTGTGGATTTTGGGGACCATGGAGAAGATGGTGTCAGAAGTGCCATAGGGGTCAGGAGGAAATGGATTCAGGGGAGAGGTTCTGGGACTGCATGTACAATGAATAGCTCAGGATTTGTTTTGAGGTTGTGTATGGCTATTCTTTCTTCTGCTGAAAGGTTGATGTCCTGAGGAAGGGACCGGGGTACGGATAGTGAGGCTGTCGGAGATAAGGAATTCCTGGAAGGTGATCAGCTGGTGGGATGGAGGAGAATCACGGCTGAATGACGGTATGAACTGGTAGAGGTAGTTTTCAGTGTTAGAATTAGGTTCATTTTAGTTGGAGGGATTGGCAGTGAAGAACTGTTTCCATTGCAGGGATTGGGAGGAGGAGAGTAGGTCTTTGAGAAGTCCAGCGTGGTTAAATTTGGATGTAGGGCTACAGGTGACGTCTTTGGATAGGACTGAAACTTCTGTGGCGCTGGGGGTTTTGTTGGAAAGATTAACAACAGTGTTACGTGACTGTTTTGACTTTGGATTTGGTGGAGTGTTGGTAGGGAGTTTTGGGGAATGTGGCAAGATGAAAAAGTCAGCTATGCAGGGTTTAGATGGCGTGATAGGTGGACGAGGAGGAACACTCTGGGTAGGATAGGGATTGGATAGTGGTGCCCTAAGGCGGCAGTAGGATGTCAGCAGGTTGGATAACTTATGAAGGTGGTGTCTGCAATGCTCTGCAAGGTGCTGTGGAGAGCAAAGGAGTCAGTTTCACAGATGTGGAGTATGAAGTGGGGATTGCACAGTGCCAGTATCTTGCGAAGGGAGCAGAGGAGATTGTGGGGTACATGCACCATAGAGATGTGTTTTTGCAGTACCAGGTTTGTGAGGGACAGGATCTGGTGGAATCTGGAAAAGTGAAGGTCACTGTCAGAGAAGGGGTAGGATCCAGAGAAGGGAATTTTTATGATTATGCAGATTGAAGTGATTCCTTGGCTTAGACAGCATTTAAGAAATAAAATATGGGACTAGGTTTTAGCCAGAGAAAGGGATGCTTTTCTGAACTGGTGTAGAAAGATGGAGCAGGGGTCCATTGTGGTAGAAATGAAGTAAAGGAAATAGGAATGGCGCGGAAACGGGAAAAGTAGGTGTTGATGGTTGTGAGAGGAGCTGATAAGAGAAAATACGTGTAACAAAATTCGTAAAGAACAGCAAAAAGACGTACAAATACATCAAAATGCATGAAACCGCGTGAAGCTATGGAATAATGAGTTAAAAACGTACAGAAACTTGGGGAAAGGAACAGATGAGGTATGGGAGTATGTGTGTGTTGTGATAAGGGTAGAGAGGGGAAATGGGGATGTGTTAGGATGACAATGAGAAGTTTGTGTGACACAGGCAAGTATAGAAAATAAGACGCTAAAGTATGTCAAGATGAAGAACGAAGTGTGATCAATAGAAGTAAATATAAGTATCGAAGGAAAGAATCTAGGGCATCTGATACCGCATCAACAAACTGCATGGTTACGAAACCTGTTTTGTGTGCGGACGATCGACGAATAAACACGGGAAAGAAATGAAAGCACGGACACCAAGAACAGTAATGCATAGGGAATAGTAAGAAAGGAAAACGTTGTACGATGAAAGAAAAGCCATTAGGCAAAATCAAATAATGGGAACACCACATTGAAATATCAACAACGGAGGAAAAGACAGATTGCTACTGACCGTAAAGAGGACATGTTAAGCTGCAGACAGATACTTACACATACCAGATGTAGAAGTATGAAACTGGAATTTGGTTGCAATAAGTACACGTTTGTTGTTTGAAACTGATAAACAATATTTTATTCATCATAAATATCTGTTGCTATCAATACATTTCCCCCCCTCTCCGGCAGGCTATGAATGCCACGCCAAAAACCGGTTCTTCTTTTGAAGCGAATCAGTCAGCGAGCCATTTTCGTACATTTTCATACAAATTGAAGCGTGTCCCAGTGATACAAACAGATGATAGTTGGACGGAGCCAAGTCTGGAGAATACGCCGAATGCCCTAGTATTTCCTAACTGAACGCATCAGTCGTTACCCAGACCCGTTTTGCTGTGTGCGATGGGTCGTTATCATGGAGCAATATGACTTTGTGTTGCCTTTTTCCCTATTCCGGTCGTATTTCACGTAATGCTCGATTTAAATCGATCATTTGGTGTTGGTAGCGATCAGTGCTAACGGTTTCACCAGGTTGCACGGTTTTAGCAGCTCTGAGCTCATAATAGATGAAGCTTCAGATTCCGCCCAATACACAGCATTGTCTTCTTTCCTAAGCAGTTTGGTCTTGTAGTGGATGTCGATGGTTTGCCTGGATTCACCCACGATTTACGACGTTTAAGATTCTCAAACCATATCTATATTTCATCACCTGTCACTATTCGATGGAGGAACGATTTTCTTTCGTATTTGGCGAGCAGCATTTCACAAGTGGTCTTTCGATTTGCTTGCTGTCTTTCATTTAATGCATGCGGAGCCCATTTTTCCACTTTCTGCGCCTTTCCCATAGCTTTCAATCGAAGGGGAAACGGCTTTCTGCATCACATTCAATTGTTCCACGAGTTCTTGTTGAGTTTGAGTAGCATCTTCATCCAATAAAGCTCGCAATTCGTTCCCTTCGAACTTTTTCGGTGGTTTCCCGCGCTTGTCGTTTCTCACGTCAAAATCACTACCTTAGAATTTCCTTAACCACTCAAAACACTATGTTTTCCAAAGAGCATGTTCGTCGAAAACTTGGACACGCATTTGATACTATTGTGCAGCAGTTTTCTTCAAATGATAGCAGAAAACCGATGCTGTTTGCAAATCGTAGTTCGTAGGCACAAAACTCGACATATTTACAGGTTTAAAGTAGGTACTGATGTATGGAAGTGGGTTATCGTGTCTTGACATTCATCGTCAGCCGTTACAAGGAGCAGATGGCGCTGCAGACGCAGTCTCACGGGACCTACACTGACAGCTAGCACCATCTATAGAGAAATTCCGGTTTTGTACCTCTACACCTGGTAAGCTTTCGGACACAGCCTTCATTGGAAAAAGAGAAACACACATCATTCACTCACAAAAGCAAGCAAACATGACCGCCTACTCTGGCAGCTGAGACACAGTGCAACTATTGCGTGGGATGGAAGCAGCAACCTGGAGAGGGTGGGGAAGGTTAAGGGATAGCAGTGTAAGGGTGAGGTGGAGGGGGGGGGGGGCAAAGGGGCACTGTCTGGCACAGTGTGCAGGGACTGGAATGCCAACAGCCACAGCAACAAGAGGTTGTGGGGCAGGCAGTTGGGAGAAGGGGGGAGGGGGAGGAGTGGGGAAAGAGAATGAGGAAGTGATAGGACAAAGGGAGTTGGAAACTGTTGGGTGAAGGGTGTGGGGACAAAATGTTACTGAAGGTTGAGACCAGAATAACTACAGGAGTGGAGATTGTGTTGTAAGAATAACTCCCATTTGTGCAGTTCAGAAAAGCTGCTGGTGGAAGGGAGGATCCAGATGGCTCGGGTAATGAAGCAGCCATTGAAATTGATGCATGTTGCGCCACAAGGGTGTCTGCTTTGCTGTTAGCCACAGCTTGGCAGTGGCTGATCATCCTTATGGACAGCTGGCTGGTAGTCATACCAATATAAAAAGCTGTACAACGATTCCAGTAGATCTGGTAAATGACATTGCTGGTTTCACACATGGTCCAACCCCTGATGAGGTTGGATAAACCTGTGACAAAACTGGAATAGGAAGTGCTGGGTGGGTGGATTGGGCAGGTCTCGCACCTGGCTGTCCGACAGTGTTATGATCCTTATAGCAAAGAATTTGGATCATAAGTGACATGGGGTTGGAAAAGGATATTGTGGAGGTGGAGCGGGTGACAGAACACCACTTTAGGAAGTATCTCAGGTAGGATTTTCCTTATTTTGGGGTATGATGATAGGTAATCAAAGCCCTGGAAAAGGTTGTGGTTTAGTTGGTCCAGTCTGGAGTGGTACCGGGTGACGTAGGGGGCACATCTTTGAGATTTTTTCTTGGATGTGGTGGGAGGATTGGGGGTGTGAGGGGAAATGGCCCAGGGGATCTGTTTGTAGACTTGGTCTGAAGGTGGTACCTGCCTGTGAGGGCCTTGGTAAGACCTTAACCATACTGGGCAATGGAGTTCATCTTTTCAGATATGCTGTCCCCAGGTGACCAGACTATAGAGGAGGGTTTTTTGGTGTGAAAGGGATGACAGCTGTCAAAATGCAGGTACTGACGAGTGGTTTATTGGGGACAGGGGTGCAGATGAAACTATTACAGAGGAAGTGGTCAGTGTCTAGGAAGTTGGTACACTTGATTGAAGAGGATCAGGCAAAGTAGTTGGAAGAGCAGATATTGAGTTATTGCAGGAAATAAGATATGGTGTCTTGACCATGAGTCCAGATCGTGAATATCATCAATGAAGCTGAAACAGACTAGGGGTTTGGCGTTCTGGAAGACTAGGAAAGTCTCCAAAAGATGGCTCATAGACAGGATGGCATAGCAGTGTGCCAGACTTGGGACCATGGCTGTGTAGTGGATTTGTTTGTACACTCTCCCTTCAAAAGAGAAATAGTAATGGTTTAGGAGAAAGGTAGTAAGGTATATGAGGAATGAGGTAGTGGGTTGGAGTCAGAAGGACGTTGGCAAAGGTGGTGTTCGACAGTGCTAAGACCATGGGCATAGGGGATGTTAGTGTATAAGGAGATAGCCGCAACGGCGATGAACAGGGATCCAGGAGGTAAAGGGGTGGGGATGGTGGAGAGTAGCTGAAGGAAGTGGTTGGTATCTTTTACGTGGAAGGCTAGATTACGGGTGAGTGATCGGACATGTTGGTCAGTGATGACTTGTGTAAATGAAGGTCTGTGTTGCTCTTTTTCAGACAAAGACTGTGGCTGAAAGCGTATGTGTATGTGTCTCTTAACTGTGGTTTTCAGCAGCTCAACATGTCGTCTTTGTGACAAGCAACAACCTTATCTTTACCTACATTGTTGATATTGCTATCTGGAGTTACCATTGTTTGATTTTGAGCAACAGCTTTTCTTTCATCCTACAACCCTGTGATGTTTCACTTTGTTACTATTCTCTATAGCATTACTGTTCCTTTCTTTCTCTTCTTTTCTGCATTATTCACCATCTTTCAAACTGCATCTACTTCTGAGCAACATTGTATCAACGATTGTCCGCACACACCACAGGCTTTTCGACTACACAGGTTGTTGATGCAGTATCTGGTGCCCCAGGTGCTTTGATTCGTTAGTTATAAATGGATTTATTCCTTCAGAATGAGATTTGCACTCTGCAGCGGGGTGTGTACTGATATGAAACTTCCTGGCAGATTAGAACTGTGTGCCAGATCGAGACTCGAACTCTGGACCTTCGCCTTTCGCAGGTAAGTGCTCTACTATCTGAGCTACCCAAGCACGACTCACGCCCTGTCCTCACGCCTTTAATTCCGCCAGTACCTCGTCTCCTACCTTACAGAATTCACAGAAGCTCTCCTGCGAAACTTGCAGAACTAGCACTCCTGGAAGAAAGATACTGCAGACATATGGCTTAGCCACAGCCTGGGGGATGTTTC
Source organism: Schistocerca piceifrons (assembly GCF_021461385.2). Classification (NCBI taxonomy): domain Eukaryota; kingdom Metazoa; phylum Arthropoda; class Insecta; order Orthoptera; family Acrididae; genus Schistocerca; species Schistocerca piceifrons. The sequence goes on along the minus strand of NC_060148.1, from coordinate 143,916,239 downwards.
CAGAACGAGATTTTCACTCTGCAGCGGAGTGTGCGCCGATATGAAACTCCCTGGCAGATTAAAACTGCTTGCCATAGCGAGACTCGAACTCGAGACCTCTGCCTTTTGCGAGCAAGTGCTCTACCACCTGAGCTACCCAAGCACGACTCACGCCCAATCCTCACACCTTTAATGCCGCCAGTACCTCGTCTCCTACCTTGCAAACTTCGCGGAAGATGGTAGAGTATTTGCTCGCAAAATGCAAAAGTCCTGAGTCTCGGTCCAGCACACCGTTTTAATCTGCCAGGAAGTTTCATATTTATTCCTGTTGATCCCACTTCATCCCTAATCCTGCTATACTTCAGAATTTTATTTTACTCACCTGTCCATACCACATGAACTTGCATTCGTCAACCGAACCCCTCCCTTCCCCCCCCCCCCCCCCCCCCCACCACTCTCCCCTTATTGCAACACACCCACAATCCTATACCTCATCCACTCCTTTTGTCTCACGTTTCTGTACGTTTATAACGTATTAGTGCTTATTTTTATGTAGTTCACGTGATTTCGCGCATTTTTACTTATCTGTGCGTATTTTCGCGTATGTGTGCGTTTTTTGCTTGTATTTACGAATTTTTACGCGCTTTTTCTCTTATCCAGCTCCTTTCACACCCGTCAACACTTATTTTGACCATATCACCGTCATTCGTGTTTACTTTAAACCGGGGGATCTCCAAACTACGGCCCGCGGGCCGAAACCGGCCCGCGTTAGCTGGCCGGACATCCCCGGTATCCGGCCCTCCAAATATTTGAGGTGGTACCTATACTACCAACAACTCAGTTTTGAGGCCTATCGCAACCAATACACCGCGACATTGGCTCTGCTACTCGCTACAAGATTACATAAGTAAACTTATTGTTGCACCGCTTGAAATAACAATGCGTTGACAAACTCTACCTCTGTTACATCTTGCAGAATAGTGTTGCTAACAATGATTTTGAGATTTCGTTAACTTTGCAGGACGCTTTCGTGAAGAATGTGAAGGGAAATACTTTTTTGTCGGTAAAATTCGCCAGAATAAAATACGCCAGAATTTCGGTCAGGTACGCCACCAATCAAAATTATGTAACTAAATAAAAATCTTAGTTCGTTTCAGTGCTAGCTATTCCCACAACCTTAGATTTTTGCGATTTCATCTTTCCTTTAGCCTTACATTACGGTGATCGTGGAGTGCTAGGGTGCTTTAATCCCACTAGGTAGATCTCGGTCCTTATGACTTCGTGGAGGAGTCAATGTGGGTCGTGGACTAAAAAGTTTGGAGACCCCTGCTTTAAACTATTCCTTCCACAATGGAACCCTACTCTTTCTTTCTGCGCCAGTGCAGATAAGCATCCCTTGGCTAAAACCCCATCCCACATCCTATATCTTAAATACTGCATAAACCAGGAAACTCCCCAAACAGCCTAATCATAAAAATTCCTTTCTCTAGATGCCGCACCTTCTTTGACAATGACCTTCACCTTTCAGATTCTGTCTGTCCCTGGCTCTCACAAACCAAGTACTGCAGAAACCCATGTCCACGGCACAGGCATCTGAGAACCACCTCTGCTCCCTCCACAAGATTCTGGCACTATGCAATCCCGACTAATACGTCACTTCTATGACATCGAAGCCCTCGCTCTCCACAGCACCAGGAGGAGAAGCATCACACACCGTGTTCATAAGTTATCCAACCTGCTGACGTTCTACCCCCACCTCAGAGCACCACTATCCAGCCCCCGTTCTACCGACAGTGTTCCTCCTCACCCACTTCTCACGGCACCTATACCCTGCCTAGCTGATCTTTTCAGCGTGTCACATCCACCAAAACTCCCTACCGACACCACCAAATCGAGAGCCGAAACAATCCCGTAACACTGTTGTTAACCTTTCCACCAAAACCCTCGGTTCCACAGAAGTTTCAGTCCTGTCCAAATGAATCATCTGTAGCCCCACACCCAAATTTAACCGTGCTGGACTCGGCAGAGACCTACTCTCCTTCTCCCAGTCCCTGCAATGGGAACAGTCCAACCAAAACAAACCTAATTCCAACACTGAACACTACCTCTCCCAGTTCATATCACCATCCAGCTGTAATTCTACTTCCTCCCACCTAACAACCTGCTGATCACTTTCCAGGAATTCCTTATCTCCAGCTTAGCCTCACCATCCTTCCTCGGGTACTTTCCTCAGAATGCCAACATTTCTGTAGAAGAAAGATCAGGCATATACAACCTCAAAACAAATCCTGACCTCATCTACCCCCCTGTAGACAAAGGTTCCACCACTGTTGTCACGAATTACGTACATCGACTACCTGTCAGAAGGCCTCCACCAATTATCTGACTACTCCACCGATAATCTCTGCCAGAGTGATCCCATCTCAGAAGTCCGACACAACCTCAAATCCCTGCTTAAAGCTTTAGGCCCTTTCCGGATCCCCTCCCTGAATCCATTTCACTCCTAACCCCTCTGACATCTCACACACCACCTTCTACGTGCTCCCCAGAATCGACAAACTTAATAATTCTGTATATCCCATTCCATCTGGTTGTTGTGGTCCCTGTGAAATAATTTTGGCACTCGTTGATCGGCACCTCCCACCGTTTGCCCATATTCTAGCCTCCCGTATAAAAGATACCGATGACCTCTTTGACTGACTCTCCACCATCCCCAACCCTTTACCTCATCACTGTTGATGCCACCTGCCTATACACCAATATCTTCCCCGACGTTCTTCAGGCTGCAAACCCACTACCTAGCAGCACGAGGTAGCTGCGCGCTCTGAGATGCCCTACCGTGGTTTGCACGGCTCCCCGCATCGGAGGTTTGAGTCCTCCCTCGGGCACGGGTGTGTGTGTTGTCCTTAGCATCAGTTAGTTTAAGTAAGATTAAGTAGTGTGTAAACCTAGGACCGATGACCTCAGCAGTTTGGTCCTACAGGAACTTACCACAAATTTCCCACTACCTCATTCCTCATACACCTTACTAACTTTATCCTAACCCAGAACTACTACCACTTTGAAGGAAAGGAGTACAAACAAATCTGCAACACAGCCATGGGCACCCTCCTATGCCAACCTGTTTATAGGCCATCTAGAGGAGACCTTCCTAGCCTCCCAAAATGCCAAATCTCTAGTCTGGTTCAGGTTCATTGATATCTTTGTGATCTGGACATCCACTTTGCCTGGTCTGCTTCAATCCAGCATGCCACCTTCTTAGATGTTGAGGTCCTCCTCTACGATAGCTCCATCCCCACCTCTGTCCCCATTAAACCCACTAAACACCAACAGTAACTACACTTCAACAGCTGTCATACCTTTCGCAGCAAAAAATCGCTCCCTTAAAGCCCGGCCAGCCAGGGAGGGCATATCTGCAATGAAAAAACTCGCTTCCACAGTATGCTGAAGATCCCACCGAGACCTTGACAGACGTGCACTGTCCCCCAGGCCAAGTGTGCAAACAGATCTCCAGTGCCATTTCCCCTCGTACTTCCAATCCTCCCACCACCCCGAGAACCGGCTGCAAAGGAATGCCCCTTTGTCACTTCATACCATAGTTGACTGGAACAACTCAACCACATTCTTCACCAGGGCTTTGATTACCTTCCATCATACCCTTAAGTGACGGACATCCTACCCGAGATCCTTTCCACCTCTCATAAGGTGGTGTTCCGTCCCCACAACATCATAGTCCGTCCCTATTCCACTCATTCCATTCCTGATCACAACCCCTTGCCACAAGGATCATGTCTTTGTGCAACACCCAGATGCAAGACCTGCCCAATCCACCCACCCAGCACTTCTTACTGCTGTCTTGTCACCAGTTTATCCTACCTCGTCAGAGGCTAGACCGACTGTGAAATCAGCTATATCATTTACCAGCTCTGCTGGTATCATTGCACAGCCTTTTATATTGGTATGACTACCAATCAGCTGTCCACAAGGATGAACAGCCACTGCCTACCTGTCGCCAAGAGAAAAGTAGACCCCTTGTGGCACAACATGCAGTTGAACATAACATGGTCAGTTTCAATGTCTGCTTCATTACCTGACCCATCTGGATCCTCCGTTCCACCAGCAGATTTTCTGAACTGCACAGATGGGAGTTATTCTTACAACACAATCTCCATTACTGTAATTATCCTGGTCTCAACCTACGGTAACATACTGTCGCCACACTCTTCCTCCGTCAGTTTCCACCCACACATATTCTATCACTTCGTCGCCATTCTTGTCTCCCACCCTGTTTGTTTGGTGTCCATCTTCCCCACCTCTCTCCTTCTTCCTGCCCCCGCCCCCCCCCCCCCCCCCCCTGCTGCCCCACAACCTCCTGACGCTAGCCTTGTTGGCATTCTATGCCCCGTACACCCTGCCTGCCAGACAGTGCCCCTTCCCCCAAAACTGTACAGTGCTATCTCCCCCCCCCCCCCTAACATACATTGCTATCCCTTCCCCACCCTTTCCAGATTTCCGTGTTCATCCCATGTGATATGTGCTAGTTGCATTCTGACCCAAGCTGTTGGAGTTGGCAGTCATGTGCGTGAGAGGTGTGATGCTTGTGTGAATGAATGACATGTGTTTCTCTTTTCCCAATGAAGGCTGTGGCCAAAACTGTATGTGTAAGTGTCTTTTAATTGTGCCTGTCTGCAGCTTAATGTGTGAAGTTAAGCAGCAATATGCAATTTTCCTGCATTGTTGATATTCCTACCTGGAGTTTCTATTGAGAGAGAAATATGAGGTTAATAAATGTCAGATGAAGGTGAATCTGCAATCAAGTTGTGTAATGAATATAAGGTTAGTAAGTTAGTAAGTCAACAATTACTGTTGAAAAAAGACAAGAATCACAAATTTTATATCTAATCTGATTGTAGTGATTGATTGACAAGTCGTAAAACTGTGAAGTTAGCCACAAAGATGGATTGAGATGATGTTGTGTACAATTGATTCAGATAAAAGAGATTACAAGGACAGTCTATCTCCAGTGTCATTCTATGTGAAAAGGGAAATCAATAAACTGCCAATCTTGGAGGTTCGTCGAATTTAAGGCAACCACAGGCTGGTTAAAATGCTTTAAGTCAAGACACAACATTCGTGCACATCAATACGAGGAGATAAACTGCTGATTCTTTCAAAATCAAACTAAGGGACTTATTGAGGGAAATTCGTGTTATTATAAAAATATGTAGTTTTTATTGATAATTTGTGAAATAAAGGTATACAGTTTAGTTTTCCAAATAAAATGGTTTTCCAAACACCTATGTCCCCCATTTAGTTTGGGGTAGTCGACACTCTACTGTACCTATAAAAATTTTTTTAATCAACATAGAAGAATAACAACTATATCATAAACCTTAAGTAACATTAGAAGAATTAAAAACAGAAAACGTATTACTTGCAAAGATTCACGTTACATGGAATCAAATAAATAAAAGTGAACTCATAAGGCCACATTAAAACCACAAGTATATCAAACCAGTAGGACTGACATCAGACTGAAAATATTGTCAGCTGATTTCGTTAAGTGGGAACAGCACTGTGCACGAATAGTATAGAGTGGCACAAATTAAGAAATAGTTATATTATACATGAAAATCGTTATATCAAGACCCCAAGTATAACAAAAGTATAAAAATAGGAAACAAATAAAACATACAGGATATGTTGTAGAATGAAATGACAGTTGTACGTGCCATTCATCCAGTGCAGATAGCATTGAAGTGCTTAAGGGGTGTTAAAAACAAAAAGTGCTTAAGATGAACCGCTTTAACGTAGTAGGAACAACAACTAAGCAATACAATAAAACAATTAAAAGAGGAGGAAAATGGTGTTTGAGAGCAGCCAAGGAATGACAGTATGTCAAATAGTTGCGAATAACAGTTTAAAGCCATTAAAGAAATTTTTATCTCGCAATTATAGCTGTTCATTAACAATGAGACAATCATTAACAGACACGTGCTTAAAAACTTCCCTTTCTTCAAGAATATCAAACCTATAACCTTTCTTTACTTTATGGACAACAGTAACATCACCAATTCAATTTGGTTTGTTGCCTGCAATGGCAAATTATCCACAAAGGACGAATTATGCACATTAGTATCCTTTCTTCCTAATAAATGCTCTTTATATCTGAAACTGATGACTGTTCCAGTCTGTCCCATGTAGTAAACGAGATATGTGCCACATGTGATTTTATAAAGTCCTTATTGTGCGAAGGGGTAATTGAAAATTTCAAATTTTGAATTAGATTCTTCTGCAAACTGTTTAGTGGAAAAGGCAGCTTTGCACCCATATCTCTCTTCTAGCAGACGACGAATTCTGTAGGAAATGGTTCCAAAGTATGGTACTGAGAAAAATTTTCAGCTGTCGTCACTGTCATTATTAGCAAAATTGCCCAAGTTAGTATCTCTGCTGCTAGTTTTTGCTTTAAAAATATTCACTAAGGAAGGTTCATAACCATTACTAACTGCTACAATTTTTATTAAATTCATTTCAACTTGAAAGATGTTGACGCAAATTAATTGTACCCTAGGTATGTAGATGACATTCAAATCATTTACAGTGGACCTAATAACAAAACTGATCATTTATTTATGATTTCTAATTAATTTCATGAGACAATTAACTTCACCTGTGAACTAGAAAACAAGAATCGTCAACTTAGTTATTTAGATCTTACCTCTGGCTATAATTAATAAGATCTCTCTTGCCTCTTTTCAAAAAGAAACTATTACAGATCAAATTTTATCCTCCAGTTCAACACATCTGCAGTCTACTGTTACCATACAAAAATTGTTGACTACACGAAGTATTTTCCACCTTCGATTTTTGTGGCTTCACTGCGCCACTGGACTGTTATGCCACCAGCTTAATCGGTTATTTCATTAATGTTCCTGATTTAAACACACCCATGAGAGAAATGAAAGGAAAACGATTCCTGTAAACATTGTGCAAAAACTAATTACAAGTATGCTGATAATTTGATCCAAACTTAACTCTTGAAAGCACAGTAGTTTCATAGTCAGGAGGCCACAGAAACAAAATGATTTAATTGATAATTTTATGGTGTTAAAATTCACGAAACTATTAGTTAAAATGTACACAGACATCAATTTTACAATTTGTAAATGCTCACCTAATTCAGTGGTATAATAAGCCCACTCACTGAAAACCAAAGAACATGAAATATGAGAAATAATTCATGTAGTCACAAATTTATGTGCCGGCCGGAATGGCCGAGCGGTTCTAGGCACTACAGTCTGGAACCGCCCGACCGCTACGGTCGCAGGTTCGAATCCTGCCTCGGGCACGGATGTGTGTGATGTCCTTAGGTTAGTTAGGTTTAACTAGTTTTATGTTCTTGGGGACTGATGACCTCAGAAGTTAAGTCCCATAGTGCTCAGAGCCATTTTTGAAAAAATTTTTGTACAGTGGTAGGAGGGAATGCCAATAACAACAAACTAAAAATTCTTATCAGTTGGAGCGTGAGCGTGAATTTGAGGGTGGGGATGTATTTCAAAGTGGTTCTACATCTACATCTACACAGCTACTCCGTAAGCCACCGTACGGTGCATGGCGGATGGTACCCTGTACCATTACTCGGCAAAGGAAAGTTCCACCCGCAAGGAAAGTTCCACCCGCAAACAGAGCGAGGGAAAAACGTCTGTCTATATGCCTCCATGTGAGCCCTAATTTCTCGTATCTTCATGGTTCTTACGCACAGTGTATGTTGGCAGCAGTAGAATCGCTTGGCAGTCAGCTTCAAACACAGGTTCTCTAAGTTTTCTCAATGGTGTTCCTCGAAAAGAACGTCGCCTTCCCTCCAGGGATTCCCATTTGAGTTCCCGAAGCATCTCCGTAACACTTACGTGTTGTTTGAAACCACCAGTAACAAATCTAGCAGCCCGCCTCTGAACTGCCTCGATGTCCTCCCAAAATCTGACCTGGTACATGTTATAATCTGCCTAGTTGTCGAATATGGGGTGTCCAGGAAACCTTCTTTCTTGGATTGCTAGACAATATTCTAACAATTTGTATTAATGAGTTTTATTACAAAATGAACAAATACAATACTTAACTTTGTGTTACACAGATGTGTTGCAAGCAAAGGGCGATATAGGAAATAATCAAGTTTCTTCATTATAACAATTCCAAGTTTGATCTACATATAATGTACGAACAAAGTAATGAGCTTTGACGTTTCTATGCGAGTCACTGGTCTCGAGGCTGCTGTTTGATTGTGCTGTGATCAGTCGGACGTGATGCTTGTGTCCTCTTTGCACAGAGGCCACTGCTGTTGCGTTGTCATCTTGGAGAGGGGTCGGTCAGCGTGCGATTGGCTGACGTTTTCTCACAGTCCTCTTTGCTCTATAGTTCCCGACTGGTTTGCTGGCACTTGGCTGTATGCCATAATAGTGTGGATCATAAACACTCGAGCAATAGCTCCACCAGCGTCCTATGTGTGGTCTCCTTTACATGTCAATCACATTTTCCTAAAAAGGTTTCTGACGGCTGAACTGAGCCAGCAAATTCCTTAACTATCTGTCACCCTGATGTTTTTCGTGATAACTTTTACCTTGATTATTTCCTTTGGGTTGCTTTTTCATAGTTTCTTGGTGCTGTAGATCTGCTGTGCAGTGCCACTTATACTGTCTGATATTTTTTCCACCCGCAGAGGGCTGAGGGCTGGAAGAAATCTCACACATATGCCGCCAACTACCTATGAAACCACATAACCACTCTTTGTAGTTTGCTTCTCTCATAAAACAAATACAATATCAGGCTTACAGATCGCTATTTCACTACTTTTACATAGCCAGGCTTAGGGTAGCAGTCCTCAGAATGTTATAACATCAGTAGTGACGATTAGAGAACATCCTTTATTTTGTGGGGACTCTCAACAACAATATAGCTGACAGGCGATGTACGGTGGTGTCCAAAATCAAAGCAACAGATGGATGATAGCAAAGCAGAAACAATGAAACGAATACAGAACATACATGCATAACAGTAGAAAAAAAATGTTCTTCATTTTTTCCAGCTTAATAGATTTATCACGTATTCTGAAAACTGGTCAATGTGCTCAGTACGGCAGGAATACAGGCCTGACAATGACAGGAGATGCTGTGAATGATGTCATCAACGCCCATTCTTCTGCAGAGCTGCTCACAAGTCTTTGGTTGGTGGATGCTGATGCGATAAAACCTGTGTACCTAGTGCATCCCAGACATGCTCTATGGAATTCAAATCGAGGGAGCGAGCAGGCCACGCCATGCATACAAATTCTTCCGTTTACAAGAAAACATCAAGTACTTGTGCTCTATGAGATAGAGTATTATTGTCTGGGCACGCAGCACCTCGCAACGCCCCTTATGAGGCCCCGAGATCTTGTCACAACACCTGACAGCAGTTAAACCTTGCCAATTCAACGGTACAGTTTCGTGAAGAGTGGCCGAGTGGTCAACATTATCCCAGCTCACATCATTAGTGATTCTCCTCGATATAGTTCTCTTTCCACAATGTTTGGGTCCCAAAATTGTGTGCCACATTCCCTCCAGATGTGAATCCATCGAGAATCACTCTCCAGACCAAAAGCGGAACGCATCTGCGAAAAGAACATCGGCATACCGTTCGACCGTCCAGGTGGCATGTTGATGGCTCCACTACAGACGTTCCATTCTGTGAAGATGCATGAAAGGTACACATACAGCAGTCTCCAGTAATAAAGGCTATTCTGATGAAGCTTCCTGCACACCATTTGCCCCCTTACAACATGTTCAGTGGATGCTGACAAGTCAGATGCCAATTGTCATACTAAGACGGTACTGTCATGTCCTTATAGTCAAATAATGGTCCTCTCTTTCTGATGTCACACGTGTTCAGCTCTGCCCTGGTCTTTGGCATATAGTTCTGGTCTATATAAATTGTCGCCCCATCTGGAAAACAGCAGAACAATTCACGTTAAGCCATCCAGCCACATCAGTCTGCAACTGTCCTGCTTCCGTTCTTGCTACAGCACTCTACTGCAGAGAGGCTGGTAGGCATCTTCTATGTGCCATACTGCACCGTCTGTCACTCTGTACGTAGCGCTTGTGGATGTGGGTCTACCCAGCAAATACTACCCTGTTTGATAGGTGTCCTGATGTCATCACTGGTACGGTTATCTGTCGAATCGGAATGCCATCTTTTGCGCAGAACACGAGTGTATGGACGTCTGTTGACAGTTTGTATGATTATATCGTGAATTAGACACGGGACGGGGAAATAGCAGTTTGTTGCTTTAATTTTGGACACCAGTGTATATGCTCTCTTCCGGACCCATATTTAGTAAGCCTGTGGTTTCGTATCGAACGGATGCTATGTATTTTACTAAGTGGAAATAAAACAGTGTCAGTGCAGTTGGTAATAGACTGTAAAAAACCACCCCGAGTCGTGAACACAATTTGCGATAGTGATCATCTGCATCCGTGCCGCGCTTAGTACGATGTTGTCTCGCCAAACATTCAATGTGCTCTTGTGTGTACGCCGTGGATGTGTGAAGTGACAGTCACAACTTACATGGTGAACAGAGTGAAAATGTGGTTCAGCCTCAAATTACTAGCATATCTTGTGTGTTGACAATGACAACTTGCAACAATAATTACTCTACAGGTCCTACAATAGGAACAAAACATCAGCACTCCATATAGGCTTGAGTACAGTGAACTCACTGTATAGAAAACTTCGTGCAACAAATCACACCTCAACCAATCACAACATCACCAATGCAGGTGCAGTGTTACGTGGCTTTATGCTTAATTATTGACTTACTATTTTATTAGTTGATTAGTTTTCACCACGTAACGCCCGTGGTTTACGTCCTCCTTCGTTGCTGACCGATGTATCACTTTTCGTTCTGACGCCGCAACTCTTCCTTTCCTATATCTTTACTACTTTTTACCTATATAAATCATGAACTATTGGTTTTGCCATTTAACAACTTTTTAATAACTGTGGAAGTATTACAGGCATCAGGTCTCACCTAATGTGTCACCCGCTTACACGTTTTACACGAACCTTTCGAGACTCGATCGATCTGTTTACAAAGAGAAAGCAGAATATCTCTTCCTTTGACGTCGTCCGACAACGACCTAGGAAGCTCGACGCCCTCACGGCCCGGGCTCTTCCACGGCTCGCGGCAGTTTGCAGCATTCGTTTTATTCCTCACCCACTTGCCGCTACGTCGAACTTTTGTGGTGATCGTCGGGCAACGTCTTCTACGTTACCTGCTACGTAAATAAACTTTCTTCCCACAGTATTTCTGAAAACCCAAAAACAAACTTCAAGAACATAATAATAATAACTGTTCTTACAATTATTCGTATAAGTCTTGGTCAATTTAATGAGGGGTGGGACAGGCCTAAGCCCTGTGACACCACACACCCCCACTGTAGACCAGACTTATGCGAATTATTCTCGTTTTGTACATTTTATTTGACAAAACATTCACATAAACTTTAAATGTTCCTTTCTATTTTAATCCTCCTTATTTAATTAATATTTCATCACTATTCTTGGTATTCTTAATATAAATTCACTTCATTCTTTTTACTTTAATATTTCATTTATATCCATCGATATACCTTATTTCATTATATCAATAGCAATGACAAATTATAGTGAATAGATGACAAAGTTTCCTGAAGGGATTCTCATTTATTCTTCAGTATTTACTGAATTTTTGGTATTTGCTTAGTACAAATTTTCACATACATATATATCTAAATAATTACCCCCCATATTAACTATATAAGTGTCTGTGTATGTATGTAGTGTGTCTGTGTGAGAATGTTTGTATTGTGTAATACAAATGTGTGTAACTCCTATTGCTCCCCGAAGCTCCTTGTGATAACAAGGTTATAGTCTGGAAGACATGGGAAAAAAAGAAGGGTTTCTGTGACAGAAACATATGAATATGGAAAGCGGAGGGATAGGCTGGTACTCATACAGAGAAGTAAGAAAGGAAAAAGGACAATCGGGGTATTAGGACCGAAGAAGGGAAGAAAATAGACCCCAAAGATGGATAGCCTTCCCACCCCCCACCCCAGGACCCCATCTGCTAAAATACTTCACTGAGGTGCCAGAGGGAGAAGAATGGACGGCGTTCCCTACAGAGCGGCATTGCCCCAGCTTCACCATCGCAGATCCCGACAATTGGTACTTTAACCCCTCTGCGGAAAGCTTATGGAGAGTGAGCAACAAAGGGTGTGTGTATGTGTGTGTGTGTAAATTTAATTATACCAAACAATCACCCCTAGAAAGTAATATAAACCCAACCACATCTTGTCAATACGAAAAACAATGATGGGTTCTTCCCCCATCACCCACACACACACACACTTTGTCAACTGGCCCCCTTACAATGGCAACTACCACTAGCGCCGACCACAAAGGCGTAATTTCACCAGTCAGTTGTGGCGATTATCCTGCATTTCAAGCTTCCACAGACACGCCTCAGACAGCATTCCACATGAAGACAGAACAACAGCAAAGGTCAAACAATCACAGCGCCATGTTGCTGCTGCCAGCACAGTCGCCATATGGGGGACAGCACAGCAACTACATACTACTCACGTAACGTGCACACAAGCTGTCAGCACACCACATTCCCCTGTCGAACCGACCGTTAAGCTCCCGCTGTTCAGTGCAGATGGTGCGATGTTACGGTTTTCTACTGCTGAATGCTTTTTTGCACACAGAGACATTACGGACGATTCAGAAAAATTCGTCACTCTACTTTGTCACTTCAGTGAGCGTATCAAACTAGCGAGTAATGTCACCCTGTCACCACCACCCTCCAATAAGTAAGAGATAGCAGAGTGAGCAATTCTGAGAAGACTCACAAAGCTACTGGAACAACAAAAACATGAAGCACTGTAGCAAGCAGGCATCGATGGTGGCACTCTGTCCCAGCTGAGGTGCCGTCTCCAGCACACCGTGACAACGTGCCACACTGTAACATCACTTCACTACAACCTGCTAGACCACAACGTCTGAACCACCTTGACACTATTGACGTTCAGCCATCACGATGAACAACCGTGTACAAATCGGACAACGCTGATGTCGTGTGCTGGTACCATTGAACATTCAGCGATAAGCCACAAAAATGCCAATCTCTGCGCCAGCACCAAACGCTGCTGGCGGCCAGGAATAGGCGCACTCTTCTGCCATGCTACAACTATACTACTGACCATTAAAATTGCTACACCACAAAGATGACGTGCTACAGACACAAAATTTAACCGACAGGAAGAAGATGCTGTGAGATGCAAATGATTAGCTTTTCAGAGCATTCACACAAGGTTGGCGCCGGTGACAACACCTACAATGTGCTGACATGAGGAAAGTTTCCAACCGATTTCACATACACAAACAGCAGTTGACTGGCATTGCCTGGTGAAACGTAGTTGTGATGCTTCGTGTAAGGAGGAGAAATGCATACCATCACATTTCCGGCTTTGATAAAGATCAGATTGTAGCCTATCACGATTGCGGTTTATCGTATTGCGACATTGTTGCTTGCGTTGGTCGAGATCCGATGCCTGTTAGCAGAATATGGAATTGGTGGGTTTAGGAGGATAATACGGAATGCCGTGCTGGATCCCAACGGCCTCGTATCAGTAGCAGTCGAGATGACAGGCATCTTATCCACATAGCTGTAACGTATCGTGCAGCCACGTCTCGATCCCTGAGTCAACAGATGGGGATGTTTGCAAGGCAAGAACCTTCTGCACGAACAGTTCGACGATGTTTGCAGCAGCACGGACTATCAGCTCGGAAACCGTGGCTGTGGTTACCCTTGACGCTGCATCACAGACAGCAGCACCTCCGATGGTGTACTCGATGACAGACCTGGGTGCACGAATGGCAAAACGTCATTTTTTCAGATGAATCCTGGTTCTGTTTACAGTGTCATGATGTTCGCATCCCTGTTTGGTGACATCACGGTGAATGTACATTGGAAGCGTGTATTCGTCATTGCCATACTGATGTATCACCCGGCGTGATGGTATGGGGTGCCACTGGTTACATGTCTCGGTCACCTCTTGTTTGCATAGACGGCACTTTGAACAGTGGACGTTACACTTCAGATGTGTTATGACCCGTGGCTCTACCATTCATTCGATCCCTGTGAAACCCTACATTTCAGCAGGATAATGCACAACCGCAAGGTCCTGTACGGGCCTTTCTCGATACAGAAAATATTCGACTGCTGGCCTGACCAGCACATTCTCCATATCTCTCACCAATTGAAAACGTCTGGTCTATGGTGGCTGAGCAACTGGCTTGTCACAATATGCCAGTCACTACTCTTGATGAACTGTGGTATTATGTTGAAGCTGCACCTGTATGTGCCATCCAAGCTCTGTTTGACTCAATGCCCAGGTGTATCAAGGCCGTTATTACAGCCAGAGGTGGTTGTTCTGGGTACTGATTACTCAGGATGTATGCACCCAAATTGCGTGAAATTGTAATCACATGTCGGCTCTAGTATAATATATTTGTCCAATGAATACCCGTTTATCATCTGCATTTCTTCTTGGTGTAGCAATTTTAATGGCCAGTAGAGTAGTTCTCAGGGTGGAATTCTTGTGACACTTCAAACTGTCCCTTGACTTGCAGCGGTCTGCATTGTACCACCAAAACACACATACTGTCATTGATGCCACACCTGCCGATACTATTACATCAGGATGTACCGCTGATGATCCACTACTCCATTCCCCACATCAGTGCCACCTAATGCAACAGACCGTCACTGCACTGGACAAGCTGACAACAAGCCAGTTACTGCTCCAGGATGCTCACAAAGAAAACCACTCGATGCGCCTAAGACATAACTCTCTTACACAGGGGTTCGACACAGCCCACACTATAACTGATGCACACGCCGATCTTTGTGATCGAAAGCCTCCTCGCGGGCTGTGTCAGAACCACGGCTACAGCCGACCTGTGCAGACAAGTCGACACAGGTACATACACTGTGCTCGGCCTCGACTGCCTCTCCGGCCTTTGCCAGCATCCCTCCTGTGGTGTATTCGCGTGCCGTACGGAACAGAATGGTCCGTAGAATTAGTTCTACTGTGGTACGAGATGAGGTATGCAGACTAGATTCTCAGAAACTTGACACTGAAAAAGGAGCAGTAAATCAAATGGTGCCGTGTCGTGTGCTTCACTGATCTGACAGTCCGAGGATCTTGCAAATAAAAGTGGTTCCAAAGAAAGACAGACTGGTTCGTGTGTGCAGTGATTATCGTACATTGAACACTTGAACTTTGCACGATTCCTACCCGTAACCAAACATCCGAGACTTTGCCCGTAAATTAGCAGGAACTACTGTGTTATCCGTCATTGACTGCAGGAAAGCATACCACCCCGTTTGGTTTTCTCAAGTTGACGGTAATGCCGTACAGACTCAAAAACACTGTACAGACAGGACTGTTCCTTCGACGGTGAGCTTTTTGACACCCCCTACTACTATGTCTTCGTAGATGATATTTCAGTGCTCTCCAAAGACAGTGAAGCACATGACAGACACCTTAAATGAGTTCTCAGTGCCATAGACGAAACGGGGGTCAAAATCAACAGGGACAAGCTACAGCTTCACCAGAAACAAGAAACATTTTTAGAATACATCTTCCCTGCCTCAGAAACACGTCCGTCGGACAACCGGTTAGCACTTGTACGAAATCTTCCAAAATCTTCCGTGAGCTCCAGCCCTATCTCAGCATCCGGAGAAACGTACCACAGGCAGCAGATCCACTGAGGTAGCAGTAAGGGCAGCACTCCAACAATCATTGATGAGCAAGTGCAACTGCTCCAGTTTTCTCCAACAAGCTCTCAAAACCCAAACACAGTATCCCACATTTGACCGAGAACTTTTAGCAAGCCATCTGCTATATCTTCGAAGATAATAATGGGCGAGCGATTGTGATGTACACAGACCGTATACTGGTCACGGACACAATTCGACATCCGTCGACACAAGTTACTCCGAGACAGTTTAGATTCTTGAACTATATTCTCAGTTTACTACAGACGTCTGCTACTTACAGGTACCAGATAACATTGTGGTGGACTGCATTTCATGGATCAATAGTGTATTGTTTCAATCGGACTATCTCCTAATGGCACAGGAACAATTGCTATATTTGCTGATTACAGCACTCACTTCTGACCCGGCGATCAGTTTGGTGACCGAACAGTGCCACTACCAAAGACTACCGAGACCTTTTCGCAATAGCATTCGGGGGGAAGCACAGTGTAATAGTAGCTCGCTAAGTAAGCTACACTATTAATATTTGTGGAAGTGTGTCAGGAGTGGATGACTTTAAACAAACAGCTATTTCTTACTGGTCTTTAAACGTATTGCCAAGTACTGCCTACTGATATCCGTAACACTAGCAACTTTCGGGAATACTGACCCTACCGATACCACTCGTCTGCATTGAACCCCAGGGTCATCAAAATGAAGATAAACCACTTTTTGCTATACAGTCTGCGTAAAATATGTGGCCTAACAAGAATAAAATTTTGCATGACATCACATTCAGTGGCTTTGTCAACTCGTAACCAAACTGACGCATTTTAATCTAGTGTAGACCTTAGGCTATGCTGCCTATCAGAATTCACAATCCAGATCTCATCTCCCAATCTAACCCACACAATGGCTAATTTCAGTTCTCTACTCTACCTACTTCCATGCAGGTAAGATCTCACACCCCAAAATATCATAACACTGTGGATAAAATCGGATAACTGGTGTCCCTTGTGAAATGAACTGCTATGTAAATAGATTTTTGCCTTATTCTTCAAACAGCATAAAGACAAAATGTTTTTCAATTTTCTGGGATTACATTAAACAGAGACCTGTGAATATGCTTGTTAGCACAGTACAAAACCTTTGTGATATATGGCAACGAAGTGGGTTCAAGGAGAAAGGGATGAGGTATGGTTTGTGGTGAAGCAAAGGAGAGCTTTCACTCGTAAATGCCGTAATAAATACTTGGGAGGACGGGACTATGCTAAATAATAACACACTCCAAATAGAAGGGAAAAACTATTTTGAATGTTGATCAAACAAGAAACCGACAAAGCTAGTGGACCCGCTGAAATTGAACCCTCAGCAAACAGTAGACATAAATGGCTGCATTTTCAAATCACTGGCCACCAAATTCAATCATTATTTCCTTACAATGGCTGCAAATACTCCATCCAGTAATAAACAATGGGATACAGAAGTATTACATTTACTTGGTCGTACACTAATTGCATCACTAACAGATGTTACCAGCTATACAACCCCTTAGGGAGTAAAAAATTCATCAGGTCACTAAAAAGTAACAATTCTGCTGGTTATGATGGTGTTTCTAGCAGGATATTAAAATCTTGTTTGAATTTGACAGAATTACCCTTAAGCTAAATTTGTGATCAACCAGTGGCTGTGCTAACATTTTCCATTTGTGTCCTTGTACTTTCTCACTACCACCATTATTATATGCTATTGTGGACCTTATTGTATTTGTGAGAAATATTACCCCTTTCAGAGTTGTATACATATTACCAGGTTATTTCACAGCCAGTCAAATTGTCTTGCTAGCCTTTCATTAATGTGAGGCAATAAGACATATGCAAAATATGTGTTATTAAACTTTCTAGTTGAGTACGATACAATCACACTATGTTCTTCAGTAAGAAGTTTTTCCTATTAATATCGTTGTAGCATAATAAAAATGGTACCGTAGCGTTTACATTTTTTCCATCTGAGAGAAAAGTGTGAATAAAACAAGATTAATTTCATTGGCTACGTTATTAACAACCGTGATTAAAAATGACTGTAGATAAAGAGCTACAGTCTTCATTTCTATACAAGTGCTTACAGAAATGAGAAGTTAATATAAAATAGCATGGGCTTTAGTCACAAGATTTTTTTAAAATTTGTATACGAAGTTTCAGCTATTTTCTATATAGAAACTGTACTTATAACAGTGATGTTACCTGAAAGCACACCTTGCTTAAAGTGCAACTCTAGTTTGCAACAAATAAAGATAAATTCATTCCTTGCAACTTTTTCCAAATTTATCAACTAAAAATAAAGTACCTTAGCCCTTAAAGTAAAACTGTGCCAGGTTATATTTCTAATAGTCACATATGCTGTGGGAAGTGCTTTACGCAGGAGATAATTTTGTTGGAAAGACGAGATATAAAGAGACACTTTCAAAACTAATATTTTTATTGAATTCCTTTAAACATATTTAGCCATAAGTTATTTGTGGTTGCCTTTCCACTCCATTCTAAAATCTATTTGAGTTCTACAGATGAAACTACACCATGTATTTTGTCCTTTCCTTGCAACTGTTGCACTGGCAGCAATCTCTTCAACGTCAACCGTATGCCAGCCAGAAAGCTGTCTATGTGGTCGTCTAGGACTTGGTTAGAAACAATGTCATGCATTGGAGTTTGTGAGGCAGATTCTGCAGCTGGCTTCCTTTTCACACCTCTCTGTCTGAAATGCGACCCCTGGTGGACCGTCGGGGGTGTCTCAACCTGTCATACAAGTCTTCCTCTTCACAATAATCTACACAAATAGTAACATTTGTTACTGTTTCCCTTTCTTGTAACTATGGATGTAGGAAGGCCATAATTTCTTCATATTTCCACAGTTTCCTCTATACTGTAGCTCGGCCACTCTTTATTTTTTTATTTATGCTGTTTCTATACTGATCCCCGAAGGAAATCCATCGCCGCTTACATTCGGGCCCTGAAATCAAATTATGTACTCCATTCTTAATCTAGTGGGTGGTATGTGCATTAGCATACTTTAAGACAGAAGACAGAATACTCTAAATTAAGAACATATAAATTCACAAATTAATTATAAATACAACAGTTGTAAAACATTGGTAATGGGACAGACAAATGGCCACTGCCATCTGACAGTTTCAGACACATCTTCCAGAGTACTACGACATTTGTGAAAGTTACTATCATCATCACTTGTTACAAAAAAATTCATAAAAGATATAGTGTTCACTAGTGATACTTGCTCTCACCACCTGTGCAGATGAACTGGGTGTATCTCCTACAAACTTCTATGTTTTTTGTAACAGATGAATGGTATTTAAATTAACAATGTTGTGTATGGATGAGTCAGTTTCTGTAACAACTTATTCATCAATTATTCATATGCAAATACAGACAGAATACTAATATGCCTTCTGCACATTTGAAGGAAATGCTTAAAAACTATTTTACTGGAACCCAAAATTAAGAATAATACAATAAATCTCATATATGTAAATTATGTGGTGTATTTATGACTATTAATGGAAATTACAAGATCTACACTGATTCTCTAAATCTCAACGATCATCCGTGTTCTTCCCTATAATATACATTGACTTTTTTTAGTGTATTTGGTGAATATATATTGCTTATTCTAACATGATCTTTTTTCCTATACAATTCAATATTATCAACAAAATTAACATTTCTAAGGGCTTGCTCCCCCCCCCAGAAACATGGACCTTGCCGTCAGTGGGGAGGCTTGCATGCCTCACCCGTACAGATAGCCGCATCGTAGGTGCGACCACAACAGAGGGGTATCTGTTGAGTGGCCAGACGAATGTGTGGTTCCTGAAGAGGGGCAGCAGCCTTTTCAGTAGTTGCAGGGGCAACAGTCTGGATGATTGACTGATCTGGCCTTGTAACATTAACCAAAATGGCCTTCCTGTGCTGGTCTGCGAATGACTGAAAGCAAGGGGAAACAACAGCCGTAAATTGTCCTGAGGGCATGCAGCTTTACTATATGGTTAAATAATGATGGCGTCCTCTTGGGTAAAATATTCCAGAGGTAAAATAGTCCCCCATTCAGATCTCTGGGCGGGGACTACTCAGGAGGACGTTGTTCTCAGGAGAAAGAAAACTGGCGTTCTACGGGTCAGAGCAGGAATGTCAGATCCCTTAATTGGGCAGGTAGATTAGAAAATTTAAACAGGGAAATGGATAGATTAAAGTTAGATATAGTTGGAATTACTCAAGTTTGCAGGCAGGAACTTCATTGGCAGGAGGAATGAGACTTCTGGTCAGGTGAATACAGGGTTATAAATACAAAATCAAATACGGGTAATGCAGGAGTAGGTTTAATAATGAATTTAAAAAAATAGCAGTGCGGCTAAGCTACTACAAACAGCATAGTAATTGCATTATTGTAGCCAAGATAGATACGAAACCCATGCCTACCACAGTAGGACAAGTTTCTATGCCAACTAGCTCTGCAGATGATGAAGAGATTGAAGAGATGTATGATGTGATAAAAGAAATTATTCAGATAGTGAAGGGAGACAAAAATTTAATAGTTATGGGGGAATGGAATTCGATAGTAGGAAAATGAAGTGAAGGAAAAGTAGTAGGTGAATATGGATGGGGGTAGGCAATTTACCACCTGGTAAAATTTTGCACAGAGCTTAACTTAGTCATAGCTAACACTTGGTTTAAGAATCATCAAAGAAGGTTGCATATGTGGAACAGGCATGGAGACACTGGAAGGTTTCACATAGATTATGTAACTGTAAGACAGATATTTAGGAACCAGGTTTTAAATTGTAAGACATTTCCAGGGACAGATGTGGACTCTGACCACAATTTATTGGCCATGAGCTGTAGACTATAACTGAAGAAACTGCAAAAGGGTAGGAATTTAAGAAAATGAGACCTGGATAAATGGAAAGAACCAGGAGTGATAGAAAGTTTCAGGGAGTGCATTAGGGAATGATTGACAAGAACAGGGGAAAGACATATAGTAGAATAAGTATGGGTAGTTTTAGGAGATGAAAAAGTGAAGGCAGCAGAGGATCAAGTAGGTAAAAAGACGAGAATATAAAAATGCAGTGAATGAAGCAGGTGCAAAAGGAATACAAATATCCCAAAAATGAGATCCACAGGAAGTGCAAAACGGCTAAGCATGGATGGCTAGAGGACAAATGTAAGGAAGTAGAGACAAATATCAGTAGGGGTATGATAGATGCTGCCTACAGGAAAATTAGAGAGACCTTTGGAGACACCACCTGTATGAATACCAAGAGCTCAGATGGAAAACCAGTCCTAAGCAAAGATGGGAAAGCAGAAAGGTGGAAGGGGTATACAGAGTCTGTACAAGGGAAATGGAAGAGGACCTAGATGAAGATGAGATGGGAGTTAGGATACTGCGTGAAAAATTTGATAGAACACTGAAACACCTAAGTCAAAAAAATGCCCCAGGAGTAGACAACATTCCATCAGAACTACTGATAGTCTTAGGAGAGCCATCCCTGACAAAACTCTACCATCTGGTGAGCATGGTGTATGAGGTAGGCGAAATACCCTCAGAGCCCTTTGAACACTGTTAACACAATAATAAGCAGATGCTAGGATTGCAGATTTGATGCTACAAACCAAAATGGAATAAAATGTAAATCATATTTTAGGTCTGTTTTTGTTCGATATCATGCAAGTTTACACGATCTCACAATTTTGTACCATTCTCAACCGCAAAGCATTCACTTCATTATCTCCAGTTTTAATACCGTACTGTGTCACGGCTATGTTTGCATTGGTAGCCCACCTATCTACCTTCAGAGATAGCCTGTATCCTTCACAAGCCGCATATCGCTGTTCAAAGACACTGTTGTTCTGCCCGCATTTGTTGGAGGGTATTTCCCAGGAACCAGTTTCCCTTTACCCGATGCGAGCCCACAATTAGCAGGATGGAGTTTCCAACGTCATATATTGCTTACTGAGAGCTGTTGTCACCCAATCCCAAAGAAAGCAGGTGTTGACAGGTGTGAAAATTACTGAACTATCAGTTTAATGAGTCATGGCCGCAAAAATACTACTGTGAATTCTTTACAGATGAATGGAAAAACTGGTAGAAGCTGACTTCTGGGAAGATCAGTCTGGATTCCTTAGAAATGTTGCAACACATGAGGCAATACTGACCTTATGACTTATCTTAGAAGATAGATTAAGAAAAGGCAAACCTACGTTTTCTAGCATTTGTAGACTTAGAGAAAGCTTTTGACAATGTTGACTGTAATACTCTCTTTCAAATTCTGAAGGTGGCAGGGGTAAAATACAGGGAGCGAAAGGCTATTTACAATTTGTACAGAAACCAGATGGCAGTTATAAGAGTCGAGGGGTATGAAAGGGAAGCAGTGGTTGGGAAGGGAGCGAGATAGGGTTGCAGCCTATTCCCGGTGTTACTCAGTCTGTATATTGAGCAAGCAGTAAAGGAAACAAAAGAAAAATTCGGAATAGGAATTAAAATCCACAGAGAAGAAATAAAAACTTTTGAGGTTTGCCAATGACACTGTAATTCTGTCAGAGACAGCAAAGGACCTGGAAGAGCAGCTGAACGGAATGGACAGTGTTTTGAAAGGAGGGTATAAGATGAACATCAACAAAAGCAAACGAGGATAATAGAATGTAGTCGAATTAACTCTGGTGGTGCTGAGGGAATTAGATTAGGAAATGAGATGCTTAAAGTAGTAAATGAGTTTTGCTATTTGGGGAGCAAAATAACTGATGATGGTCGAAGTAGAGAGGATATAAAATGTAGACTGGCAATGGCAAGGAAATCGTTTCTGAGGAAGAGAAATTTGTTAACATCAAATTTAGATTTAAGTGTCAGGAAGTCTTTTCTGAAAGTATTTGTGTGGAGTGTAGCCACGTATGGAAGTGAAATGTGGACGATAAATAGTTTAGACAAGAAGAGAATAGAATCTTTCGAAATGTGGTGCTACAGAAGAATGCTGAAGATTAGACAGGTAGATCACATAACTACTGAGGAAGTATTGACTAAAATGGGGAAGAAGAGATATTTGTGGCACAACTTGACTAGAAGAAGGGATTGGCTGGTAGGGCATATTCTGAGGCATCAAGGGATCACCAGTTTAGTATTGGAGGGCAGCGCGGAGGGTAAAAATTGTAGAAGGAGACCGAGAGATGAATCCACTAAACAGATTGAGAAGGATATAGGTTGCAGTAGGTACTGCGATAGAGTAGCACGGAGAGCTGCATCAAACCAGTCTCTTGACTGAAGAGCACAACAACAACAACATCCTTTCAAAGTTGAGTATACGTGGACCCTCGACATACTGGAACATACACACGTGCGTGAACATCCAAATACGGAACTATATGTAGGGCCTTGTCCGCATCTCTTTGTTGGAAATCAAAGAGCTGGTCCTGTATCAGCTTTGGAGCACACTCATCAAACCATTTAGCAATTGTGGGGTGCCCTGCATTATTTCTGCATTACTCCCTGGCTTATGTACGACACACCTTCCTTAGGTGGGAGAGTAAATTTGCAGAATATTGTAGTGAAGTACTTAATGGCAGGATACTGCAGATCCTTTAAGATCTTGGAAAAGTTCCCTTTCAAAGAAGAACAGACACCCACACGTGGAACAAATAAGGTCTCGGTACCTGACCGTATTACTGATGCGAGTAAGCAAGATCCCGTCTCCGAGTGCACCTCGAATCACTGAAAATGATAATTCTGGGTGGCATACCAAAACGTCCTCATCCTCACTGTGAGAACAGACAGAGGGGCTACTGCCACCCAGTAGTAGAGACTCCACCCCGACAGCCACCGGTGTCGGTGTCAGCGGTGCTGCTAGTAAATGTCCAGGTGTCGGCACAGGTGCAGCCACCGCTGACTGTCGAGGCCCGACTGTGGCAGACACGACCACTACAGGTCTAGCTGCTGGCACTGCTGCTCGTTGTGGTGGTGCTGATGACAGGGACGGTAGCTTCGACTCGTCGAGCATTTCTGAAACGGCACACAATGACAGTCTATATGTATCAGCAAAAAAATTTACATGCACACACAGTCGAGCAGCTCTATAATTACCTGAAAAAATTTATACTCATACATAGAGAAGCTTATTTAGCAATCCCACTTTGTCTGACCGAGTCACGGCTGCATCCCCCTGTCGAGTCTCTCCTCCGTATCTCTCACTATTATCGTTACTCGGATCTGGGGTTGCTACGTCAGTGGTGTTTCCGAGATCCCCTCACTTCTAAACAGATACTGTTATTACTCAGCTTAGCCACGAGTCCATACAGGGTGGTAAATGTGACATACAGTATAACCGGTGAGCATTTCCAACTGGAATTTGCGAGTGTAAGTCGGACCTCGCTCGATCCGCCTCGGTGGGTCGTGTCGTCGGATTTCCTCCTACCTGTGCGCGGTGCAGATCTCGTAAATGTCGTCCTGTGCAGATTCTTCATTGACGCATTGGATTTCTGTCAGTGGAAGCCAATTGTCTGAAATTGCTGTCGATCAACTTTGGGGTGTCTACTTACTCGAAATTAACATTCGGACTGCCGTAATATCACTTTTATTCCTATTAGATCAATAATGAAACACTCTTGTCATAAGCTACTCGTAACCGAGAGCACGGCTACCACTGGACAAGACAGGAAGAGCTCTTAACGTTGACTGCCGACTTTGGTGCGCAGTCCGTATCTCTTACTAGTTTCGTCACAGTTCGTGGATTTCCGATCGAGTTCTTACTGACTATGATATGCATTTGTTAATGAATGTGTGTGAATTTTAACTAGGCAAAATTATGATAAATAGTTTTAAACATCCAGAGGCTCCTCCTAGTATTCGTGTTCTCATAAATGACTTTAATTATTAAATATAAACAAACAAAATCGGTGACCTCGGCACCGAGATAGCGGTACTTCCCGTCACCTATATTTCCCAGGCTGACGCTCGTTGCTACGGTCCAGCGCCGAGCCCCACCCCACTATGTGCGACATATGGCCGCTTTGTCACCTAGCCAGCCAGCGTGGGAAATGCTCTCTGACTCGTGGGTGGCTACGGACTACAGCACTTCCTAACTATCGTGAATACATCAATACGCGACAATAATTTATTAAAACTCGTAAAAATGTCTTCCTCACGTAAGAGGCACCTTACATGTTGCATGTAGGAGTAACACAGGGGGGAAGGGGGACGACTCGAGGATATTGAGCATTTCTATGAAACAACAATATAACAGCTCACAGGTATCAGAAGATAATTCTTGACACGCTCACACACCATAAAAGTTTACTGAACGAGGTGGCATAGTGGTTAGCAGACTGAACTCCCATTTGCAAGGATGACAGTTCAAACCCGTGTCTGGCCATCCCAATTTAGGTTTTCTGTGATTTCCCTAAATCGCTTCAAGCAAATGCCAGGACGGTTCCTCTGAAAGGGCATGGCCGACTTCTCTCCCCACCCTTCCCTCACTGTTCGGTCCCCTCCCCCCCCCCCCCCCCCCAAAACAACTGACCGTAAAAGTTTAATGTCATTGACAAGATCACACCGTGATGTGTGAGGTCATCCACATGAGTGCGAAAAGGAACTTGTTAAACCTCAGTTACATGATAAATCAGCCTAATCTAAAAGCTGTAAATTCAACTAAATATCTAGGTATTACAATTACGGACAACTTAAATTGGAAAGAACACATAGAAAATGTTGTGGGGAAGGCATACCAAAGGCTGCGTTTTATTGGCAGGACACTTAGAAAATGTAACAGACCTACTAAGGAGACTGCTTACCCTACACTTGTCCGTCTTCTTTTAGAATACTGCTGCGTGTTGTGAAATCCTTACCAGACAGGACTGATGGAGTACATCGAAAAAGTTCAAACAAAGGCAGCACATTTTGTATTATTGCGAAATATGGGAGAGAGTGTCACAGAAATGATACGGGATTTGCGCTGGAAATCATTAAAAGAAAGGCGTTTCTTGTTGCGATGGATCTTCTCACGAAATTCCAATCACCAACTTTATCCTCCAAATGCGAAAATATTTTGTTGACGCCGACCTACATAGGGCGGAACAAACACCACGATAAAAAAAGGGAAAGCAGAGCTCGTACGGAAAGATATAGGTGTTCATTCTTTCCGCTCGCTATACTAGATTGGTATAATAGAGAATTGTGGAGGTGGTTCGATGAACCCTCTGCCAGGAACTTAAATGTGATTTGCAGAGTATCCATGTAGATGTAGATGATGGAGTACCCAAAAATGGTCTAGGACTTGGAACGTTAAATCGTGTCAGCCTTAAACTGGCATCATAAACCAGCTCCAAAACAAAAGGGTGACAATCTGTAAGTATTGAAATAACAAACAGACACAAATAGGTACATATACGGAAAAGGAACTTACGTTTAAGATTTTCATCCCCGTCCCCAAACACACTGCACTAAGGCATTAAGAGGTTTGTCGAGGCACTGTCCTCATCAAAAACGGTTTGAAATAAGGGCACTGGCTGCTAATTCTGGTGCTGCTCCTGCTGCTGGCGGTGCTGTTGTTGCCGGCTGACCTCTTTACGATAATGACGAGTTCTACTACTAGAGAGAGAAACACAGACGACCCTGAGAACTGCTAGAAGTGGACTGAGACAAAGGTACACCTGCTGAGCCATCTCATACAGTCTCGGTATATTGGTGTTTTAAGTACTCGCGCCGTACGGAGGTGCGAATTATGTGAATTATTTCAAGGTGTTTTGCTGGTGGATACCTTCACGAGCAGCAATTCGTGTGTCTAACTGTGCACCTCCACAGTCTCTCACTACGATTACCGCCATTACAGTCTAAATTCATTGATGTGCTCTGCTATAAAGAAGGGAGTATAATGTAATCGTAAGTAACGTCACCGTATTTCCGTAGTTTGCAGGCTGTGGTGTATCCGGATATCATTTTTAAGGATGAAGCAATTTAGGAAAGAAAGAAAGTGCCTTCCTTTCCAGAAGATAGATTATTAAGACATTTGCACAAATAGATATTGTTGTATGACATAAATGCAATACATCCATCCAGAATCACAGACAGAAAAAGACAGATGGTTGAAGAGTGAAAAATTTGATACCGGCTTAAGGAAACATTAGAATACAGATATATGTTCATCTTTCTTTTTGTAGATATCTCTTTTTGGTGCAGGCATGTTTATATTGCACGTTTGCCCCACATATTTTTCCAGTACTTATTAAATGACGTATGCTTTGTGGCTAAACCAAAATGAGGTCTATCACAACTGCCCTCTACCATATATTGCCGTAGTCTGTGATTACTTGGTGACAGTATACAGTAGTGGTGCATTTTACAAACATGCATAACATAAATGATCAAATTTCACATAGAAGTATCACTTAAATTACTTTGGCCTGGCTGGGGATCAAATTCCTTTATTTGTGACCAAGTTTATATCTTATTTATCCACTGCACGTCAGCTTTATTTCTATTATAATTAATTTACATGAAATTTACAAAATTTTAAAGGTTCAGTTTCTGAGTGATCATGACTTGACAAAGGGCACATCTGAAGTAGAGTCTTTTGCTCCATTATTGAGGTGTAATAGTTTAGGCAGCCACATCTCCAGTGGCGTTCGTTGCACACACGCCTTGCGTTACCATTGGGACAACTGTGGAGAACAGTTCAGCCTCCTGTATACAACATTGTAGACAGGTACGAATTGCACATCATTATAGTGTCCAGAGGGTAGCTGCATAGCATAAGTGCACATGGATGTGTGTTTGGTTAAAAAGTTCGATGCCACGATGGAGAACCCTAATGTTCTGACCGTGGTTATATAGACTGTGCTGTCTATCCTACTTCGAGGGGTGGAGGATCGTGCATTTATATCAGAGAAGGAACACGGTTCAAATCGAGACATGACCTCACTGCCGTAGGTGAAGACAAACACTTTGAAATATCAGTTATTGAATTAACAGGGCTTGATACTGCCAAGAAATTAATCATTTTGTATGTGGCTAGATCTCCCAGTGGTAGCGTGGACACTTTTTCAATAAATTAACAGAGGTTCTACATAAAGTTTCAAGTACGAAGGTCAACATAATTCTGTGTGGGGACATTAACATCAACACTAATATCATAAATGAATCCAGCAGCACCCTTATAAATATCCTTCAAAGTTTTGGCATGTCCCTCTTGGTCAATAGTACAACTAAGTTTACTACAATGACTGCATCAATAATTGACCATGCGGCCACAGATATGGACAGGGAAAATTGTGATGTAGCTGTAAAAGATCTGGGACTATCAGACCACCTCTGTCAAATAACAACAGTAAAATCAGGCATCGAATTAGTCCCTAAACTACAAGCCTACAAATGACATCCACCAGAAATTGAGATAAAAGATTTTTCAAAAAACTAGCAGAACAAAGCTGGGATGAAGTGTATAAGGAAACCAATGTGAATATGAAATTCACTAAATTCTCCACATCATTTAAATTGAACTGCATATCTGTATAACCATCTCACAAAAACAGATGGATAGCAGCAAGTATTAAGAAGTCCTCCCAAACACTTAAATACCTCAGTTCCATGAAAAAGAGTTGCAGTTATCCAGAATTCTTAAATTTCTGTCATAGATACAGAAAGATCTATAGGAAGGTGCTGATTGCTGCAAAAAAAGTCACTTAATGACAAAATAATATATAATGCAGAGAATAAAAGCAAAGTGGTCCGGGATGTTATAAAAAAGGAAATGGGGAGAGGCAAACAAACGCAGAATAACATACTCTAAGGGAGAGGGATAAGGTAGTAAATGATCCACAACACTTAGCAAACTATGCAAATGAGCATTTTTCAAGTATTACAGAGACGTTACAGCAAAAATTCCCCAAAACAAATATAACACTGGTAAATAACGTTGCACTGAATGCAGAGAGAATGAAGTCAATAAAACTGTTAAAAACCTAAAAAAATATTAGTCAGCAGGCTTAGATGAAGTACCAATGTATATACTGAAACAAGGTATAGAGATTATACAAGGCCCCTTAACAAATATAATAAATGAATCCTTCACATCAGAGACATTTCCAGAGCAGTTAAAACAGGCAAGAGTTGTACCTTTGCTTAAGAAAGGTAATGCAGAAGACAGAAAATTACTGGCCCATTTCCCTGCTGTCACCATTCTCAAAAATAATAGAAGCAATTATGAAAGATTAATGAATTACCTGAATAAATACAACCTTTTAAGCAAATCACAGTTTGGTATCCGAAGTGGCAAAATACAGAGTTAGCCATAGTAGAATTTACAATTTTCTAACTGCAGAAAAGAGCCATAAGAATAATAACCAAAAATAGTAGTCGAGCTCATTGTAAAGATCTGTTCAAAACACACGGGATTTTAACTACTCCATGTGAATACATTTACCAATCAGTTTTACACATCAAAAATAACATTGGTAATTACTGCACAAACAGCTCTGTCCATGACCATGGAACAGAGCTAGCCTCAACTTACATTTACCAAGAAAAAATAAACATAAAACTCTAAACACCATTTTCTACCAAAGAATAAAACTGCACAATAAATTAGCAAAAGAGATTAAAGAAATTGCAAAAAATACACTTATTTAAAAAGGCAGCTGAAAAGTACCTGTTATGCAATTCATTTTATACATTGAAGGATTACTTAGATAAAACAGAATTGGGGTTTGGTAAAAAAAATGTTATTCAAATAAATAGTAATAATAATGATTATAAAACATCAAACATTCCACATAACACCTTCACACTATGTTTTTTCCTTCTTTTTTTCCTTTCCTAGAAAATGGGAAGTTGCGGTAAATGGCCCAGAGATCACCAGTGTGTGTGTGTGTGTGTGTGTGTGTGTCTGTGTGTGTGTGTAGTGAGTGAAGTGTTATGAAACAATGTGTGTATAGTGCGTGCAGTGACTGATAGTGAGATATGAGTGAACAGTGTGGCATTACACTATTTAATAAGTTATTTGTAAAAAAAGTATTGTATACCAGGAGAAAAACTAATCATAATCTCTAACTAGAAGGCTGTAAATGTATGTGTGTACGAAATAGCTTATTTTAAATTGGTCTAAACTTGTAAATATTTTGACATGTCCTATATCCTTGTAATAAGAGATTTACAGATGAGTAAAGCTACTACAACTACTATTACTATTACTACTACTACTACTACATATCTTAGTGTCCAAAAGGTCACTCTGTATTATTGGCATCACATCTTTTGTAGTAAAGTTTGGCGTCCAAAGGGCACTTAGAACGTTTTCGTCAATTACCACTACATCACATGAATGTGTATTCCTCATGCAACACACGCTAAACATATGATACATGGACAGTATTTCTTGAAGTCCCTTTTAATTTCACATAACTTAAACAGTATTTTATATAATTTTTCATATGTGTCTTTGTACGCATACATAAAATTTTACACGACTTACATAAAGCAATTAAACCATGACAGAAATTTGCTTCTTATAATTACATATAAATGTCATTTTTAAAATTACCTGACACATGAGGTCTAATACATTTTACTCATACGCATGTACATTCATGAATTTGTCAGATCATATTCGATGTTTACATAACAACATTTAAATGCTAGTGAAGTTGTTTTTGCCACCAAAATTCATAAGGCAACAGTTCTGTGACAAGCTATTTCAATTAATTCTCATCATTAGTAAATCATTTACATTTACAACTTATATGATGATCTGGTACTCCCTTTAACTTTTTAACTCATGATGTAATATTTTTTTAAATAAATAATTCGCAAAACATGTTACATGTCAGGACTGAAAAAACAATGTACATACATGCAGTCTGATTAGATGTATGAACTACTACTGTCATCTCATTTAACTGAAGTGTCTGTACTTACAGATTGCTAACGAAAGGAATAGAGAACTTCAGTCTCGCCTTTCCAACACAAGCGAGCATAACAATTGCTTAGCGATGCCTCTCTCAAATCTACCAGGAGGTGGTTTACTGATCTATAGGGAGTTACGATAAGGAATGAAAAGAAGCTTTTATCGTCTATATTTCCTATATTTCACAAATCACATGATAATTGAGTGAAGTCTCTGTGAATGCTTCTTCATATTTTGTGACAAACTGTTTACTCAGTGTTTGGAGCACTACAGATAAAATTCTAATAACATTGTGTCATACATGTTTATTAATGTCATTTCCTTAAAAGTACATGTAATTATTGTACTTCAGGGTAGTTAGTTTATACTTTGTACTGTCAGATACAGCAGATACATATGTAAGTATATAAATGTAAATATTTTGCTATAAAAATTGTGTCGAAAGAAAACTAGGGTCATGTGTAATTGTGTCTGGAATACTTTTATTTGGTGTTCATACCTGTTATTTGCATTCTTCAGTGTACAGCCCATCCCCCCCTTTTTTTAATCCTTTGGTAGTACAGGACTTGACTTCATTTCACAACGTTTTACGTACTATAACTCCTTTATATCCACACATAACATACATACATAAATCTTTGTTCCATAGATCATGAATATGACATTTTGTAACAATGTGGAATGTTTCACTTTAACATAAGTTTTCTGTATATAAAATAATTAATTAATTATTTTTTTAAAGTTACTACTTCACATCTAAGAATTCATCTATTGACTAGAAGGAGTTGTCATTCAGAAATTCTTTTCATTTGCTTTTAAATGTTGGTTGGCTATCTGTCAGACTTTTAATACTATTTGGCAAATGACCAAAGATTTTTGTGGCAGTATAATTCACCCATTTCTGTGCTGAAGTGAAATTTAATCGAGAATAGTGAAGATCATCCTTTCTTCTAGTGTTGCAGCTATGCATGTTGCTGTTATTTTTTAACTGGGATGTGTTATTAATCACAAATTTCATAAGCAAATATATGTATTGCAAAGGTACTGTGAATATCCCAAGTTCCTTCAATAAATGTCTGCGAGGTGATCTTGGGTGGGCTCCGGCTATTATTCTGATTACACGCTTTTGTGCAATGAATACTTTCTGTCTTAATGACACATTGCCCCAAAATATAATGCCATATGAAAGCAGTGAATGAAAATAGGCATAGTAGGCTAATTTATTGATATGTTTATCACCAAAATTTGCAATAACTCTAATAGTAGATGTAGCTGAACCTAATCATTTCAGCACATCATCTATATGTTTCTTCCAATTCAATTTCTCATTAATGCACACACCCAGAAATTTTGAGTATTCTGCCTTAGCAACAGACTTCTGTTCATAGTCTATATTTACCAATGGTGTTATGCCATTTACTGTACAAAACTGTATAAACTGTGTTTTCTCAAAATTTAGTGAGAGTCCATTTGCAGAGAACCACTTAATAATTTTCCGAAAGATATTATTTACAGTTTCCTCAACTGATTCTTGCTTGTTGGGTGTGATTACTATACTTGTACGATCAGCAAAAACAACTAGCTTTGCATCTTCATGAATATAGAGTGG
Organism: Schistocerca piceifrons; assembly: GCF_021461385.2. NCBI lineage: Eukaryota > Metazoa > Arthropoda > Insecta > Orthoptera > Acrididae > Schistocerca > Schistocerca piceifrons. The sequence continues at coordinate 143,883,869 of NC_060148.1, read as the reverse complement.
CAAGTCATTAATATATATTAAGAACAATAAGGGACCCAAGACTGAACCCAATGGGACATCATTCTTGATGCCTCCCCAGATAGAAGACTTTGCTGATTTTTGCAGACTATCTGTACTGTTAATTTCAACCTTCTGTATTCTTCCAGTTAGGTATAAATTCAACCATTTGTGCACTGTCCCACTCATAACACAATACTTAAGCTTATCTAGAAGAATTTCATGATTCACACAATCAAAAGCCTTTGAGAGATCACAAAATATCCCAATGGGTGATGTTCAGTTATTCAGTGCTTTTAATATTTGATCATATAGAGCATTTTCTATTGAAAAGCCTTTCTGAAAACCAAATTGACATTTTCTTAGTACTCTATTGTCCGCCCCCTGTAGCTGAGTGGCCAGCGTGACAGAATGTCAGTCCTAAGAGCCCGGGTTCAGTCCCGGCTGGGTTGGAGATTTTCTCCACTCAGGGACTGGGTGTTGCGTTATCCTAATCATCATCATTTCATCCCCATCGACACACAAGTCACCGAAGTGGCATCAAATCGAAAGACTTGTACCCGGCGAACAATCTACCTGATGGGAGGCTGTAGTCACACATGTGAAGCACGCCATTTTTACAAATATGCGATGCTACTCTTGAATAAATTACTTTTTCAAGAATTTTGGATAAAGCTTTCAGAAGTGAGATTGGGAGGTAGTTGTTAGCATCCGACCTATCCCCTTTTTTATGCACTGTTAACAACAGTGTATTTCATTCTGTCTGGAAAAATACCCTGTTTCAGTGAGATACTACATATGTGGATGAGAATCCTACTTATTTGTTGGGAACAAGCTTTTAGTACTCCGTTGGGAATACCATCAATTCCTTGTGAGCTTTTACTTTTGAGCAAATTTATTATTTTCCTAATTTCAGTAGGAGAGGTGGGTTGAATTTCAATTTTATCAAATTGCATAGGTACTGCCTCTTCCGTATACTGCCTTGCATTTTCTAATGAATAGCTGGATCCTATTTTCTCTACAAAACTTAAAAAATGATTATTAAAAATGTTTTCTACTTCTGACTTCTTGTTAACAAACTTTTCGTCGTGTCTGATAGAAATGCAGTCTTCCTGTGCTCTCAATTGCCCTGTTTCCCTTTTAACAATATTCCAAATTGTTTTAATTTTATGATCAGATGTGTTAATCTCAGACATTTGCACATACTTCGGTACTTTTTAATAACTTTTCTTAATACAGTGCAGTAGTTTTTATAATGTTTCACTGTTGTGGGATCATTACTCCTCCTACCTATAAGATACATTTCCCTTTTCTGTTTACAAGATATTTTCATCCCTTTAGTAAGCCATGGCTTTATACATGGTTTCTTACAATTATATTTCACTGTTTTCTTAGGGAAACTGTTTTTAAATATACTCACAACATGAAATTGGTTAAACTTTAAAGTAGCATCATGTTCCTTGTAAATCTCATCCCAGTCTAACTGTTATAAGCTTTCCCAAAAATTTTGAATTGTTAAAACGATAACCGAATGCACTATTTTGGAGGACTGTTTTGCGTTACTGTATGGAGCTATATCATATACTCTAACTAGCTGTGCATCATGATCTGATAGACAAGGAAAAGTTTTTATTTGATTAAATTTGTCTTGGTCTATGAAAACATTATCTATCAGTGTGCTGCTTTCCTGTACCACCCGAGTAGGAAAATCAAAAACTGATGTCAAATTGAAAGAACCAAGGTCAAGCTTTCTGTCAGACTCTTTCAGAATATCTACATTGAAATCCCCACAAATAACAATTTGCTTTCCTCTGTATCACAGATAGCATAACAAAGAATCCAAGTTTTTCAAAAATAGCCGAAAATTTCCCAATGGGGACCTATACACAGCTACAATTATAAAAGTGCCATTATTTAGTTTAAGCTCACATGCACATGCTTCTATATGTTGCTCTATGCAAAATTTTTTAGTCTCCAAATTTTTCACACTCTGATATATTTTAACATATATGGCTACTCCTTCCATAGTGTCTCTACTTACATGTGCTGAAAGCTTATATCCACCTACATTTAGCATTTCCATACCTATCACTGTATGATGTTCAGACAGGAATACTGCATCTATTCCACCCTCTGTTTCTAAATCTTCTAAACATACAAGAAGCTCATCTACTTGTTTTTTAATCCCCTGATATTCAGATGCAATATACTAACATTATTTTTCACTGTGCTTTTATTTGAATCTTGTGTCATACTAACATTATTTTACACTGTACTGTTATGAGAATCTTGTGATATTTTGACATCTCTAGTACCTGCCTGTCTGACTTGTCATTAAGCTTAATTTCAATCAAAGTAGGATGACTGGACACTGATCTTAGTCTAAAAAAGTACTTCAGTGAGTTTCAGTGCCCCCCTTAAAGATTTTGTATCATCCTAGCCAGTTTACCCTACCCTTCCACTTCTTGTGAAGTCCCACCTACCAATACCATCACCAGGAACCAAATCTACGGCTGACAAAGAAGCCGCCCAAAGCAGCTGATCTCACTCCGTATCGACCCTCCTGACAGAGCTGTTCAATTGGGGCCGATCGTTCCGCACGAAAGCAGGAACCGAGTCAACATTTGTACGGTTCGTTGCAGATGCTATTTTTATCAGGTCACACTCAATATTGTAGCCCTGATGCCTATCGACACTGATTCCCGCTCCACCCACTACCACAACATAATCCTGCTTTGTAAAACCCTCGCACAATGATCCTACATCTTCTACCACTTGGCTAAGGCATGCACTGGGCTTGAAAATACTTGTGACCCGGTATCTGTTGCCCATGCCTCCTCCGTGGCTACTATCTGACAACAGAACTTTCCTCATACTTTCTACTTTTTTTGCAACAGTTGGTTTTCTAGTGAAAGTCTGTTCGAGTGCTGGTTACACTTACACCTACTTGAGCCTCTTCCTTAGTTGACTGAGGTAACAAGGCAAATCTGTTGTTTGTGCCAATGATGAAACTGTCAGATACTGTTCTCTTTCTGTGGCCCCTGTTCCTCGCTACCACTTCTCACCTGTCTCCATCCTCCTTGCCCCCGTAACATCGTCAGTTCCTCCCTAGCACTATCCAGTTCATCCTGAAGGGCTCTAATCTTCCCTTCCTGTTCCGCTATTTTCCTATCCCTCGAACATAATCTGCAATACCGTGGAAGAGACTCGTTTACTTTCCCGATTCCAATGCCACTACATTCACCACAATGTAATAATCTGCCACAACAGCCGCACAGAACCCCAGACCTGACTTTCCTACGGCAGCCCGAGGAAGAAATGAAACGCTTCCGTGGGTTGCTACTGAATATGGCATTACAGAAGTGCAAGAACTTGCAGGACTTTTTTTCAGGAGAATGGTTACAATCATCTGGCATCTTTTCAGACTGTTTTACTAAAAGACGGTTTATGTAAATTTTCTGGGCACTTCGTGTTTCTTATTTGGAGAGTACTACACGTGTGAACACTCAGGTTCAGTCACGTCCGAGTAAAGTCAGGAATGTGTCGGATTATTTGTCTCGCACGTTTCTCGAAATTTATCGACCGTATAGGTATTTAGCTGCTGACGAATGTACAGTACCGTTCGAGGGTCGTGTGTTACTCAAAATGTACGACCCTCAAAAACAAATAAAATGGAGATTCAGAGTTTATATGATTTTGGATTCATCAAATATTTATATTTGCAGTTTGATACCCTATTTTGCTGCTGTAATAACACAGTCATTTATTCATCCACACCTACATTTTCCTGAGAGCATAGTTCTTCAATTGCTGTCCAATATCAGAAATGCTACAGGGCAATCGGGGCACCATTTGTATACTGACTGTTTTTATACGGGTGTCGCATTAACTGATTAACTGTTGAAACAGAACGTGCATCTCACAGGAACAATCCAGGCCAATTGCAAAAACATTCCAGTAGCAAAAAGAAAGGAATTTTGCGTCTGAAGAAGCATGAAATATAATGCTTCCTCAATAATAAAATGATGGTATCACCAGAGCAACATAAACGATCTCTTCTCATGGTTTCTACAAAAGCAAATAACCCAGTGTCACTTATAGGAAGAAGAAACAGAAAGTAAAGGGAAGAAATAATGATACTAAATTTATTATACTTGGAAGACGGGCGGAGCTGCTCGATCGAAATCCGGGGCAGAAATGAGGACGTCGTTGAACTTCTGATGGTGAGGAATGCTGGAATGGAAAGTTGCATATTATCTCCCTCTCTTTTTTTCTTTATTGTGATTTCATTCCCCTGCCCCATATGGGTAGGGAAGGGCTGTCAGCGGCACAATCTGCCACTCTTCAGCCAAGCGACATGACAACTAAGACAAAAATAAAATGTTACATATAAGGCAATAAAAAAGGGGGACATAAAACAGAATAAGGGGAGATAATGGAGGTAAAAATACACTGACAAGGAGACGTTCATGGCGGGACAATTAAAAAAGTTGACATAAAGAGAAAAAACACAGTTGGAAATTCTTAAAAAACAAAGAAGACACTGAAGGCACAGGTTAAAAGACAGCCAATTAAAAACACTCCAGAACAACACACTTAAAACCCACTTGGAGCACACACGAGGAAGAATAAAATTTCCAGATGAGAACTGCCGAGGGAGAAGCCGGAGAGGATGGAAAAGGAGGGGAGAGCAAGGCGCAGCAGGGGCAGTGGCGGGATGAAGAGAGTAGGGGAGTCAGTGGGTACACCAAGAGGCAGGAGACTGGTGGGGCAGGAGAGGAAGAGGGAAGACAAGGCAGGAGGGAGTGCAGAGACAATGAAAGGGGGCACAAGAGAGGGAGGGGAAGTGGGAGGGGAAATTCACTCAGAAGGAGGGAGGGGGAGGAGAGGGAGCCCTGAGGAGGAGGCAGGAAGATGGGGTTAGAGTTGGTAGGATGAGTAGACATCACGACAAAGCTCATCATCCGGGAGGCGTAGATGGAAGTTGCATTGGGAAAGGAGGCAGAGGGCGTGGAGATGAAGAGAGGCTGGGGCACAACTGTAAAGGCGCGGGAACGAGCTGGGGGTGGAGAGGAAGGGAGACACCAGGGGGTGAGGGGAATCAATGTTGCAGACAATATATAGTGTGCAGATGTGTTCAAGGAAAAGGAGAAGGTGGGGGAAGGGGATAAGGTCATAGAGGATGCGCGTGGGGGATGGAAGGCGGATGCGGAAGGCGAGGTGGAGCACATGGCGTTCGAGGATTTGGAGGGATTTATAGAACCTGGGAGGGGCAGAAATCCGAGCTACACTGGCATAACAGAGGATGGGGCAGATCAAGGATTTGTAGGTGAGAAGGATGGTGGAAGGACGCAGACCCCACGTCCGGCCGGACAGGAGTTTCAGGTGAAGTCTGTCGTGAGCTTTGTGTTGGACAGTAAAGAGATGGGGAGTCCAAGTGAGGTGGTTGTCGAGGATGAGGCCGAGGTATTTGAGGGTAGGAGTGAGGTGGGTAGGACGGCCATAAATGGTGAGGTAGCAATCATGGAGATGGAAGGAGTGGGTGGTGTGGCTTATGATGATCGACTGGGTCTGGGAAGGGTTGATACGGAGGAACCCCTGGTTGGACCAAGCAGTGAAATGGTCAAGGTGGGTTTGGAGGGTACGTTGGGACCGTTGAAGGGTAGGATAAAGGGCTAGGAAGGCGGTGTCATCAGCAAACTGGAAGAGATGAACAGGTGGGGGAGGTTTGGGCATATCAGCAGTGTACAGGAGATAGAGGAGAGGGGCAAGACGGAGCGTTGGGGCACGCCGGCAGAGGGATAGATAGTACGGGAGTTGGAATTGTGGATAGTCACATAGGAGGGACGATGGGAGAGGAAGGAAGCAATGAGACAGACGAAGTTGATGGGCAGAGCATAGGTCTGGAGTTCGAAGAGGAGCCCGGGATACCAGACACGGTCATAGGCGTTCTGGAGGTCAAGGGAAACAAAGATAGCGGAGCGACGGGAGTTAAGTTGGAGGGAAAGAAGATTGGTAAGGTTAAGGAGCTGGTCATCAGTGGAGAAGGAAGGCTGGAAGCCACATTGGGTAAGGAGAAGGAGGTGGTGCTGGTTAAGGTGGCAATGAATACGGTGAGAGAGGATGGTCTCGAAGACCTTACTGAACTCAGAGGTAAGGCAAATGGGACGACAGGAAGAGATATCAGAGGAGTGTTTGTTGGGTTTAGGGAACAGCAGGACACGGGAAGTCTTCCACAGGTCGGGGTAAAATCCAGTGGAGAGGAGGACATTGTACAGGATAGCGAGGACAGACAGGTAGGATGGGGGGGATTCCTTGAGGTGGTGGTAGGTGACGCCAACATGAACACAGGCGGTTTTGTGCTTGGAGCGGAGGATGAGTGTTATGTCGTGTGCGGTGATGAGAGTGTTGATGTCTGGGGGGGTAACCGATCCAAGTACTGGAAGCTAGGGGCGAGCGGTGGGACAGAGGTGTCAGTGCGGTCAAGGACGGTCGGGAACAGTAATCAAAATGGGTATCGTCAGGAAGGGAGAAGACCTCAGACAGGTGGGAAGCAAAATGGTTAGCCTCAATGAGGTTGTCAGGAAAGGGTCAATCGTCATGGAGGATAGGTTAATGCGGGGTGGGATGGCTACCAGTAAGGCGGTGGAAGGCTGACCGGTACTTGGAGGAGGTGACAGGGAGGGTGGAGTTGAGGTGTGTGCATGTCTGGCACCAGTCCCAGCGCTTCTTTGCTGTAAGGAGGTTTCGGATGTGTCGCTGTAATTGCCAGTGGCAGATGAGTGTATCCCGGTCACGGGTGCAGAGGAAGGAGCGGTAGAGCTTGCGGGATTCGAGCAGGAGAAGGATGGCTTGTGGAGGATGCGTAGGGCGGTGAGGGTGGATGAGTTTGGTAGGGACATGAACCTCCACAGCGTCAGTGAAGGTCTTCTGAAGGAAGGAAGAGGCACGGGTGATGTCAGCAGGACGGTGAAAGGTGAGGGGGTGGCTTTCGAACTGTAAGGCAATGGATTCCCGGTAGGCATCCCAGTCGGCACGGCGGTAGTCGTGGACAGACTTTGGAGGGCAGCTGGACAGGTGGCTGCAAGGGTGCAACGGGCAGAGAAGATGGTGAGAAGGACAGGGAGACGGTCACTACCGACGGGATCGAGGACGTCAGCTGCGATGCGAACCAGGAGGTTGGGAGAAGCGAGGATAACATCGGGGGTGGAGTTACTTTCAGGACAGGTGTGCTGTGGGAAAGGAACTAGGTCACCATGGAGGGTGGCAAGGAATTGATGCCACTGCTGACGAGTGGCAGGGCCACGGCTGTTGATGTCGAGGTCAGTGGCGATCACATAGGTGGAGAAGGTACGGTCAACACGGGAAATGGGGTCGAAGGGGAGATGAGCTGCGGGGTGGATATAGATAGTGGCACAGTTGATGGTGATGGAGGAAAAAATTGTGCTGAGGAGGTGTTCAGTCGGGTCAATGAGGAGGGGTTGTGGCCGGACAGGGAGATGTTTGAGATGGCCTATAGCGACCCCACCTCGGGCAAGGGGAAGGGGATTGTCAGTGGGGTGGAGGAGATAGGGGGACGTGCGGACAACAAGGTGGGTTGGAGGAAGGTTTCATTAAGGATAAAGGAGTCAACCTGGCACTGGGATAGGGTATGCATGAAGAGGTATTTGTTGGCAGGGAGGGGGTGAATGTTGAGGTAGAGAAGACGATACTGGTGACGTGCCAGGAGGTCGGAGGTGGGAAGGAAACGGGATGAGGAGAGAGGGGCTTAAACGAGTGTGTCAAGGTGGGTGAAGTAAAGTAGGCCTGTTTGAGGGAGTAGGTGGCGTAGGTGTTTAAGTGGAAAACAGAGGGGGCGGCGAGGGAAATCTGCTGGAGTGTGTGGGGGCGCTGGACGGGGAGGATGTTCTGCAGGACGATGGTGAGGAACTGGATGATGTCTTCTGCTGTAGGCGGAGGGCAGAGGGAATTGTTGTGGTGGATGGGTGGGTTGATGGGGCGAATGGGGACAGTGAGCTCTGGGTTGGTGGGAAGAGGTTTGGCTTTGTATTTGGAGGAATAGGTGGGGTGAGGTTCATTGCAGGTGTTGCAGGACGAAGGGGGGGGGGGGGGGGGGGGAGGCAAGGTTGGGACCCTGTTTAAGGAAGTGGGAGGCTTTACAATGGGGGCAGGTGGGAGGGGGGGTTTCTTGCAGTTTAGGTTGGGGTGGTCGTTGTACAGGAGACAGGGCTGGCAGCGGTAGGATTGAGGAGGGGAACGGGGCAGGTCAACAGGGTGGCAGCAGTTGAAAATCAGGGCTCCTTGCGTGAGGAGGTGGTTGTTGGAGGAGGCTGACTCGGGTAAATATGCGCATGAGAAAGGTAGGGCCAGAGGAGTTCTAAATTTGTGCCTCCAGTTATTTCGAATTTTCAAATGTTATCCGGCATCAATAGCAAGAAGATGATCAACAAAAGTGCTTCACAAAGTTTCAAGTCTAGTGCCACGCAAAAAACCCACAGTGAAAAATCATCCAAATCAAAATGTAAATGTGTAACATGTGAAGTCCATCCTGACAAAGCAAAACTAGTTGAAACTATAAATTCATTGCAAGAAATTGTGCGCAGATCCTCGGCAGAAAACAGAGTGTTAGCTGATGACTCAAATGTCTTGAAAATGATCATGGAAAACTAAAAACCGTCGAGCAGGGCGTAAGTGAATTCGACAGAAATAAAGTGTACACAGTAACCGATGATTCCATCGCCATTTCAGGTTTTCCAACACATTCTGGGTGTACCGGTAACGCAAACCATAGTGCAATTATTTCGTCGTCTTTAGTAATAAATTCTCCTGCCGTGCTCCAAAAAACGGTAGGCCTATCTACAAAAGATCAAATCGTGCATCATCTGAAAGAAAAGCCTGTTATTAAGCAAAATGTGGAACCTACACAACAGAGTCCATGTAAAATAAAGTGTGCAGATATTGTAAATAGTGTTTCTTCTTCAGTAATAGCTCAAAAAAACAAATTCGATATCCTACTACAAAACGATGGTCATTGTGAAAAACAAACTTCTGCTGCATACAATAAATTTGCTCCCAAGTCCGCAAAGTTAACACAGGTTCAGAGTTATCAAAAAAGGTTACCGAATGTTCAAAAACAGAATATATCTACACAGCAAAAACATGTTTCAAAACCTTCTAGCCCCAAAACTGTGATGAACAAAAAAATTTGTGTGCTTGGTGACAGTCATGGACGTGGAATTTCAGCGCTATTGAAAGATAAATGTAATTTAATGGTAACAGGTTTTGTGAAGCCAGGAGCGCAGTTTTGTGAGGTAAATAAACTAACAAACTCTACTGATGTATCTCACTTAAGTAATTGTGATTTTGTCGTGCTTCTAGGTGGTTCAAACGATATATATAGGAATAAAACAAAAGGGGTTGCAAAAGAAATGAAGGAATGCTTAAACAACCTATTACAGACAAATGTACTCGTTGTTGACATTCCTCATCGTTGTGATTTGCCTTCCTGGTCCTGTGTCAACCAAGAAATTTACATTGCAAACAAACTGATATCAGAAATATGTTCTACATTTCATAACGTAGAGATAATTGATACATACAATTTAGGAAGAAGATTTCATACAGCTCATGGACTACATTTAAATATGTTAGGAAAGGACCAAATAATAGAAAAACTCCGAAATCATATCCTGAAGAAATCAGCCCCAAGTATCAAGATCGCCAAAAAACCACAAATTACAAAATGGTTTAGGCCAAAAACAGAAGCTTTGATGGAAGCAGAACTGTGTCAACCACTCAAAACCATCTCTGCTACTGAAAATTGCGTGCAAGAAGCCACACACAAAAATAAAATCTCGGCCAATTTTTTAGGGTAAGTGCTGTGTCAGAAATACCTTTAGAAAAGAAATTAATTAAACCCTTAACTGAAAAGTCACAAAGTTCATCATTTCTTGTATTACACCATAATGTCCAGTCATTCAGAAATAAGATTCAAATGCTGGAAGTGTTACTTCAGTCTCAAATAAATCCAGATGTAATATGTATTACCGAACACTAGCTGTCTAAAGAAGAAATTCAGTCAACCTCTATTCCAAGGTACTCATTAACAAGCTTCTATTGTAGGAATTTCTCCACACATGGCGGTACTGCTATATTTGTAAAGGACCGGATAAAATTCAGTGAGGTAGACCTAAATGAACAGATTGCATTATCTGAAGATAAGGAATTTGAGCTTTCTATGGTTAAGCTGCCTGAACTAAACTATATAATTATAAATGTATACAGAGCACCAAGTAGTAATATTCCAAATTTTATGACCAAATTAGAAGTTCTGCTGAATAGCGTCAGCTCATTAAATATGAGAATAATACTTTGTGGCAATTTTAACATTGATTTATCAAAAAACAGTAATGCTAAACTTGATTTGTTAAACATGACCAAATCCTTTAATATGATCCCCACAATACACTCTCCAACAAGATCAACAGAGCATACTGATTCAATAATTGATCAAATCTTCATAACTGATACTGGTTACAAATTCACTGGCGAAGTACTGAGCATGGGATACAGTGACCATGATGCTCAGCTACTGAGCGTTGACATGGAAAATAGTAAAATCAGCCCCAAAAAAGTATTTCAAAGAAGAAACTTTTCAGATGGCAATATTAGGATTTTTAACTTCCTATTAGCTAAGGAAAATTGGGACAGTGTTTACATGCAAACAACTGTTGATAATATGTTCTTAAGCTTCCATAACACCTTCCTTTATTACTTTAATACAGCATTTCCTTTTGAAACAAAAACTTCAAGCAATCAAAATAGAAAGTCGTGGGTAACAAAAGGAATCAAAATTTCTAGTGAGAGAAACAGATTTCTCCAATATTGCTCCAAAAACTACATAGTCACTGAAGAATTTTCTGACTATTGTAAAGCCTACAAAAAAACTTATCTTAGAGTGATTAGACAGGCAAAACTTTTATGGAATGACAATTTCATAAGAAACTCTTCAAACAAAATGAAAGCTATGTGGAAAGTTATTAAAAAAGAAACTTGTAGTTCAACACCTAAAAAGGAAAACATTTCTCTAACACGTAATGACTCTAAGGTCACAGATCCATACACAGTTGTAAACAAGTTCAATGAATATTTCACCTCACTAGCAGAAGATCTCATTCAGGCAAACTGCAAGGTATCGTTCTTCAATTCCACCAATACGTCAAACAGCACTAATGCTACAATGTTTGTTTATGAAACAAACCCTGATGAAATTAGGAACATAATAAAATTGTTACCCAATAAAATCTCTAGTGGCTATGATGAAGTACCTGACCTCATATTAAAGGTGTGTGCTCCCCATATAGACAAGCCATTATCAACCATCTACAACCAATCATTAAAAACTGGCATTTTTCCAGATGCTCTCAAAATAGCTAAAGTCTCACCATTACTAAAGAAAGGTTCCCCTGATTTAGTATCCAATTATAGACCATTATCCATATTAAGCATCTTTTCAAAAATCCTGGAAATACTTTTTTATGACAGGCTTATAAATTTCATAAAAAACCACACACCAATCAGCATTCAACAACATGGTTTTAGTAAATCTTTATCCATCCAGACAGCAATTTTTGAACTGTTGGACCACATACTGAAATCAATTGACCAAACATAATATAGCTGCAGGTATCTTCTTAGATCTCTCTAAAGCCTTTGACGTACTATATCATAAAATACTGCTTGCTAAATTGGAAAGAAGAGGAATAAGAGGTGTGGCTCACAACTGGCTATGCTCTTGCGTACAAAACCACAGACAGAAGGTATCACTTCAATACAATATTAACGTACAGAATAAAATAAATAACACAGTTTTCCTCTCGGAGGAAAGAACAATAAGATATGATGTTCCCCAGGGTTCTGTTCTAGGGCCATTACTTCTCCTCATTTACATAGATGATCTTGTTGAACGTATGAGCCCACAAAAAACTATCCTGTTTGCTGATGATACAAACATAGTGTTGACTGGATCTAGCCCTGAATCCCTTCAGACAATATCTGATAACTCTATGAAAAAACTTTCTGAGTGGTTTAACAAGAATGGCCTAATTGTTAATAGTGGGAAAACTGTATGTATCAACTTCCATCTAATTCCCACATCCAATCAAAAAACTATCCAAGTAAAGTTAAATAATGATAAAATTGAAAATGTAAATGCAACAAAATTTTTGGGTCTATGGGTCCAACACAATTTAAAATGGGACACACATATAAACAACTTATCAAAGAAACTCTCATCATTGTGCTATGGACTAAGAATACGAAAATCTACTACAAGTAAATCCACACTAATGCAAGCATACCATGCGCAGTTCCACTCATTGCTCCGCTATGGAATCATCTTTTGGGGAAATTCAACTCACAGCACAAATATATTTAAACTACAAAAAAGAACACTGAGGATAATCTGTGGCCTCAAAAAGCTGGAATCCTGTAAATGTCAATTTATAAAACTTAATGTTCTAAGCATCCCATCCCTATTCATTCAAGAAACAATCCTATTCACCAGGGAATACCTCTCAAGAACAGGCAAATTAATCCAAAACAATGATATACACGCTCATTATACCAGAGGGCAATCTAATATGCATCAAATTTTTTCAAGGACATTATCATACCAAAAATATATAACTCATCTGGGTGTCGTATTACACAATAAAATTCCAGAACAAATAAAAACTGCTCCAGATCCAATATTTAAAAATAAACTAAAGGCATTTCTGACAAAGCACTGTTTCTACTCAGTACAAGAATTCCTAGAAATGAAAAATTATAAAGTTCCTTTGTAAAATACTGTGTTTAGAGTAAAACATTCTGTAGGCAAAATAATAACCTAATTTCTACTATACACAACTATGTTTCAGTTTCACTTCCCAAAATTTTTTAACTCGCTTTTTGAATGTACAAGTACACATTCTATTAGTATTGAAACTTAATTGTCTGTGAAATCTCAATGTTAATTTCATGTTTAATGTAGTTTTTAAATGGCATTGTCCTTCTGTTGTGTTTCCAGTTTACATTTTCACTATTCTGTAATCTCAGTGATTATTTGTGTAAATTTAAAGTAGCACTACATTGCCTACATGTTTCTTAGTTCCCCATGTAAATTGTTTGTATTCTCTCTATGTGAAGTTACTATATCCATCAATGAACAATTTTGTGTACATTTTTTAAATGGCAGTCCATCGCCTATTTTTTTTCTCCAGACTACATATTTGTTAAGAAAAATGACTTGTCCTACATCATGTGTACTTTGTACAATATGTGATCCACAGGATAAATAAATAAATACAATACAATACAATACAAATATGGTGGGCTGAGCGGATTTCCAGGGTGGGATGGGAATTCAGTTCCGCCAACACCTCAGCCTCCGTGACCACAGGGCTGAGTTTTGTGATCAGGGTGGTGAGGGTTGGCAGATGAGGAGGATGTGAGGAAAGGGGTGAGGGCCAAAGGTGGTGGGGGGAAGATGCCGGAGATCAGTATGGAAACAGGGAGAGGGGGATTTGATGAGAAAAGAGTCTCTGCGAGGGATAAGTTGGATGATGGGTGCACTGGGGACGTACTTCCAGATTTCAAGAGTGAGGCTGCGGGCATCGAGGAATTTTGGATCGGGGTTGGCTAGGATGAAGGTATGCAGGGAGGGCACTGGGGAGGCTGGAGGAGGGGTGGTATCCGTGGCGGGGTCAGAGGGAAATGTGGCGGGCAATGGTTTTTTGGAGGAGGGGGTGGAGGAAAGGTCGCCACTGGGGCGTTTGGAAGATTTTTTGGTGGGTGTGGCCTGGGAGGAGGGATGAGGGACTGGATGGATGGGGAGGTGGTGGGAGGCAGGGCACTGGGTAAGAGGATACGGTGCTCTGTGGTGGCGACTGTGGTGCGGCAGGCGGTTACTCGGGTGGGGGAAGCAGGGGTTAGGAGGGGGGAAAGGCGTCTCGGTGGTGACAGGAGTGGGAGAGGGCAGGAGCAGGGGTAGGGCCAGGGGCAAGGGGAGGAGTGACATACAGGTGGGGATACATTGATGAGGAGGAGATAGAAGGGGAGGAGACCTCGAGTAGGGGAGGTGGATGCGATGGGTTAATCCCAGAGGAAGCACTCCACGATTTTACAGTGGGGGCAGGTGAAGGGGAGGTGTAGATGACGGTGGTACGGGGATGTCCACGATCGCAGGCAGTGCCCACGGGCGACAGGAGTCGCCGAAGTACGAAAGGAAGTAAAACGGGGGGCAGTGGTGAGCACCAGGAGACGACGGCAGTGGCAACAGCAGCAGCGAACACCGAGGGACGGTGACCAGGTAGCGGCGGCAGCTGCAACGAGCATCGGGAGGTGGCAACCGGGCGGCGGCGGCGGTGCGGACAGGACGGCGGGCAGCAGTGACGGTGTGCAGATGGGCGATAATATGACAGGAACGGTTGGGGCTCTTCCAAGTTGAAGATACACCCTGAGTGTAGCCCAGGCAGTGTGTGAGTCCTCGATTATGAACTGAGGGCATCCAACCCTCGAAAGTTCTGCATATTATCAACAAGCTTCCTGGGAACAAGGACAAGAATTGTGCTGTGAGTTTAGAGGGAAAAACGAAAGGTGGCAGAAGTGAAACTGTGTAGTACTGTGTAACATGCACACAAAACCCAGCTCTCCACCCTGATGAATGTTTCATGAAGTATCAGACACTGAAAAATCTTGTACTGTAATGTTTTCGAATTATATATCTGAATGAAAGCACACTTTTTGTTTTAATGTACATCCCAGCCGTTGGTCAACGGTGTTATTGTTTCCACAAAGAGACCAAGAGATTTTGCAATTTACTGTGGCAGTGGCGATTTAAACAAGAGTGTGCAGAGCCACCCCGTGTCTGCCTTAACGGAGTGCAAAGGGTTAAATTTGGCCTATTGCTTATTTCATAACATCCTTTTGCCAGTAAACTAAATCCGGAATAACTAATGAATTATCTTATTTCTGTTTACACTCGTATAAATAACAAAAGAGAAACATATCCTAAAACAAAGTGAACATCTTTCATAATTTATAATGAAATATTTTGACTATACTTAAGTAGAATATCTTCATGAGATGGTTTAACCTTTCATGAAACCCATTAAGCACACAAATTCCTTTAGATCCTTGTGTAGATAAAGGTCCAGGTCCTTTCCACTTACAGGGTGAACTAGTCTATATGATTCTGGATGAGGAAATTGTGTAATTACAAATGAGCCAGTGTATAAGATATGCCATTTGTGGTGAAGTTTTCCACATTTGGTAGACCTTGGGTGCATTCACATGAATACTTATTGTCCTGCTTGAAACTGTACCGTCCGCCCCAATCTTTTGTCATGGACTTTTTTCTCTGCTCAGCCTTTTCTCCTAGCTTAATCAAGGCTTGGCCTATTTCTTCTTCAAATGACATATCTCCCTTGGATACTTTCGACAGTGGCTTTTCCCACTCGTCCTTTTCCCATTTCTTAAACATTGTATGTAGCAACGTATAAATCTATTAAATTCCCTAAATATCATTGCTATGGGGTTTGCTTTGGGGTGGAATCATCATACCAATATGTGTTTTATTTTATTTGTTGCCTCGAATTCCTTTCATCAGTTACCTGTGGAGGACAGTTAACAATATCTGCAGCTTCTCTACTCTTGGGAGATAGTCGTCAATAATTCTTCGAATAATGGAACTGCTGGTCACTGACCTCATTGCACGCAACTTCACATACTTGGAAAAATCATCATATAAGCCAGTTACATGCTTAACACCCCTTTTTCTTTTGGATAAGAACTGGCAGCATCCAATGATACTCATTCTGAAGGTTTTGTGGGAACTATTGTTTGCAGTTCAATTAATTTTGATTTATTGGAATGAATTGAATTGAATTGAATGAAATTTTATTGTTGTTTAGCTATTACAGCAATTGACAAAGTCAAGTTACATATATACAACTTATACAGCATACATTCACTACTGGTTTTCCATAAAATACGATATTTAAAATCAAATCATATGAAAACATTACATCATAAATTACTCAGTTAAAGAAATTATGCTGTACTCTCCAAACCGATACCACTATGATATTTTACAGTCATAAAATTCCTGAAGTGAGAAGCAAGGATTTGCAGCTAACCAACCGAATAATTTGTCTTTAAATAAATCAAATGGAGTTTCTCCCCATTCTAGAGGCAGTTTGTTAAACATCTTCTTACCCACCACTTCGTAGCTGTTCAGTGACTTGGATAATCTGTAGTAAGGTACGTCAAGATGGCTACTATTTCTGGTTCCATGAGAGTGTACATCTCTTCTACGCTGGTATTCTGGTACGTTGCTCTTTGTATGCAGTAGGGCAATGTAAATATACATGTTTATAACAGTTAATATTTTGAAGTTGATAAACAGTGGTTTGCAATGGGCCAGTTTATCACCATTTGTGATAACTCGAATTACTTTCTTCTGAAGTACCAAAATGTCCTGAAGGTGTGAGCTATTGCCCCATATTAAAAGCCCATAAGATATAATGCTTTGAAAAAAAGCAAAGTAAGCCGATGTTACATAGGTCACAGGTACATGGTTTTTTAAATTCCTTAACAAATACACCACTCTAGACAGCTTTACACTAATGTATTTAATATGTGGCTCCCAAGTCAATTTACTATCTATAACAATACCTAAGAACTTAACTCTATCCATGAAGCCTGCTTCTGGAAGATCTCTTAAACTAAATACAATCTTTTGAGTTTTACTCTCATTAAGCAGGAACCCATTAGCTTGAAACCAGACTGATGCATTATAAAGAACCACTACAAATCACACATTGGCAGCAGTGATCTGAAAATGGCGTACATATCTTCTCCTCGAGTCAGAGTAACTGTCACGCACGCTCGGAACTGCGATCATAGTGCTGTCATGGATAGAAATAGAAACAGAACTTAATTTGTGGGTTTGTGGAGGACCCTCATATTACATTGTAATGTTATAATGCATTCAAATTCTGCCCCAGCTGCTGCTGCGTCTGGGTGTTACAGTCGGATTTTGACAAGGTTAATTGAAGGGGTGGCCGGATGCCCTTCCTGTAGCCACACCATATCCCCAGGGACGAAGCAGTGTACCCCAGCTGTCAGCATCTAGTGTAAACCATAAAACAGTGCAAACAAGTGTCAAATGTCTGCGAGTTGTGTACCTGAGGCAGAACGTGGGGACCAGGCTGGTATTCACCTAGTGGGATGTGGAAACCCGCCTAAAAACCATATCCAGTCTGGCCGGCACACTGGCCCATCGTCATTAATCTGCCGGGCAGATTCGATCCGGCGCCAACGCGCCTGCCCGAGTCCAGGAAGAAGCACATTAGCACTCTCGGCTAACCTGGCAGGTTTGTAATATTATAATACCACCTTGATATATCTGTTATAAAAGTCACGACCGTGATCTAATTGGAGATTTATGGAATGCGATGATCCTCTCTGTAGCAGATATTCAAACACCTGTACAACAGCCTTCCCCGTCTTTCCTTTCACATGTAGAGTACAAGCAAATTTCGAGTGCATGTCAATGACCAATAACATTTACTTGCAACCTTTATTCTCCTGTAAATGTTGCCTCATATCTGCGAGATCGCTTCCCATCACAAGTCATTCAAACTTCGAATTATAACATGCCTATGTGAGAAAGTCCTGCCTGCTACTTTATGTAGTTCTTGACCAATTGCGGGTGTAATTATCCATTGATATGTCTTTCTCTAACTTCTGAAATTATGGAAATTATTTCATTCAATTATGTCGTATTCCCAGCTGCAGACAATGCTGTGAGCAAGCATAATCATTTGACTATTTCGTTGGGGTCGTCATAGTAGATATACTGGAGCGATTTGTTGTCAATTTTCTCATTCTGTATCTCGACACTGCCATGCCAGGTATGTCTTCTGATGCATGTTTAATAATGTTTTTGTATTTAAAGCTGCTGGTACATTTCGCCCCCACTCCATTGGCTTTATCATAGACCTTTGTCATAGTTTTTAATATCTTACAGTGAACGGTCTGGTCTTGTAGATTTTAAGAATATTATATTCAGTAAGCTGAGTGCTCTTTCGAATTCTCTGTCTTCAATCTGTATCGCATTCTCGGTTAAAATTGTAGGCTGAGTACACAGCATACATGGTTTTTCCTCGGTTACTCCGTAAGTTCTACTTATGCGACTATCACATCGCTGTAATGTTTAATGAAGTCACCAGCAGCTCCTTCTTCTTCACCCTCTTCAGGAAACCTTCGAGAGATTCTGTGACAGTCTTAAAAGTGTGTCTGAGTGAGTGGTCTCTTTCCAAACGGCCTAACTTCAGCAAACCAGTTTCTTTTAAATAACCTTACCTGCTTCTACAACTTTATGTTTTGTCAGCATCTTCTTATATATTAAGCAGACTTAAGAATGGTAAACAGCTTATATACACACCCATTCATCTTCTTTCCAATTACATGAAGCTGTACAGTTAGCTTGTTGGTCCTCTTTTCAATTATATCAGCTCTCGTATTTAATTCATTGATTAACCTCAGAATGATTTCAGTGTAAGTATTTAACTCCTTGATACCTTTGTTGAGTGCATCAAGTTTAGAAGTATGATGTTTGATAATTTGTTGAGCATCAGAATTTTCATGTCAATGTACAGACGAATGTTCTGCTTACCCCTCTCAGACTGATTGTGGGTGGATGATCTCACGAACATCCCCATGCTTTCAAGTATAGTGATATAATTATCATATTGTTTCATTGTATATACATACACGTGCCATCATCTTTTCAAAGAATCCCGAAAGTTCTGACAGTATCTGCCTTCGTTCGACTGTTTGGTTTTCTCGATAACAACAGGGCTACAGTGAATGGTCCCAGCAATCTCTATATAAATTTGTAAATCAATATAATAGAAGGAAACATTCCACGTGGGAAAAATTTTATATAAAAACAAAGATGAGGTGACTTACCGAACGAAAGCGCTGGCAGGTCGATAGACACACAAACAGACACAAACATACACACAAAATTCGAGCTTTCGCAACAAACTGTTGCCTCATCAGGAAAGAGGGAAGGAGAGGGGAAGACGAAAGGAAGTGGGTTTGATGTCTGCTTGTGTCTGTATGTGTGGATGGATATGTGCATGTATGCAAGTGTATACCTGTCCTTTTTTCCCCCTAAGGTAAGTCTTGCCGCTCCCGGGATTGGAATGACTCCTTACCAAAAACCCACTTCCTTTCGTCTTCCCCTCTCCTTCCCTCTTTCCTGATGAGGCAACAGTTTGTTGCGAAAGCTTGAATTTTGTGTGTACGTTTGTGTTTGTTTGTGTGTCTATCGACCTGCCAGCGCTTTCGTTCGGTAAGTCACCTCATCTTTGTTTTTATATAAATTTGTAAATCCATTGAATGGTATGTCAGTTCCTATATGTGCCTGGTAAATGTCTTTTAAATTCATATTATCCTATTCTTAGGCAATAAATATAAAGTTGGCATTATCTCTTATCAGTTGCTTTGGAATCCTTGAATATGTCTGACTTAACTAAAAGATATCAAGGTGTCTATGTCTACCAGAACAGAAGTATTTGTGCACTTGACCCTGATTTTCCATTATGACATCATCGACTATGAACACTGTATTAAGTTTTACTACTTCAGGTAGAAGGACCTCATCACTTTGGGTGGAATTCTTATATCTAATACCATCAGCACCTGAAAGGTTAGAGCACCTTCTTAGATAGCAAACCCGTATCATCAACCCAACTGGTGTGTGATGAAAGGCTGATAAATTATTTTTGAAAATATATGTACATTCTAGAAGTGAGCACCGTCTGAATGCGTTAGCAGGGACATTAGTACATTTGTTTGCCCACAAGGCAATGGGCTAACAATAACAACCAATCTAATGGCAGTAGTGTCCCATTCCTCTTATTCTGTTTTTACGAAGTATTCACAGGCTAATCACTTACAACGAATTCCTAGTGGAGAGAATGCTTCGACAATCCACTCATTTTGAATACTGTAAGACTACACTAACACACGAGGGGTTTTATATGGTAAAATAAGAATACAGATGTCACACATATGCTTCATTTATTTCTACACACACATGGGTACACATACATACTCAAATAAAATGCAATTCTGTACCTACACGATTGACTGATTAATGTGTTTATTCATCTGTATAACAATACAAATTGTACGGATGTCGTCAATTGTGTCTTATGAACTAAAACATACATGGACTCTTACAATGTTTACAAGTCAATTCTTACAATATTTATAATTATGCTATATACTGTCGCTTTATATAGGCCTATGTGGTATTTGTCTCTACCACCTTGTAACAACTTTTACCTCATAAATACGTTTTTAGCTTTTTGCTAAAGATATGAAATTCACATGCACCTCTTATTTCCTGTGGCAGCACGTTGTTCAGTTTTAGGTCGTTATATAGCATACTGTTCTGTGATTTGGACTTGTTTTTCCTGTTTAGGTATAAGTAGTGGCTGTATATAGTTTCATGATCATGTATTGAGCTGTTCTGGCATACAGATGAATATTTTTCCTTACGTACATTTGCAGTCTGGAAAATGTATTCACATGGGACAGTCAGAATTTCTAGTTTTTTTGATAAATCAGTAAAATGGGCCAAATTGCTATTATTTGTTATTATCCACACAGCTCTATACTGTACCTTGAAGACAGACTGAATATTCCTATCATTTCTCCTCAAAACATGATTCCATAACTGAGGATTGAGTGTGTGTATCCAAAATATTTCATTTTTAGGCATGAAATATTGCACACAGGTGCAAGTAATCATAGAGCATAACATGCAGTGGGTAGTCTCTTTGTTAAAGGTTTTTTCTGCTCTGTCCAGTTCAACTGACAATCTACCTTCAACCCCAAAAATTTGGTATCCATTACACATTGTATTACATCATCATTAATTGTTAATTTACCATCATTGAGTCTTTTACTCAACCAGAAGTACATAGAATTAGTTTTATATATGTTTAAAGTTACTTTATTTTTCAGTGACAACTTGTGAACATCTTTGAGGGCGGCATTAGCCTTTTCTGTCAACTGTGTTGAAGTTTTGGCTGTGATCACTATCTTGCTGTCATCAGCAAATAGTATTTTTTCCCACATCTGGTACTCTGCAGAAAATCATTAATGTAAACAAGGAAAAGCATCAGTATTACTTTCACTTGTTTTAGATGTTTGGGAAAACAGCCAGATTTGAATAATTCATTGTTTACTTTTGTTAATGGAGCTTTTATGGAATTTGCACATTCTTTAAAGACACAGGCTGGGATTTCATCCAGACCAGTTGATTTTTTTTAATTTTTTAATCAATGTGTAACTTGTGCGACCTCTTTCTCAGTTACTGGACAGAGTGCCATTGAGTTTGGTCAATGGTTCTGGGTGGGCAAGACATATGTCTCTGGAAAGTTTTGTTGTAATTTCTTAGCAACGCTGTTGAAGTACACATTTACAAAGTCAGCTATTTCTTTTAGGTGGTTCATTTGTCTATTTTTGTTCTTAATTTGTGAATTCAAATTTTTTGCACAGTGTTTGATGTTTACGATTTGATAATATTCCAAGTTGCTTTGCTTTTGTTTTCTACCTGCAATGTTATTTAATGGTTTGTGAGTTTCTTAGCAGCTAGCAGTACCTTTCTGCATATTCTCTTGTAATTTTTGTGAAACTGCAAAAAAAGCTGGGTCAGTCTGCCTATTTTTTATTGAAGCGAGATACCTGAGTTTCAGAGGATTTTGTGATATCTGTGGTTACAGACATACATTTTTCTGAAGTTCCACTGGTATGTAAAGTTTTGAGGAATACTTCCTCAAATTTTAGTTTAAAAATGGACATGAAACTATTAAACTATTTGGTTCACATTTGTTTCCTCATAGTCTTCCTCCCACTCTTCATATTGTAACTGGGATGAAAATTTATGCAGGTTTAACTTTGAGAAGAGCCTTTTGTGTACTTTTCATTTAGGGGGCTTTCGTAGCCAAAAATTTATTTGTAATAGAGAAGCAGTGGTCGGGAAGGGAGTGAGACAGGGTTGTAGCCTCTCCCTGATGTTATTCAATCTGTATATTGAGCAAGCAGTAAAGGAAACAAAAGAAAAGTTTGGAGTAGGCATTAAAATCCGTGGAGAAGAAATAAAAACTTTGAGGATCGTCGATGACATTGTAATTCTGTCAGAGACAGCAAAGGACTTGGAAGAGCAGTTGAAAAGAATGGAGAGTGTCTCGAAAGGAGGGTATAAGATGAACATCAACAAAAGCAAAACGAGGATAATGGAATATAGTCAAATTATGTCGGGTGATGCTGAGGGAATTAGATTAGGAAATGACACACTTAAAGTAGTAAAGGAGTTTTGCTATTTGGGGAGCAAAATAACTGACGATGGTCGAAGTAGAGAGGATATAAAATGTAGACTGGCAATGGCAAGGAAAGTGTTTCTGAAGAAGAGAAACTTGTTAACATCGAGTATAGATTTAAGTGTCAGGAAGTCGTTTCTGAAAGTATTTGTATGGAGTGTATCCACGTATGGAAGTGAAACATGAACGATAAATGGTTTGGACAAGAAGAGAACAGAAGCTTTCGAAATGTGGTGCTACAGAAGAATGCTGAAGATTAGATGGGTAGATCACATAACTAATGAGGAGGTATTGAATAGAATAGGGGGGAAGAGAAGTTTGTGGCACAACTTGACTAGAAGAAGGGATCAGTTGGTAGAGCATGTTCTGACACATCGAGGGATCACCAATTTAGCATCACAGGGCAGTGTGGAGGGTAAAAATCTTGGAGAGAGACCAAGAGATGAATGCACGAAGCAGATTCAGAAGGATGTAGGCTGCAGTAGGTACTGGGAGATGAAGAAGCTTGCACAGGATAGAGTAGCTTGGAGAGCGGCATCAAACCAGTCTCAGGACTGAAGACCACAACAGCAACATCTGACACAAATGATCTGATAAGCCTAGATCTTGAACATGTATATTTACATGGTCTATCAATGTAGAAAATTGTTTGGTTACTCTAGTGGTACAGTTTACAAGTGAAGTCGTGCCATAACCGTACAAAACATTTAAATAGGCACGACTGACACCATCTGGCTTCATTGTTTTGCTATTGAGGTCCTCACAGACGATTATGCTTGTTTTTGAGCTAGTGTCTGAGAAACAAATATTCATACCACTACTCAGTGATTGGTACACACATTTTTTGACATGCTGAGAGTTCAAAATGTTTATCAACACTTAATGCGTAAGATCATTTCTGTCTCTGAATGAAATACCTCTCTTCACATAAGTACATGAACCCACACCTTTCACGACCAGTCTACTGTAGAAATAAGCAAGTTCATATAAGGCTAAGGCTAAATATGAGATTTCATTCCCTTTTGCAAGTGTACTGTAAGACACACAACTGAGCTGTCTATAGTTTGCAAACTTACTTCTAGTTGCTGATCTTCGTTTTTGTGGATTGTATATTCTATGAAGTACAGTTAACCATTTAGTTGTAATTATCGTGGTGGCCTCCTCCTCTTCTTGCTTGAGGTTAAAAAATCTTTCAGATGGTGAGGAGGCACTGTTTTCCACCCTGTGCATTTCACCTGCTGTTGTTTCCTTTTCTTCTGATAGAGTTGCTCCTGGGTCATCTACTGCTGCTGTTGTTGGTTGTGTAGATGTACATGTTGTGACCATTTCCGTTGCCTTTGTAGACATTGGTTCTAGGTCTTTTATTGCTGCTGTCGCTGGTATTGTTACAAATGCTTTCCTGTTGACACTTACTTCTATATTTGATCCTTCTTTATGTTCTAGCACTGCTACAGCTGGATTCGTTAGGCAGGCAGAATTTTCCACGGCATTGACAGCCTCGCTTGTGCAAGATGCTTTGCAGATCTCTTTTTGCAGTTGGCAGTGCAATTGTGTCATATTTCTCACTTCTAGGAAAAAGTCTCGTCATGCACAGTTTGATCCTCAGCTTAATGATTTGCCCCGCTTATCTAGGTGCACCCCATGTCTTGTAAAGTGCCTTCTTTCCATGTCATTTAGGGTGAAAGGAAAAACAGCATTTAAAGTGGACTGACAAATCTTTTTGTAAGCCCTGTTGCCTTGTGGATCTCTTTCTTTACACACGACGATTCAATAAGGTCGTGCCTATACAGTATGCCTAGCACAATCATTGTCTGATCCCCATATGTACAAAGTGTCTCTCTTAATACTCGTGTTGCTACGCTCAGTTGATTTCTATATACAACATTTGCGCCGCCTGCTAACACGATACAGTGGTTTTGAGACACACAAATACTGTTTTTATGGTCCTTCCGTATTCCCCGTAATCCTGCTCCAGGTTTCACGACACTTTTCGTATTGAGGTCTTCTTGGTAACGACGGATTTCTGCTATTTTTCTGCTGTAACTGCCAGAAAGCAACACTGTACAGTCATTTTTTTGATAACCCTTTGCCGGCCGCAGTGGCCTTGCGGTTCTAGTCGCTACAGTCTGGAGCCGAGCGACCGCTACGGTCGCAGGTTCGAATCCTGCCTCGGGCATGGATGTGTGTGATGTCCTTAGGTTAGTTAGGTTTAAGTAGTTCTAAGTTCTAGGCGACTGATGACCTGAGAAGTTAAGTCGCATATTGCTCAGAGCCATTTGAACCATTTTTGATAACCCTTTGTTTATGTTGTTGCACTGCTTGATTACCTTCGTTTCGTGACAGTTGGTTTTTGAAGCTGTATTTCGATGTAATGAATGCATTGTGCATTTCTTTGCTGCCACTACAAATATAAATGATTTATCTGGATTGCCAACCTCTTTCGTTTCAAATTCACTGTCTAAGAGTAGATACAGAAAACGGTTTCTTAAGGGCAAATGGAATACTTTTGAATTAATTTTGGGTTTTGCACATTCCTTTGGTTCGTTATAGGTTTGGGAATTTCCAAGTTCTTTTGTGATGGTGTAAATACCGTAGGTATTTCACTGTATTACGGTATATTGATAATTTTTACTTATGGACCATTCAGTTCATAGTGCTGTGGAATGTGGGGAAAAAACCGCAAATTGGCATTCATAAGAAGAAGAACAACACCAAAAATGCAATAATATGTAGGAAATTGTCCACGCAACCTGCCACTGATGATGCCTTGCAGAAAATAAAGGCGAAACGCGTATGGCACTAAAATTGTGTCTTATTCAGTTGCTGTCAGACGGTGTAATATTACACGCATCTGAGGTAGACAGAACTACAAAAGTTAAAGATTTCACTGTATTTTCCAGCAGGTTAACATGTTCTTCTGCTCTTTCAGGTCTTTCTGCAATGCTTCTAGCATTTTTAGTTCACGGTTAGAACGGCACATTTCAATTTCATCCATACGGCCATTGCACATTGTTCCACATGCACACGATATGCTTTTTGATTCACTTTCGACAAACAATGTGTATGATACCACCTATGCATCACTGAGCATATTATAGTACCACTTAGTACGATTTATAGCACAATATGCAATTTACGGACGCTAAATACTCGCGATTTACTGAACAGTTTTCTAATACGTCTGCACAATCAAATGTATACTCATAGATGGTTCCACGTAATGACGTGCAACATGCATAGAAGTATTCAGCAACATCTTCTTCCGTGGGATTGAGTTTGTCGTGAAAGTTCTTGTAAATTGGTCCGAAACGTTCCACAAAAGCTGTAAACGTGAGAATGCCAGCTCAGTCTCCGATAGAGTGAATGCTGTATGGCAAAACTGTTGCACATTAAATTCTTGATTCCATGTTGTTAAGAATTTTTGTTGTTCAGGAAAAGCCACTGGTACTGATCACGCAATCACCCAGTATCACTGAAGGTATTGTTTGAGTATTTAGAGTAAACATGCCTGTACAGGCTACTGGGGTCTAACACAGCCTGCACCGGTCTGTCTTTAGTATTACTTTCATACCACAATAATGCGGATTTTAAAAAAAAATTGCTGATGGGGTGAACTCATGATCAGAGAGCATTTCAACGCTAACATGTTTACATCCACTTGAAGTTTCAAGACAAATTGACAGTGGGTATATACTTCTGCTTAGACGTTTTTGTTAAGAGGGACTGTGCTACACTATCTGGAAATAGAAAAGCGATACGAGTTAAACCGTAGACACCTGTACATATATGGAAGAACCAGTGTTGGTATGTTCATGAAAAAAAGTGTGTGATCGACGGATTGCAGCTGTATGTGAGAGCAGGAATCTAATGTTAGAATTTTTACTACGATATATGATTGTATGCATGTGTCAAATGAGCATGTTACCACAACTCTATGTGGAATCTGTGCCTAAACCAGTTGCACTACACCAATCACACGACTTAAGTAACTTTTTAGGTAGATGATAGTCTAACAGAAATGCTATTAATGTATGATTATCATCTTCAAGTTTTTTATTCGTTGGTTAAGTTCTACCAACTTTGAATCAATGTATTGTTTGATTAGTACATTTTAATGTTCAGGACAAATTGTCATGCTCTGATGCCACCATTATTTGTCAATCATACCTGATGTTTGTTCGGATTCCTGAGAAGTGAAAATTTTTTGGACTGCTACAAACAACCAAATTTCCTGTTGAGCGAATAATACAGAAGGGAAAGCGTGTCATCTCTAAACAGGTATTCATTGGACAAATGTATTATACTACAACTGACACGTGATTACATTTTCACGCAATTTGGGTGCATAGATCCTGAGAAATCAGTACCCAGAACAACCACCTCTGGCCAAAATAACGTCCTTGATACGCCTGGGCATTGAGTCAAACAGAGCTTGGATGGCGTGTACAGGTACAGCTGCCCACGCAGCATCAACATGATACCACAGTTCACCGCGATGTCGCCAAACACGGATGCCACCATCGTGATGCTGTAAACAGAACCTGGATTCATCCGGAAAAATGACGTTTTTCCATTCCTGCACCCAGGTTTGCCATAGAGTACACCATTGCAGGCGCTCCTGTCTGTGATGCAGCATCAAGGGTAACTGCAGCCACGGTCTCTGAGATGATAGTCCGTGCTGCTGCGAACGTCGTCAAACTGTTTGAGCAAATGGTTGTTGTCTTGCAAACGTCCCCATCTGTTGACTCAGAGATCGAGACGTGGCTGCACGATCCGTTACAGCCGTGCGGATAAGGTGCCTGTCATCTCGACTGCTAGTAATACGAGGCCGTCGGGATCCAGCACGGCATTCCGTATTACCTTCCTGAACCCTTCTGACTTCTGCTAAGTCATTGGATCTCGACCAACGCGAGCAGCAATGTCCGGATGCGATAAACCGCAATCGCGATAGGCTACAATCCGACTTTACCAAAGTCGGAAACGTGATGGTACGCATTTCCCCTCCTTACATGGGGCATGACAACAACGTTTCACCAGGCAACGCTGGTAAATTCCTGTTTGTGTATGAGAAATCGGTTGGAAACTTTCCTCATGTCAGCACGTTGTAGGTGTCGCCACCGGCGCCAACCTTGTGTGAATGCTCTGAAAAGCTAATCATTTGCATATCACAGCATCTTCTTCCTGTCAGTTAAATTTCGCGTCTATAGCACGTCATCTTCGTGGTGTAGCAATTTTAATGGCCAGTAGTGTATTTTATTTTATTGGTAGTTATATTTACCACTCCGTTGCCTAGTGAAATAGAGCAATACTGCAGCTCCAAAGTTCCACCAGCCTACAAATGATGACTCAGTGCTACTGTAATCAGACTGACTGCACTTCGCCAGTATTCTACCAACAAACCAAAGCTTATTACCTGCTTTACTCGCAACTGAACCTATGCGATCATTCCATTTTGTATCCCTACAAACTGCTGCACTCAGGTATTTGTACCACTTGGCCGATTCCAACAGTGACTCATTGATATTATAGTCATAGGATACTAATTTTTTTCTTTTTGCGACATGCACGATTTTACATTTTTGCCAATCTTTGTACCACTTTGTAATCTTATCAAGATTTTATTGAATATTTATGCAGCTTCTTTTAGACAGTACTTCATTACACAGAGGGGTCCCAAAAATGTATCCACTGTTTAAAAGTCCATAACTGGCAAACTAATTGATGGAGTGTCTCATCTTTGGTAGAGCAATAGTTTGTAGTTCCGGCAATCGCCACACAAGCGTTGTATTGCTTTGTTTTGTTTGTCAGATGACAGTCGCCAGAGAGTCAGTGTTTTGTCTTAGTTGCACCTAGTTACTCGAGTAAACATGACTGGCGCAAGGCTTACATTCGATGAAAGGAAGTCAGTTTTGAAGTGGTATTTTAAGTACAAAAACATTAATGAGGTTCAACAGCAATGGCGAAATGAGTATCGAACGAGGCCACCGACACGTTTAACAATTCGTCGCATTCGAGACAAATTTGAAGCCGAAGGCTGTGTTAAAGATGTACACAAACAATGATCTGGACGACCTGTAACAGTAACAAGTCCAGCTAACTCCCGTTGTGTGTTACAAGAATTCACTCGCTCATCACAGAAGTCTGTGAGACAGTGTGCCCGCGAATCTGGAGTGAGTCGATAAAGTGTTCAGCGAATTTTGAAGACAGCAAAGTGGAAGTGCTACATCCCACGATTCCTACACGCAATGAATGAGGACGACCCAGATAGTAGAATGGAGTACTGCGAGTGGTTTACTAACATGGTGTGCAACGACAAAGAGTTTGCAGAGATGATTGTGTGGTCTGATGAGACACAGTTCAAACTCAATGGTACAGTAAATCTCCACAATTGCATCTACTGGGCCACTGAAAATCCTAACGTCCGTGTAGACAAAGCCGTGAATTTACCATGAGTAAATGTGTTGGGTGGGTTGTCTTACCGGGGCTCGATTGGGCCATTCTTCTTTGACGGCGCAGTTACTGGTGAGGTGTACCTTCAGAAGCTTCAGACATCCATTTTACCTGCCATCCGAGACTTGTATGGAGACGGACGAGCTTACTTTCAACAAGATGGTGCCCCAGTCCACTGCCAAAATCTCGACGAAAATCTACCAGGAGAACCCATCGTACATTCATGTGCAAATATCCAACTGAACACGTTGCAGTCAGTAGTTCGTGCTGCAGTCCGGCGGCATCGTTTGTGTGTGGATGTTAATGGTGACCATTTAGAACACCTACAGTGATATCTTTAAGTTGGACTTTAAGCTACACTTTCACCAAAAATGAGACAACTCTGTGCATTAGTTTGCAAGTTATGGGCTTTTAAACAGTGGATACATTTCTTTGGACCCCTCTGTAGATGACTGCCCCATTTGGAAATGTCGGAGCTTACTATTAATAGTGCCAGCAATTTTATTAATGTACAACATGAACAGCAAGAGCCCCATAACACTTCCCTGGAGCACACCAGAAATTACTTCTACCTCTGACAATAACTCTGCTTCCAAGATAACATATTGTGCCCTCCCTACCAAAAAATCTTCAGTCCCACCATAAATTTCACTTGATACCACATATGATTGTGCTTTTGACGATAAATGTAGGTGTGATACTGAGTCAACTGCTTTTCGGAAATCAAGAAATACTGCATCTACCTAACTGTCTTGATCCAAAGAGTTACTTGGGAAAAGTGCAAGCTGGGTTTCACATGATAAATGTTTTCAGAATCCATGTTGGTTGACACAGAGGAGGTCATTCTGTTCAAGATATCTTACTATGCCTCAGTTCAAAATAGGTTCTATAATTTTGCAGCAGATCGATGTCAAAGATATTGGACTTCAATTTTATGGATCACTTCTACTACCCTTCTTGTAGAAAGATGTGATCTGTGCTTCTTTTTTCGAAGAACTGGGCACTGGATCCTTCATAATTTCGCTTGATACCACATATAATCGTAGTTTTGACAATATTATTTGACAACATGCTGCTATGGTAATCATCGAAGGTTTGCATTTGTACAGTGCGAACTAATTTTAACTTACCAAAACATTATTGGACGAATCAGAATTGATCTTCCTCTTCTTTCTTGTTGCAAAGTTACCTGTAATACGAAAGTATCGCAACAGACCACACAGAACAGAAGCAATAAACGGCAGCACTTACACTAAATTCAACTAGAAGTAAGAACTGAACCGATTAGCAGAACAAAAAGTGAGCTCACGCGAGGCCAACAATGTGCGATAGTTGGTCCAGGCTGGTGTATGGAAGGGCGATAGCTGATAGTGCTATGTTGACTATCGCCAGTGCGTACCGCTTTTCCTCCATATGATTAAAAACGAAAATATCCTTCAGTTTTACTACATGGCAACTGGGTTCTGTGTAATTTCATTTAGGAGATTTTTTTGGGGGGAGGGGGGGGGGGTGTCTGGGCTCCTTGAACCCCCCTTCCTTTGGCTATATCTGACCCTGCATGCAAGTAGTTGTGGTTAAACAAAAGCAAGATTCAACTGAATTAAAATCGGAGTAGAAAATTACGCCAAACTCATAGGGTAATGGATTTATAGCTTTCCAGACAGAATGTCGCTAAAACTGGTTATTTTGCTTAAAATGTCCAATTGGGCTTCTCTGAGCAGAATTTCACTAGGAATATTTTTTGCCAAAATAGACGTCTTCGAAAAATGAACTGTTTTTCGTAAGAATAGAAAGAAATTAAAAAAGTTAATTGCTTGTTAGGGAAGTATAACGTAATTATTAAAATGTAACTATTATTGGGTTAAGCATTTATATATCGGGGTTTTCGTGTACTCATCCTTTCTGCAGATCTGTCGCAGCTGAAGTCCTAAGTTCTCAGTAACTGTAAAAAAATTTTAACTTCGGAAAAGTTAAAATTAAAAATCATCTTGCATAATGTTATTTTAAATACATTTATTATACTTTCAAAACATAGTTAAAGCATTATTACAAAGGCAAACAATACTTACAATACAAAAAGAGCAGCTACATGCTCACTGCTCAAAAACAAAAACCAGACTGAATCCCTCTGCCAACATGGCGGCCACCCTTTATACTTTCTTAACAATCCCGATCAATCCTCGGCATTGTTTAAGATGAACATTTGATTAATTAACAATTAAATTTTTTACAAAATAACTGAAAATACATATATAAACGTATGTCTGCTCAGTACAGTAAGTACACTACGATATTAGTACATGTCTGTTAATTCTTTCGAGAATAAATTCTCAAATAAGAAATTACAATAATACATCTATATTTTTCATTAATTACTAGAGACTCCCTTCACGGGAATTATTCCCTTCACTTACAGAGCTTTTACACTTTGAACTGAAATAGATTAAACAGTTTTTTTTTCTCAGTTATAAGTTTTTCTGGAAGAGTTACACATTTTGTTTGCAATCCTGAATTAGATTGGGAATTGTTCATTTAAATAGGCCTCAATGGGCTGTTACGTTTCAGGAGGGAGATGCTCACCTACTTGGTGAGGAAATTTTTCTGTTTCTTACTACTACGCGTACAAGAACGGCGGCGAACTACAGATTGTGCATTCGTTAACTGAGATTCTCGACTGTTCTTCTGGATCGGTGCGTAAGTTGTGTGTGCGTGAATTCATAAGGGGGAAAACTGCTGTCATCGGTCCCTGGACTTACACACTACTTAAACTAACTTATGATAAGAACAACACACACTCCCAAGCCCGAGGCAGGACTCAAACCTCCGGCGGGAGGGGCCGCGCAAACCGTGACATGGTGCCTCTAACCACGCGGTCACAAAGCGTGGCGTTGCACAATTTTGTAGCGTTTTTACGTAAGTTTAATAAACTCAACAATATACTAACAGAAGCTTTAGTCATCGGTAATATACACTACTGGCCATTAAAATTGCTACACCACGAAGATGACGTGCTACAGACGCGAAATTTAACCGACAGGAAGAAGATGTTGTGATATGCAAATGATTAGTTTTTCAGAGCATTCACACGATGTTGGCGGCGGTGGCGACACCTACAACGTGCTGACATGAGGAAAGTTTCCAACCAATTTCTCATACACAAACAGCAGTTGACCGGCGTTGCCTGGTAAAATATTGTTGTGATGCCTCGTATAAGGAGGAGAAATGCGTACCATCACGTTTCCGACTTTGGTAAAGGGCGGATTGTAGCCTACCGCGATTGTGGTTTATCGTATCGCGACATTGCTGCTCACGGTGGTCAGATCGTACATCCACGTCTCGATCCCTGAGTCAACAGATGGGCACGTTTGCAAGACAACAACCATCTGCACGAACAGTTCGACGACGTTTGCAGCAGCATGGACTATCAGCTCAGAGACCGTGGCTGTGGCTACCCTGGACGCTGCATCACAGACAGGAGCGCCTGCGATGGTGTACCGTAACGATGAATCTGGGTGCACGAATGGCGAAACGTCATTTTTTCGGATGAATCCAGGCTCCATTTACAGCAATGTGATGGTTGCATCCGTGTTTGGCGACATCACGGTGAACGCACGTTGGAAGTGTGTATTCGTCATCGCCATACTGTCGTATCACCCGGTGTGATGGTATGGGGTGCCACTGGTTACACGTCTCGGTCACCTCTTGTTCGCATTGACGGCACTTTCAAGAGCGGACGTTACATTTCAGATGTGTTACGACCTGTGGCTCTACACTTAATTCGATCCCTGTGAAACCCTACATTTCAGCAGGATAATGCACGACCGCCATGTTGCAGGTCCTGTACGGACCTTTCTGGATGCAGAAAATGTTCGACTGCTGCTCTGGCCAGCACATTCTCCAGACCTCTCAGCAACTGAAAACGTCTGGTCAATGGTGTCCGAGCAACTGGCTCGTCACAATACGTCACTACTCTTGATGAACTGTGGTATCGTGTTGAAGCTGCATGGGCAGCTGTGCCTGTACACGCCATCCAAGGTCTGTTTGACTCAATGCCCAGACGTATCAATGCCGTTATTATAGCCAGAGGTGGTTGTTCTGGGTACCGATTTCTCGGGATGTATGCACCCAAATTGCATGAAAATGTAATCACATGTCAGTTCTAGTATAATATATTTGTCCGATAAATACCCGTTTATCATCTGCATTTCTGTTTGGTGTAGCAATTTTATTGGGCAGTGGTGTATTGTCTCCTTCACTATTTACAGCAGTTTGCCAACGCTGGGGCAACTTCTCAATCCCGCAACTGTAGAAATCAGGATTTTGAGGCAAAGAATTCGTCGAATCATGTTCGGAGCACATTTTCATCCGGAAAGGAAGTTTCTCGAAGACTGTTCGATAATGGGTGGAACAAGGTGAAAATCTGAGGACACAGGCTGAGGTGGGTGCGGGATGACCTCCCAACCAAGCTCCTGTAGTTTTTTTGTCAGTCTAGTTTGTTGTAAATAATACATCTCTTTTTCCAACTAACTGCTTAGTACACAGTATCAATACTAGGAATAAGAACAATATACATAAAGATTTAAAATCACTTACTCTTGCCCAGAAAGGAGTCCAGTATTCAGCAATGCATATTTTCAATAAGTTACCAGCAACCATTAAGAGTTTAGTTTCAGACATGGCACAATATAATCGTAATTTAAAAGAATTTTTGGTGGCCAACTCTTTCTATTCCATGCACGAATTTCTCAACAATACTTTAATTTTTGACAATACTTAGTTGTAACAGCCAAGTAACTACCTACTGTGTGAATGATGGATGTATGGAAAGCAGATGTAAGTCTTAAGTCTGTAAATAGTGTAAGTTTAATTTTAAATCTTGTACATAATCTGACTTCTTAACTGAGGATCACTGAAATAAATAATTTACTTTAATCTTTGACAATACTTGGTTGTAATAGCCAAGAAACTAGCAAATGATGGCCTTAATGAAAGCAGATGTAAGTATTAAACCTGTAAATATTAGAAGTTTAAATTTAATTCATGTACATAATTTTACTGTTTATTGACTGAGGATCATTAAAATTAATGAAACTCAAGTTTAACTAATTACATTTTTGTAATGTGTTTATCTGACATATTTCACACCCAGGAGGATTCCCTCTTTTTTTGGGTCTATGGAATGAATAATTCATCTAATCGAATCTCTAGAAGAATACAGGCGGGCGTTATCGTGAAGTAGCGTAACTTACTCAGTCTTCCTGGTCGTTGTTATTGCACTGCGTGTGCAAGACATCTCAGTTGTTGACAATAAATGTCAGTAGTTACGTTCACACATGGGGAAAGCAATTCATATTAGACCGCACTATCCCTGTTCCATCAGATGTGTAACATTCTCTTTTTTGGATGGGCGCAGGCCTTCGTACGTGGAGTTGCTGCTTTGATTGGGCTCGACTTTTCCTCGTATTACAAGATGAAGTCACCAGTAACGATACAGGATAGGAATGGTCGGTGTTCTTCACGAGCGTCATTCTAGAAAGTGTGTAGTTCAGGAAAGATCTGCTAATGATATCTTCATGGATATTAATAAATGGTTTAAAACCAACTCACTGACATTAAACTTCGAAAAGACTCACTATATGCAATTCAGAACCTGTAAGAGGTTTCCACCCAGCATGTGCATAAAGTATGAAGAAGAGCATATATAAGAGGTTGACAGTCTTAAATTCCTGGGATTACAACTTGATAATAAATTCAGTTGGAAGGAGCACACCACCGAACTGCAGAAACGTCTTAACAAATCTGTATTTGCAATAGGAGACATAAAAATGAAAAAGCTTGCATACTTTGCCTACTTTCCTTCCATAAAGTCATGTCATACAATATTTAACAAAAGTTTTCAGAGTCCAAAATCGTGTAATACGTATTATTTGTGGAGTAACTTCACGGACGTCCTGTAGAAACCTCTTCAAAGAACTGGGTATACTAACTACTGCCTCTCAGTATATTTACGCCTTAATGAAATTTGTCCTAAATAATATATCTCTTTTTCCAACAAACAGCTCAGTTCATACATACAACACCAGGAACAAAAATGATCTGCACAAGTACTTAAAAGCACTTACTTTAGTTCAAAAAGGGGTCCAATACTCAGGAACACTCATCTTTAATAATTTGGCAGCAAACATAAAAAATTTAGTTACAAATAAAGATCAGTTTAAAAGAAGCCTGTAAGACTTACTAGTAGCCAACTCCCACTCCATTGACGAATTTTTTAATAGAAACAAATGATGTATTGTATATATTCATACTATTACTATTGTTATTTCAGCTTAAAAAAATATTGACATGTTCCACATCCACGAGGATCTCCTCAGCACGGATCTATGGAACGAAAAAGTAATCTAAACCAAGTGACGACGAGCCAGCAGAGATGCACATATAGCCATTCGCTGATTTTGGCTTACAGCATGCGGTGCCCATGCATCCGATTCCTGAACCTTCTCCATTGCATGGAAATGTCGCCCGATGGTGGAATGTTTGCAGTACATCACATCTCGAGTAAACTGACGTGAATTAATACATTTAAACGATGTTGTCAAACCCCGAAGGTCTTCAGAACGTGGAGAATTGTCAAAACCATCCTCCTTAAAACAAGAAAACCATTTTCTTATCATGTTCTGTCCAATGGCATTATCTCCACACACACAAAAAATGTTACTGGCTGCCTCACTCTCTACTGAACTCAAACAGAAAAATATATCGAAAGTTTTCTGATTTCTCCATTTAGCACTCCACTTTCTAGCATCCACTGCTCCACTCACTATCTCTAAATGAGAAAACGTAAACTCAAATAGCAACAGTGAACAAATAAAAAATGACAATCAATAAACACGCCCATAGCAACACGCAAACTAAAACACTACGAACTTATTCATCAAGTTAATAATAATAATAATAACCAACGTTACTTCAACTAAATAACACAGGCCAATAACTTTGCAGCTCCCAGTAACACGTACTCGCAGTGTTAAGAAGTAGAATGTCGTATAATTGCACTATTGACTTTAAGTTTTATATCATTTATGGGCGTAGACCTTACAATTCCTTGATCTACCCCTCTCAAAAATTGATATCGATATATAAGTATGTGAGTGATGAAGAAGAAGACGAGATTACACCCGTCGTCTTGTACTGCATGCAGTGCGGCGAAACTTTGTAGCATTTCCAATGAAGTCTGTCAACGAGTGTAAGATGTCTCCTCATGAAGAGGCTGAATCCACCTCATCTTGTAGCAACTTAAAAAATTAAGGCTGAAGATGCGTCTCATTCTAAATATTATTCACAGGACTTTAAAAGATGAAATCAAATCAACAGTCGTCGTACGATTCTGTCGTAACGGCATTTCACGCAGCTGTTGCATGGCGTCGCCAACAGATGGCAGTGCAGCGTTCAGTCCTTGTGGCACCCCCGCTTGTCGCAGTGCGCCTGCGCCCCTAGTCCCCTACGCTGTCCTTGGAATCGCACGTGGTAAGAGATGTTAGTTGTTGTTGTTTGAAGTTGTACGAAGATTGTGAACCTGGATACGGGGAAATTGGAACTATTTTAGTCTGTACTACTTCAACATTTAACAATGCCACGCAGATGCTGCATGAGTGCTTGAAGAGCCAATTATAACCCTGAAGAAAGAGTCAGTATATTCCATTTCCCACGGCATGAAAATGCAAGGAGCGAATGGATAACAGTTCATCGAGATAATTGCACTCCTACAGATGATTCTGTTGCAAGCTGCAGCTTTAGTAAATAAGAATATTTTTATTTTGATTGTTGTTTAGTTTAATTGTAATTTATAAACATATACACGGAAGCTTGTTTTGTCAAACTAATATAACCTAATCTAATTATTGGCACTTTCATGCACGCTGTATAGAAAGAAGTATATCAGCATATGGAATTGCAGAACTTCGGAACTGGAGCGGCTGGAAAAAAGCGCAGGTGACGCCTGTATATAAGAAGGGTAGAAGGACGGATCCTCAAAATTACAGACCAATATCCTTAACATCGGTTTGTTGCAGGATTCTCGAACATATTCTCAGTTCGAATATAATGAATTTCCTTCAGACAGAGAAGTTGCTGTCCATGCATCAGAACAGCTTTAGAAAGCATCGCTCCTGCGAAACGCATCTCGCCCTTTTTTCACACGATATCTTGCGAGCCATGGATGAAGAATATCAGACGGATGCCATATTCCTCAACTTCCGGAAAGCGTTTGACTCGGTGCGCCACTGCACACTCCTAGCTAAGGTACGAGAATATGGGATTGGTTCCCAAGTATGTGAGTGGCTCGAAGACTTCTTAAGTAATAGAACCCAGTACATTGTCCTCGATGGTGAGTGTTCATCGGATGTGAGGGTATCATCTGGAGTGCCCCAGGGAAGTGTGGTAGGTCCGCTGTTGTTTTCTAACTACATAAATGATCTTTTGGACAGGGTGGATAGCAATGTGTGGCTGTTTGCTGATGATGCTGTGGTGTATGGGAAGATGTCGTCGTTGAGTGACTGTTGGAAGATACAAGATGACTTGGACAGGATTTGTGATTGGTGCAAAGGATGGCAGCTAACTCTAAATATAGATAAATGTAAATTAATGCGGATGAATAGGAAAAAGAATCCCGTAATGTTTGAATACTCCATTAGTAGTGTAGCGCTTGACACAGTCACGTCGATTAAATATTTGGGCGTAACACTGCAGAGCGATATAAAGTGGGACAAGCATGTAATGGCAGTTGTTGGGAAGGTGGAAAGTAGTCTTCAGTTCATTGGTATAATTTTGGGAAGATGTGGTTCATCTGTAAAGGAGACCACTTATAAAACACTAATACGACCTATTCTTGAGTACTGCTCGAGCATTTGGGATCCCTATCAGGTCGGATTGAGGGAGGACATAGAAGCAATAGAGAGGTGGGCTGCTAAATTTGTTACTGGAAGGTATGATCATCACGGGGGTGTTACAGAAATGCTTCAGGAACTCGGGTGGGAGTCTCTAGAGGATAGGAGGCGAATCGCTACTGAGGAAATTTAGAGAACCAGCGTTTGAGGCTGACTGCAGTACAGTTTTACTGCCGCCAACTTACATTTCGCAGAAAGACCACAAAGATAAGATAAGAGAGATTAGGGCTTGTACAGAGGCATATAAGCAGTCATTTTTCCCTCGTTCTGTTTGGGAGTGGAACAGGGAGAGAAGATGCTAGTTGTGGTACGAGGTACCCTCCGCCACGCACCGTATGGTGGATTGCAGAGTATGTATGTAGAAGTAGACCATCCATGGCCAAAGAAAGGTTAGTTGTATGTCTACTGACTGTGTATTAGGATAAATAATCAGTGAATGGATCTGTTGCCCTTATGACTTATAAGGTAAGGTTATGTCAGTTAATATATTTGTTATAGGTGCTGTTCTATCACTATTACATGGATGTCCTGGATATTTATCTACTGCTTCAACATCAAGAGAGCCCCACGAGGTTTGAAGTTAGCTTTTATAAAAAGCAATTCTGCTCTAAAGGGAAGTTTGACTAGTCATGAACAGCATATGAAGTCAATGCCATTCTCTTCCATGAGCTGTGTGGTAAAATTATTACTTGTGATTTGTGTGACTGAATCTGTGTTAGAAAGAAGACAAGCATAAATTTCCTTTAATTAGTGAAGTGCCATTTCTGAAAATTCTGTGTCATGTTGTCATTAATGACTTTCACAATATTGCAAGAAGCTACAACACAACTCAGGAGTTTGATAGTTTTTTTTGATAATTTTTAAAAAATATAAATCTATCTTAAATAAAATAATAAAGGAGGCAAAGAAACGAGACAATGACAAATACATAGAAGATGCTTCCATCAGAACCAAAGCAATCTGACAAGTTGTAAAAAAAGAAGCCAAACCTTACAAAAGTAGAGTTAATAATATAGTATTAAAGGCTGGCTTGGAAAACATTAATAACCCACAGGTAGTAGCTAATATGTTTAATAACTATTTTATAAATGTAACATAGAAACTACTACAACAGACCTCTAATAGAAAACAGGATACAGAAACAGAGAAAAAAGTCTCAAGCAGATCAATGTTTCTGTACCCAACATATGTAGAAGAAGTACAGGTTACAATGAAAAGTCTCAAAACGAAACACTCTGCAGGTGTAGATGATATACCCGATTTCATTACTGAGCCCTTAACCCACCTATGTAACCTATCTTTAGCTACAGGAACTTTTCCTTCATGTTTGAAAATAGCAAAAGTAAAGCCACTATACAAGAAAGGAAACAACGATGATATTTCCAACTACAGACCACTGGCACTTCTGTCTGTTTTCTCAGAAATATTAGAAAGGCTTTTCAATAAGAGGCTAACAGACTTCTTAGAGGTAAATGGCATTCTGTCAGAATCTCAACATGGATTTAGAGCAAACCACTCAACCGAATTTGCAGTTCACTCCATTCTATTAGAGACACTGATAGCATTAGACAGCAAAAAACTTACCATGGGCATATTTTTAGATTTGTCAAAGGCATTTGACACCATAAATCAAGACAAATTGCTACACAAGCTAGAAAATCTTGGCATTAGAGGAACAGCTAACAACTGGCTCAGCTCTTATCTTGAGAACAGGGAACAATATGTGGAAATAGATCAAGAAAGGGACAATGTCATTAGGAAATATAATTCCAAGCTACTGACTGTAAAATATGGAGTGCCATAAGGATCAGTAATGGATCCTGTTCTGTTCTTGCTCTGTGTAAATGACCTAAACTTAAGCAATGACAGCAGTAAAATATTTCAATTTGCTGATGCCACAAGTGTTCTAATTACAGGAAACTCAGAAGAAACTCTTGTAAAAAAAACATAAAAAAAGCCACTGATAGGCTAACATGTTACTTTGATGACAATGACTTAATAATAAACACTGAAAAAACTGTAGCTATAGATATACACACAGCACAAACAAAAAATCTGATATCACCCAATCTAGAGCTATATGGACAGACAATTGCCAAAACAGCCTGAACCAATTTCTTTGACTTCATCTACAAGACAACTTGAAATGGAAAGCACATATTGAGCAAATTAACAAAAAGTTAAGTACTTCTTGTTTTGTGTTACATACATTAAAAAATAGTACCAGCTACAACACCCTTCAGTGTGTATATTATGCAGTTGTACACTCTCACCTCCGGTATGCGGTTATGTTCTGGGGAAATTCTGGAGATGCCATCAAAACTTTCAAAATTTAGAAAAAATTATAAGAATAATGGAAGGGGTAGATAATCGCAAATCATGTAGACCATTGTTTCAAAAAAGGATGATCCTGCCACTTCCTTGCATACATATACTTGAAAATATAATGTATTTAAAGCAAAACTTACGTACAAAAATACCGCTTATAACTCAAAATCACACAATACACAGCTATGATACATGACAAAAACTGGATGTACATGTTCAAAGTGCCAACACAAAGTTATTTCAAAATTGCCTTATCCATCCTAGTATCAAACTATACAATGCCTTACCAGATACCATTAAACACATACTAAACATTGGTCACTTCAAATCTAAACTGAAGTGGTACTTGGTTGATCACTGCTTTTACACAGTAAATGAATACCTACAAAACTAAATTTTTCTGTGTTAACCCAATGTAGTCTCATTCAGAAGAATATTTGTATTTTATCTCTCTGTATATAGCGTAACAACATTTATTTAAGTATTCATCATTAATTGATATATTAATGTGTGTTATTATGTACAAAGGTATATTATATGTAAAACTATTAATATTAACATAAAAATCAAAATATCTCTTGCACATTGTGCAGCTGTAGATGAAAATGGATCAATAAATTGTGTAAATCATGGAATTCTTTTAGATAAGCTAAATCATTATGGTTTGAGGGGGGGCAGTGCACAAATGGTTTAATTCATACTTAACTGTAAGAATGCAGAAAGTTGAAATAAGTGGTTCATGTAATGTTAAAACAACAGCTGATTCCTAAAACTGGGGGGCTATCAAGTACGGGGTCCCACAGGATTCGGTTTTAGGTCCTTTAATGTTCTTGATATACATTAATGACTTACCATTACACATTGATGAAGATGCAAAGTTAGTTCTTTTTGCTGATGATACAAGTATAGTAATAACATCCAAAAACTAAGAACTAAGTGATGTAATTGTAAATGATGTTTTTCACAAAATTATTAAGTGGTTCTCAGCAAACGGACTCTCTTTACATTTTGATAAAACACAGTATATACAGTTCTGTACAGTAAATGGCACAACTCCAGCAATAAATACAGACTTTGAACAGAAGTCTGTAGCTAAGGTAGAATTTTCAAAAATTTTAGGTGTGTCCATTGATGAGAGGTTAAACTGGAAGCAACACATTGATGGTCTGCTGAAACGTCTGAGTTCAGCTACGTATGCTATTAGGGTGATTGCAAATTTTGGTGATAAGAATCTCAGTAAATTAGCTTACTATGCCTACTTTCATTCACTGCTTTCGTATGGCATCATATTCTGGGGTAATTCATCGTTAGGTAGAAAAGTATTCATTGCTCAAAAGGGTGTAATCAGAATAACTGCTGGAGCCCACCCACGGTCATCCTGCAGACATCTATTTAAGGATCTAGGGATCCCACAGTAACCTCACAGTATATATATTCACTTATGAAATTTGTTGTTAATAATCCAACCCAGTTCAAAAGTAATAGCAGTGTGCATAGCTGTAACACCAGGAGAAAGGATGATCTTCACTATGCAGGGTTAAATCTGACTTTGACACAGAAAGGGGTAAATTATGCTGCCACAAAAGTCTTTGGTCACCTACCAAACAGCATCAAAAGCCTGACAGATAGCCAACCAACATTTAAAAATAAATTAAAAGAGTTTCTACATGACAACTCCTTCTACTCACTGGCTGAATTTTTAGATATAAATTAAGGGGGAAAAAAACAACTTAAACATTAGTGTCATGCAATATTTTGTGTAATGTAATATCTTGCACAGACATCTTTTATTAACCTGACACGTTCCACATCATTACGAAGTGTCGTATTCATGATCTATGGAACAAGTATTAATCTAATCTAATCAAAATGAAAACTTAAGCCTCACTGTTCACGTAAATGATCTGCAGCTGGTCAGATAGAGAATTTCAAGTTCCAAGTAGCTGTAAGTAGTACAAAATAGTTAACTAATGTGCTTAATATTGTAATGTTAAAATTTAACAACAGAGATGACCAAAAATCTACTGAGAATATTGATTTTGTATTTACTATTTTGACTAATTTATCTGAAAAACTGCCAGACAGACAAGATATGATTATAGTTTTGAAAGCACAGGTTACACTGCTAAAATGTAAAAAGAATGGGGCAATATTGTAGTTTCATAGTCATGAACTAATGACCGTGAAACTACAATATCCCATGAGTATCTTGCCCTATTCTTCTCACTGTTATAAGTTTTTAAGAAACAGTGGAATAATAATGATGCTACTCTGACTAGAATGTACAGTGAATTTTCAAGCACTGCTGTTTGTAAACAAGTTTCTGTGCATTTTCTAGAATAAATAGCTAAGAAATTGTCATTTTTTAACAGAGCAGTGAAGTGTCTGTTTCGGTGGATGAAATCCATTGAAAATCTCACAGATGGATTTAAAAAAGGGGAGGGGACCTAGAGAGCTGGGCCAGCAGTTAGCACACAGATCTCATATTCAGGGGGGATGACAGTTCAAACACATGTCATGCCATCTATATTCAGGTTTTCCTCAATTTCCATAAATCGCTTCAGGCAAATGACCAAAAGGTTCCGTTGAAAGCGCACGACCAATTTCCTTCACCTTGCTTACCTAATCAGAGCTTGTGCTTCATCTCTAATGATGTCATTGTTAGTGGGACGTTCAATACTCATCTCCTCCTCCTCCTCCTGAGTGGGAAATATTGTGGGTCAGTTGTGTAATAGTAGTGAATGAGCATCTATGGCCTATGTATTCGTGGTGCATAGTATGGAGACACAGTACACAGATGTACCTCATATTCTGCCTGCCAAAGTCTTGCAGGCCCTTGTTCCTTTCACCTTTCTTAGAGATATTGTATTGAAATTGGAGAGCAGAAGATCTGAAGTTGCTGGCATTGTATCTGATAATAATGCCATCAATGAAGCTGTGTCATACTTCAAACTTAAAATTAAGTACCCACACCTTCTACAGATGCTGGACGAAGGCCTTTGTATTTTCTGTTTGACATTGCACACCTATTGAAATTTAGGGTCAGGAGGAATGTTCGATGAGTCGTTGGCTTTGGCCAGTGACATTATGTTAACGGCTTCACCTTTTCGTGTGTAATTAGAAAAATAAATAAATAAATAAAATAAAATAAAACTGATTGTGGTGACACACTGCCCTGTAGCCTAGAGGCATAGGTGAGGTTGGAAGATAACAGATGATAAAAGATGAGCTGGCAAAGACAATGAATGTGACCAAAAAAAAAAAAATTTTAATGAAAATCAGTGTGGTGACACACTGATCATACACCTTAGCCCGCTTAAAAAATCGCCAATAACATCAAATTATAGGTGTCATATTGTTTATGGCGTTTCTCACACATTTCCTATGTCACTGGTCAAACTCGACGACTTGTGTTGAACGTTACTCGGAAATACGGAAGCGTCCGATCCCGCTCGTCTGCTTTGACGCATGACGTCACAAATATGGCGGAAATGACCATAAACCACGATTCCAACATGGCGCATATAAAGTCGTTACGTACACAT
Organism: Schistocerca piceifrons; assembly: GCF_021461385.2. Classification (NCBI taxonomy): domain Eukaryota; kingdom Metazoa; phylum Arthropoda; class Insecta; order Orthoptera; family Acrididae; genus Schistocerca; species Schistocerca piceifrons. The sequence continues at coordinate 143,840,159 of NC_060148.1, read as the reverse complement.
TATGAGGACGAAAATACATCGAAAAACAAACACACACACGTTCCACAAAAAGCCTAATGACACTAACGGGACAAGCGTGGGAAATAGGGTTCAAATGTAAACAAATTTAGACACCCACCCCCATACAAAACCACGCAAAACGACGAAAAAAAACCGACATCACAAGACCAAATACCACCAAACACATCATCTGGAATCGGACACTTCCCTTGACCTATATAGCTCAACAGCAGCTCCCGATCCCATAAATTGGGATCAAACCCTTCCCTTGACCTGTTATCTTTACGACATCTCCACATACAGCCGTCCCTGGTCCGAGACGCCGGAACTTTAAGTAAGCCTCATTTCTTCACGACAGAACACTTCACGACTTTATCCAAAAATCCGAATAGTTTAAGAAATTTTATTAGAGACAACACACTGTCCCCCATCATAGCCGACAACCGAAAACTGTTGACCCTGTCAGTCATATCCATACCTACCAAAGACATAAAAAAAGCAATTTACCAAAATTGACACACGACGCCACACTCACAAACTAAACCAAAACATCATCTAACACACCACCAGAGAGCACCACCAATCGAATCAAAGCGGCACCTCCAAACACACCACTCTCACAAACTAAATCCTGTGCCGTCGTGATGTCACACACCACAACAGCCTTACGTCACGGGTCAAAGCCAACAGGTGGGATTGGACGCTTGGGTCGACCCCATTACTCTATATCCAAAATTTATATGTAACAGTTGCCTAAATCGGAAAGAAGAGAGGAAGTGTTCAGATTTTAGCAGGGAGGTTGATGGTGGTTTTGCATCTTTCAGTAGTTTGAAATCTCTTCATTTGCTTGAAAAGGCAAATTTATTGAAATTTGCCAGCAAACTGTGTCTAAAATTACTTTATCCTTCAACCATAGACAGGCAGAATGTAAAACTTGCTCGTCATATTTTTGACCGCACAACAGATATTGCTGTCTAGGAATTTGGTTCTAGACACAAATCGAACACTGGATGGATACTGCAAATTTTACTGGAATAGGGTCTAATTTCCAAGTGGTGGGATGCAGTTAATCTTTGAACTTTGTTAAAAGGTCAGAAGTTATCAAGTTTCAAGAGCCAATAACACATACTAGAGTTCCTACATCAGTTCGCAAATTGGTTAGTGAAAAAAATTTCTCGGGGTAAGGTCTTAGGAAACAAATTCATTTATCTCTTTGACCTATTGCTCTTGCCTTACAAGGGAACCTCCCCATCGCACTCCCCCTCAGATTTAGTTATAAGTTGGCACAGTGGATAGACCTTGAAAAACTGAACACAGTTCAATCGAGAAAACAGGAATAAGTTGTGTGGAACTAAGAAAAAATAAGCAAAATATACAAACTGAGTAGTCCATGTGCAAGATAGGCAACATCAAGGATAGTGTGAGCTCGGGAGTGCTGTGGTCCCGTGGTTAGTGTGAACAGCTGCGGAACGAGAGGTCCTTGGTTCAACTCTTCCCTTGAGTGAAAAGTTTACTTTCTTTATTTTCATCTGTCCATTCATTCATTGACGTCTCTGTTCACTGTAATAAGTTTAGTGTCTGTGTTTTGCGACCGCACCGCAAAACCGTGCAATTAGTAGACGAAAGGATATGCCTCTCCAATGGGTACCGAAAACATTTGATCGCAAGGTCATTGGTCAACCGATTCCTCCACAGGAAAACACGTCTGATATGTTCTATACAGCACTGGTGACGGTATGTGCGTCACACGACAGGAATATGTTGTCGACCCACCTAACTTGTACACTTGGCGAATGGGTAAAAACATTCTTCTAACTTGCCTGATTTAGGTTTTCTTGTGGATGTGATAATCACTCCCAAAAAAGTGATGAAAACATAAGAGTTTGTCATATAAACTGAAAATAAAGAAAGTAAACTTTTCACTCGAGGGAAGACTCGAACCGAGGACCTCTCATTCCACAGCTGCTCACGCGAACTGCGGGACCCCGGCGCTCATGAGCTCCCACTATCCTCGATGTTGCCTATCTTGTGCACGGACTTCTCAGTTTGTATATTTTGCTTATTTTTTCATAGTTCCATACAACTTCTTCCTGTTTTCTCGATTGATCTGTGTTCAGTTTATCGAGGCCTATCCACTGTGCCAACTTATAACTAAATCTGAGGGAGGTGCGATGCGAGGTTCCCTCGTTAGTGTTTCCGGTGAGGTACTGACTAGACGAGAAATTGAGACGATGTTTCCTAACAGGCAAATTTCAAATTGGTGACATGAAAAACAGGTTTGGAAAGTTTCATCTGCTCAGTGGTTGTAGTTACCATGTCTTAAACACAGATTTTTGAGACCATGGAAATTGAGGGTACAAATCTGTGTATCATTGCTATGGGTGATATTGTCAGGATTGCCACAAGTTCTGGAAATCCGGAGCTTTCAAATGTGTCAGAGAAATTTGGAAAAGAAAGGAAAAATCTCGTTTTTGTCTCAGTAGATGAAATGGTTTGTTTACTAAGATGATGTGCTTCATCAGTGGCTGGGCACAGCTGCGTATTTGCACAGCTTCCCTACTCACTCATTCCTCCAGCTTCTCTGCCTCCTACGACTCCCCTCAGCTTGCAGTCACTGCTGCCACCACTTCTTGCCACTAGCACAGCAGCTGCTGACGCAAGGCAGGGAGGCGTGAGGAGTGGTTTGTTTGGATGTGATTCTCGGAAATTGTTGACGCAATGGCCAGAGATGGCGGTCGTGTGTGCGTGATTGTGTCTGAGTGATTGATGGTGCTCTCATTTTCTCACAAAGGCTATGACCGAAAATTTAGATGTGAGAGTGTCATTGTCTTTTTCTGTGTTCCAGTCTGCAGCTCAGCGATCATCTTTACAGTGAGTTGCTGTCTATCCGTATTAGTATTGATTCTAAGAGTTTTTGCAGAAGTTATCTGTTGCAAAGATTGATCACTGTGGTCTCGTGTCAGCAACACGGTGTCTGTGAAATGTGAATAGCTGGCTGCACAAGTGGACTTACATGACGGGCCAAAACCATAGGCCATTTATGCCAATCTTAAGCCCGTCATTTGCCACTAATGTGCAGGCCCTCCCCTTTGGATCTAGTCTCACCGATCTGACCGAAGACCAGGTCTGTTTGTGTGTGGTATAATGCAGTGAATTTTCACGGTTTAACCATTAACCCAGGACAGAGGTGCTCCTTGGCACGCCAGAGGCCGTGGGTGATGGATTTCAGGAATCGCGACGGTCTTGCCGTAAATACATTTACAGTGTGGTCTTTTATAGATCAGTTTGGATTCCGTAGAAATCTGGGAACACGTGAGGCAATACTGACCCTACAACTTATCTTAGAAGCTAGATTAAGAAAAGGCAAACCAATGTTTCTAGCATTTGTAGACTTAAAGAAAGCTTTTGACAATGTTGACTGGAATACTCTCTTTCAAATCCTGAAGGTGGCAGGTGTAAAATACAGGGAGCGAAAGGCTATTTAAAATTTGTACAGCAACCAGATGGCAGTTATAAGAGTCGAGGGACATGAAAGGGAAGCAGTGGTTGGGAAGGGAGTGAGACAGGGTTGTAGCCTCTCCCCGACGTTATTCGATCTGTATATCGAGCAAGCAGCAAAGGAAACAAAAGAAAAATTCGGAGTAGGTATTAAAATCCGTGGAGAAGAAATAAAAACTTTGAGGTTCGCCAATGACATTGTAATTCTGTCAGAGACAGCAAAGGACTTAGAAGAGCAGTTGTACGGAATGGACAGTGTCTTGAAGGGAGGATATAAGATGAACATAAACAAAAGCAAAATGAGGCTAATGGAATGTAGTCGAATTAAGTCGGGTGATGCTGAGGGAATTAGTTTAGGAAATGAGACACTTAAAGTAGTAAAGGAGTTTTGCTATTTGGGGAGCAAAATAACTGATGATGGTCGAAGTAGAGAAGGTATAAAATGTAGACAGGCAGTGGCAAGGAAAGTGTTTCTGAAGAAGAGAAATTTGTTAACATTGAATATAAATTTAAGTGTCAGGAAGTCGTTTCTGAAAGTATTTGTATGGAGTGTAGCTGTGTATGGAAGTGAAATGTGGATGATAAATAGTTTGGACAAGAAGAGAATAGAAGCTTTCGAAATGTGGTGCTACAGAAGAATGCTGAAGATTAGATGGGTAGATCACATAACTAATGAGGAGGTACTGAATAGGATTGGGGAGAAGAGAAGTTTGTGGCACACCTTAACTAGAAGAAGGGATCGGTTGTTAAGGCACATTCTGAGGCATCGAGGGATCACCAATTTAGTATTGGAGGGCAGAGTGGTGGGTAAAAATCGTAGAGGGAGACCAAGAGATGAATACAGTAACCAGATTCAGAAGGATGTAGGTTGCAGTAGGTACTGGGAGATGATGAAGCTTGCACAAGATGGAGTAGCATGGAGAGCTGCATCAAACCAGTCTTAGGACTTAAGACCACAACAAAAACAACAACTTTTATTGTAGTACATTGTGGCACTTCAAAAGCGGTTTTTATATTAGAAAGTATGAAAGGTAAGAAGAAGGAAATTGTGGCAGTGACTGGCGGTTTGTACGTTATGCACTCGTACATTTCTCGAAAGAAAATTCATGCCGTAATTGTAAAATCAGACAATGGAAAAATCCAGGATGGAATAATAGACATAACACAGTGGGTAATAACAGACAATAACCAACATTTTATTGGCGGTCACCTATAGTGTTGGATTACACAACTCGTCCCTGCCTTATACACATCTTTCAAGAGGCCTACTTTTTCTGGGGTTATTTCTGAAGTCGATGAAGGTATTTTAAATCTGTCTTGCGACTCCAAGGAAATGCATATTTTTGTCACCAAATGTATTTTGTTTTATTGGGATAAACTGAAGAGCCAAAGAAATTGGCCCACCTGCCTAATATCGTGTAGGGCGCTGCGAGCAAGCAGAAGTACTGTAATGCAACGTAGCATGGACTCGACTGGTCTGAAGTAGTGCTGGAAGGAACTGACACCATGAATCCTGCAGGGCTGTCCAGAAATCCATAAGATTAAGAGGTGGTGGAGATCTTTTCTGAACAGCACATTGCAAGGCATCCCAGACATGATCAATAATATTGATGTCTGGGGAGTTTGATGGCCAGTGGAAATGTTTAAACTCAGAAGAGTGTTCCTGGAGCCACTCTGTAGCAATTCTGGACGTGTGGGGTGTCACATTGTCCTGCTAGAATTGCCCAAGTCTGTCGGAATGCTCAATGGACATGAATGGATTCAGGTGATCAGACAGGATGCTTATGTACGTGTCAACTGTCAGAGTTGTATCTAGACATATCAGGGTCCCCATATCACTCCAACTGCACATGCCTGACACCATTACAGAGCCTCCACCAGCTTGAACAGTCCCCTGCTGACTTACAGGGTCCACGGATTCATATGGTTGCCTCCATACCCGTACACGTCCATTTGCTCGATACAATTTTAAACGAGAATCATCCAACCAGGCAACATAGTTTAGAGTCATCAACAGTCCAATGTCAGTGTTGACAGGCCCAGGCGGGGCATAAAGCTTTATGTTGTGCAGTCATGGAGGGTACACGTGTGGGCCTTTGGCTGCGAAAGCCCATACGGATGATACTTCGTTGAAAAGTTTGCACGTTGACACTTGTTGATGGCCCAGCATTGATATCTACAGTAATTTGTGGAAGGGTTGCACTTCTGTCACATTGAACAATTCTCTTCAGGTATCAATGGTCCCGTTCTTACAGGATATTTTTCCGGCTGCAGCAATGTTGGAGAGTTGATGTTTTACCGGATTCGTGATATTCACGGTACACCTGTGAAATGGTTGTACGGGAAAATTGCCACTTCATCGGTACCTCAGAGAATCTGTGTCCCATTGCTCTTGTGCCGACTATAACACCACATTCAAACTCACTTACATCTTGTTAACCTGCCATTATAACTGCAGTAACAAATCGTGACAACTGTGACAGACACTTGTTGTCTTATATAGGCATTGCCTGCCTATACTAGTTTCTTTGGCACATCAGTGTAAAATAACAACTGTGGTCTTAATGAAACACACATGCCATTTGGCTTGCTTTCTCCATCTAAAAACAGTTCATTACAAAAGATGTTGACATTAGTACTTACGATTTTTGCTCACATGGGGGAGAAATACTAGAGTTCTTACATTTTTTGTCAATTTATGTCTTTGCTTACCCTTGAGATCTCAAAAATCAGGGAATTTCACTTGGGGAATCTTTGGCAATCCTGCTTGTAGTTTCCAAGGATGATATTTTGTCTAGTGAGTCAGATAGAAATGACCTTTCACAAGTGATGTTCAATGAAGAAAAAATTTAGATGTGGATGATGCCGACATACGAGAGTTAGATGAGGACATGTGTCCTGCAATTCATTATGTAAGTGGCTACTGCTCATTTTGAGTCATTAAGAAAAATAAATGTAATTATTGCAAAATTTATCTAACAGCAGATGTTGAGGATGTGAAAGATGACCAGAATCATTTTACAGCAGTAACTAGTAGAGGTGGGTTGTGTTATCCTAGTCAGGATGTTGTAACATGGGTAGTGTATGTATATGTTACTGCACAGAAATTACTTTCTTCGGGAAAGGTGGCAAAGAAATGTATTGTATTGTGTATGATGTAGCAACATGCCTGATGATATATTTGTTGTGTTTGAGTATACTGAAAATCAAACTGTACATGAGATCATTGACTGTATACTTGGTCCTGCATTGTATATTATTTTGAATAATTTTATCAAAAGGGTCAGTGACATTGTAAATACAAATAGTGTTACAACATTCAAGAGAAAGAGGTAAGTGTACTGAAAATTTGGTTCTGTGAAGGTTTTAGTATTTTTAAGCACAAGTAAAAATAAATAATTTTGTAAAAATAAATAATTATGTAAAAATTAAATAATTATGTAAAAATAAATAATTATGTAAATATAAATAATAATTCTTTGCTTATCAAATTTCCAAACCTTTCCTCAAGTCCCTGAAAAAGGTATTTGTACAGGTAATTCAAAAGTTCACCTAACTTCGAACTAAGTTTCAATGTAATTTTATGAAAAAAAGGCAGTGTATCATAAAAATATGAGAACAAATATCCACTATTTTAAGTATTAGAATTTCCTTTTTCTTTTAGACAAGAATTTGATGAACGTAAAGTTCAATATAGGTTAGCAACTGAAAGCGTCTTGCGTAATAGTATGACACCTACCGATGACGTCATTCACAGTGTGTTGAGTGAGGCCTTATTTCTAGGTAGTACTGGTGAAACTCCAAGAGGGACTTATGGTAACACAACCGTGGTTCACTGCCACACCACTGGGAGTGCAGCAATTTTATTAATCAATCATCTTGTTTTCTTATTAGACCCTAGCTCATCTTTAGTCTTCCATGTGTGTTTTTGTGTCATAGTTAACAGAAGTTGGTTTCATTGCATTGTTGTTCTGATTAAGACTGCTCATGTGTATTGCACTCTTTGAATTTTCTTGTAAATACACTACTCAATTCTTATTGTGTTCTTCTCACATTCATAATATTGTATGGGGTAAAAGATTCCAAATTTGTTTTTGCTTCATACAAAATAGACACTCGTTTCACGACACGGTGTTCTGTGGACTTTTGTGTATTTGCTACTGCTTACAAATCTGAGTGCAAACTGCACTATTTAGATGCCTTATAAGTATATTGCTCGTATTCTATTTTATCTTTGTTTGCATCCTTTCCCCATACTTCCTCACATTTAATGACGAACTCCACGTTAGGAGGTTTTGACAGTATGTTATTAAGCTTTATTATAACTTGCCACGGAATGAGTATATGATTCTACTTTGAACGGTTTTACTTTTTGCCGCCGAGTGTCATGCATTTCACGGTGTCTTGCAAGGTACGGATGTAGATGTGGGCGAGTAGGCCCTAAACTTTGCTGTCTTTGTGACTAGAGCATTCTTCCTTGTAAATACTAAAAGTGCGACAGTTTTCAAGTTATTAACAGGTACTACAAACAGTACATTTTAGCAGAAGTCAATGGAAATTTTGGTGGTCTTCATTAAATGCGAGAGCATGAAAAATGGATAGTAACAAAAATAACGTAGAATTTGAGAAATATACATACAGTACATTTCAGTCGAGCTGTTCACACACACATTTGTAAGCAGTAACAGACAGGTGTGAGTCTACAGAGTACCATGTGATGAAACTATCTTCTATTTCATATGAAATAGAAACAAATATGGAATCATTTACCCCACTCAATATTAGAGATGACAGCAAAAGTTAAGCAGAATACGAGCACAATACAAGGGTTGCAACTTTAATAGTGGCAATTATTTATTTACAGCTCGTACTAAATAGATACGTGTTTTTAAGTTTTACTGACATTAAAAGTAATCACCAGCATTGTGTATAACCCTTTGCCAGCGATGTGGAAGTTGTAGGATACTCTTTGCAGTGCCAGTTGTGTTGACAGTTCGAGCGGCACGGTCTATTGCCCGACGAATGTTTAGCAGTTCTGAAGCAAATGCGATGAAGCATTTCCTTCAGTTTAGAAATTGAGTAGAACTCACGAGGGCTTAAGTCAGGGAAGTGCAGCAGGTAATATAGAACTTAGCAGCCCCATTAATCAAACAAATCAGTAAGAGCTTGCACTGTACGTGCTTGAGCATTGTCCTGCAAAATGATGGTGAGGTCGTACAGAAAGTGTCATCAGTTTTGTCTCTCTGCTGTTCATTTTTGGAACACAACCTATGACCAGCTAGAGATGGAAGTGATGACACTTTCTGCAGGGCCTGACCACCATTTTGCAGGACAATGCTCAAGCATGTACAGTGCAAGCTGTAACTGATTTGTTTGACTGATGGGGCTGCTAAGTGCTATACTACCCACTGCACTCCCCTGACTTAAGCCCTCGTGAATTCAACTCCATTTCGAAACTGAAGGAAACATGTCAAGGCATTCGCTTCAGAACTGTTACAAATTCGTCGGGCAATAGACTGTGCCGCTCGAACTGTCAACACAACTGGCACTGCAAAGAGTATCCTACAACTTCCACATCGCTGGCAAAGGGTTATACACAATGCTGGTGATTACTTTTAATGTCAGTAAAACTTAGAAACACGTATCTATTTAGTACGAGCTGTAAATAAATAATTGCCACTATTAAAGTTGCAACCCTTGTATTTACACTGCAATTCAGATTTGGTCTTTATCAGGAACATAATTTCTCCTTGATAACAACCAGGTGGGAGAAATTGGAGTATTGAGTTTCACAAATAGATACACTTTACCATCAGACTATCAGACCCTCCTGTAAAGTGTAAATGAAAAGCGTTATCATCTAGTACTAATATTTTGAAAGGCAATCATATGGATTTCCATGCCATATTTCTCATATTTGGGGCAAACTACCATGCCATTTGGAGCACTGCCTTCTCTGTTTTCATGTCGTGACACGGATCCTGCACTTCTGATCTTTTGGTGTCGAATGCACTGCAGTATAGGTTTGTTGGTTTCAAAGCTGTTTTTAATGCATTTAAGATGAAAGAGTGTGAATTAGTGTCTGAGAAGTCTGCAACGGACATCAGAGACAGATAAAGATTACATATGAGGGCCATATGTACTGCATATTGACAACTGCCCCAAGTCTTAGCAAGTACAAAGTAATGATACGAATATAATAGAGGGGAAACATTCCACGTGGGAAAAATATATCTAAAAACAAAGATGATGAGACTTACCAAACAAAAGCGCTGGCAGGTCAATAGACACACAAACAAACACAAACATACACACAAAATTCTGGCTTTCACAACCAACGGTTGCTTTGTCAGGAAAGAGGGAAGGAGAGGGAAAGACGAAAGGATGTGGGTTTTTACGTCTTTACGTGGGTCTTTACGTCGTTGCTTTAGAAATGTCTGCTTGTGTCTGTGTATGTGCGGATGGATACGTGTGTGTGTGTGTGTGTGTGTGTGTGCGAGTGTATACCCGTCCTTTTTTCCCCCTAACGTAAGTCTTTCCACTCCCGGGATTGGGATGACTCCTTACCCTCTCCCTTAAAACCCACATCCTTTCATCTTTCCCTCTCCTTCCCTCTTTCCTGACGAAGTAACCGTTGGTTGCGAAAGCCAGAATTTTGTGTGTATGTTTGTGTGTCTATCGACCTGCCAGCGCTTTTGTTTGGTAAGTCTCATCATCTTTGTTTTTAGATATACAAGTACAAAGTAAGTTAGATAAAAATAGTTGAGGGCGGAATTGCAATACTGCATCTGAGGGTTGAAATCCCTCTCCTGCTTGGATGCTACTATAGTCTGTCTGTGAACTGAAGAGCGAGCAGCGCTTCTGGTGGGGGAAGTGGCCTTTCCCGGAAGAACCCTGCCACTGGCCTACAGGGCAACCCAAAATCAGTTGCCCATTACCTATGAAGCGGTGTAGTTCGGCGTGCAGTGATGTATGTCGTTTCTGTTCGTGGGATCCTAGTTGCCGATCTCAGTCAGTTGACTGTGTACTCACTGACATACTTCAGTAGCCGGAAGTGATGGATAATCGCCCTGCACTGCAAGAAAATGTGCAGAATACGAAGGAGATACTTGCCAGAACGAGTGTTTGATTGTCTCTAACGTTATTACAGTGTGTGTTAAGGAGGCAACAAAAAAAGAACTGTTGGCTAATATTACCAGTCTCAATCAAAGGGCTGCAGTTCATGCAAACGTCAGCCTCGCCAAAATAGGACGCATAAGGAACGGACACGAAAACAAGGCACACGGTTTACTGGAATCGCCGCGAAGGAAAACTAATAATTTAGGGAGGAAACCCACCGTTATAGACAGTTTCAGAAAATCAGTCATTTGACAAATGATGGAGGACTTTTACATGAACCGAAAAATAATGCCCACATTAGGGAAATTACTCACTGGCATGAAGCAAAAAATACGTTTTAGTTGCAAAAAGATGTTTTACACAAGACATTGCGTGAAATGGGATTTACCTGGAAATACTTTTCAGGCATGTTTACGAAGACAATGACAAAAAAAGCAGCGCGAATCGAACTAATACAACACACGTAATTATAAATTTCTGGTTAATTTTAAAACACTCTTCATGTTGCAAGAATTGTTAAGTTTTAATGCAGCCCTTCAAAGAAAACTTCTACCTTTTAGTAGAAACACAAAGTAAGAACAAGCCTTAAGTTCTAGAGACTGATTGCACTAAATCTGGTTCGTCTTACGAATAGAGGAACATACATTCATATGAATAGGCATTCGGTTGTATGTTTGTAGTAGAATCCTGACTTCCGTTCTTATGTTAATATTATTTACTCTCTAATGTTTTGTTTCGAAGAAGCTATCGTCTTTTGTTTTCCTTATAATCTTAACGCATTTGTCTAAAAATAAACGCAGATGGGACGTATCTGTACACAGCGTCGTCACAGATTTAAAGCGCGCGCTGCGGCAGGGACTGTACTACGTTGTGGAGCAGCCTGTAGAAGCGCCGTGTGACGTAGCAGGGTGGGCAGAGTGGGGACTCGCGCGCTCGCTCTTCAGTTTAGCGACAGACTGTGCCAGAATTTGTATTGTATTGTATGGAACTGGGGACCTAGAAACGACAGAGGCTGCATCCCTGCCGTAAGCTCTCAGTGGTTCACAACAGGCTGCAGCAGTCCACTCCCCCTCCCGCCCCCGTCCCTCCGTCGCTGCCCCACATCGAATCAGGGTTATTGTGCGATTCAGCCTCCAGTGGACACCACCAGGAACGTCTTACACCAGATGAGTGTAACCCCTAATGTTTGCGTGGTAGAGTAATTATGGTGTATGCGTACCTGGAGAAAGTGTTTACGCAGTGCAGTGTTTCGTGGCTTTATGCTTAATGACAGACTTACTATTTTATCAGTTGATTTGTTTTCACCACGTAATGCCCGCTGTTTACGTCCTCCTTTGTTGCTGAGTGATGTATCATTTTTCATTCTGACACCGCAACTCTTCCTTTCCTACATCTTTACTACTTTTTATCTACGAGGGCCGTTCAGAAAGTAACCTCCGGTTGATTTAAAAAAATACACCAAGTTAAATAAAAATATTTTAATATATACATCTTACAACTACATCTTTACACTATTTTTCTACATAGTCTCCATAGCGATTGAGGCACTTATCGTATCTCTTCACAAGCTTTGAAATTCCTTCTGCATAAAAATCACCCGCTTGTGCCTGGAGCCAGCCTGTGACCGCATCTTTGAGCTCTTCGTCGTCATCAAACCGCTGTGACCTGAGCCATTTCTTCAAATGCATGAAGAGGTGATAATCACTTGGCGCCAGGTCTGGGCTGTAAGGTGGATGGTTGATAACGTCCCACTTGAACGACTCGAGAAGGGCCGTTGTTCTGCGAGCAGAGTGAGGACGGGCGTTATCGTGCAAAAAAACGATACCGGAAGTCAGCATACCACGGCGTTTGTTCTGTATAGCCCGTCGTAACTTTTTTATTGTTTCACAGTACACGTCTTGATTAATGGTCGTACCACGTTCCACGAATTCAACCAACAACACCCCTTTGGCATCCCAAAACACCGTTGCCATCAGTTTTCTGGCAGAAAAATCTTGCGAGGCTTTTCTTGGTTTGGTAGGCGAATTTGAATGTGCCCACATCTTTGAGTGTTCTTTTGTCTCAGGGTTCACGTACTTAATCCAGGTTTCGTCACCGGTCACGATTCTGTTTAACAATGGTTCTCCTTCGTCCTCATAACGTGACAGAAAGTCTAATGCAGAGGCCATTCTTTGAGTTTTGTGGTGGTCGGTAAGAATTTTGGGCACCCATCGTGCACAGAAATTACGGTAACCCAATCTTGCTGTCACTATCTCGTACAAGAGAGTCTTAGAAATCTGTGGAAAACCAGTAGACAACTCCGACATTGAGAAACGTCGATTTTCACGAACTTTTGCATCAACTGTCTGAACGAGTTTGTCAGTCACCAATGATGGTCTACCACTCCTCTCTTCATCATGAACGTTTTCTCGTCCACTTTTAAATAAACGTACCCATTCATGGACAACTCCTTCACTCATAACTCTTGGTCCGTACACGGCACAAAGCTCACGATGAATAGCTGCTGCAGAATATCCTTTGGCTGTAAAAAACCTTATGACAGCACGCACTTCACATTTGGCGGGGTTTTCTATTGCAGCACACATTTCAAACTGCCACAAAAACTAAACTAGCGCAGGTACGACGTTCACTCGACCACGGCTTGATGCCGACTGACCTGTTGAGTGCGTGAACGCACAGACGGCGTCGCTACTCCCCCCACAACCCGCACTGTGACCAATCGGAGGTTACTTTCTAAACCGCCCTCGTATATAAATGATGAACTATTGGTTTTGCCGTTTAACAACTTTTTAATAACTGTGGAAGTATTACAGGCATCAGGTCTCACCTAATGTGTCACCCACCTATACATTTTACTCGAACCTTTCAAGACTCGATCGATCTGTTTACAAAGAGAAAGCAGAATATCTCTTCCTTTGACGTCGTCCGACAACGACCTAGGAAGATCGACGGCGTCACAGCCCGGGCTCTTCCGTGGCTCGCGGTAGTTTGCAGCATTCGTCTTATTCCTCACCCACTTGCCGCTACGTCGAACTTTAGTGGTGATTGTCGGGCAACGTCTTCCACGTTATCTGCAACATAAATAAACTTTCTTCCCACAGTATTTCTGAAAACGCAAAAACAAACTTAAAGAACATAATAATAATAACTGTTCTTACAATTATTCATATAAGTCTTGGTCGATTTAATGAGGGGTGGGACAGGCCTAAGCCTTCTGACACCACAGCAGCAATGGCCAACATAGTGTAACTGAGGCGGAATAAGGGGAACCGGAGCGCATTCGCTGAGGCTGATGGAAAACCACCTTAAAAACCATCCACAGACTGGCCGGCACACTGGCCCCTAAAGGGGATACTCTCAAGCTGGAAAAATAAAATAGTCCGTGAATATTTTTTTATGCTATGTTTGACACTACTGTCTACATTTAAAATGATTTTGGCAGCTCATATAAAAGTGATTTTATTTTGGAGGTGAACGGCAGTGATTGGATCGATGTTGCAACTTCGACGACGATTTGGAATAGCACGAGAATTTTGTATGCAATTGTTTTAGGTTATCTTTATCGCAACATACCACCTGTGTTAGTTTCCGTAAGAATTTAAGTTTTGAAATTGCTACGTAGTGGTAAATAAAAAACAAAAATTTTAGATGAGTGTTTTGGTGAACATGAACTTCATATATTGTACATCAGTTACGAAAAATATCAGGTCGATGTATTTGTACAGTTTCTGGTAAAGTGACCCCACTGTCAAATTGTGCAATAAATTCTCTGCACGGATCTTCCTTGACTTCGAGAAAGAAAAAGTGGCCAAAGCCACATATTGGACTCACCCAGACATTTTGATTGTGGTGACAGACTGAGCTGTAGCACTGACCGAAGTCTAGGTTAGGTTGGAAGGCAACAGTTTGTTCGTGAGATGGTGAAGACAACAGATGTGAAAGCAGAAAATCTGGTGTGGTAATAAATTGACCAGTAGCAAAGCCTAACGTTACTTCTGTGCTGTTTTGAAAAATGCTGGGGGAGGGTATCGAAACACTCTGTTCGCGAGAAGTTTGCATTCTGAGAGGAGTGCAGGGAGAGGAGTAAGCAAGCTCCACCCACATACTCTCAGAACACCTGCTGCTGAGGCGAGAGGGGCAGTGTGGGGAGAACAAATCACACTTACATCAAGCAGTGCTGTTTGCGCAGTAAGCGGTGCTGTTTACTAGCTACTGCTGCTGCAACAGCTGTCAGCTGCTACATACTGCTCGTCTACAAAAGGAAAAATTGAAGTGGGGTCGTAATAATAGTTTACAGGGTATGTGAAATCGAAATTGGTAGTTTCACATTGAATGGTGGTATTTGTGGCTACTATTTCTGTATCAGTTCTCACAGACAATTCAGAATTAAAAAGAACCACTAGTTAAACTTACATTGTGGGAATAAAAGGAGAATGAGTAACATTTGAACATTTATTCACATACGAAGTGTATATACGTATAAATTACTCTGCCTTGGTCCCATTAAGCTAGTAGTCTGTAGCTCTAGTTCGTTTGTTGCTACTCTCATTTGGCATAGACTGGTGGGAATGTCTCCCCTATGCCTTGCATCTATGCCTGTTCATCTACATAGTTTGCGTGTGTTGGCTTTCTTTTGTAAGTGTGTGTGTGTGTGTGTGTGTGTGTGTTCATCATCATCTCCTTATTGGTCATCGTTTCATCATCGCCATCGCCATCATTTCAGCCATCTTCCCATTGTCACCGCCACCAGCCGCAGACTACTCGCTGCTGCCATCATCGTCTGCTGTCGTCACACCACTCTGGACGTCACTGTCACCCTCCACCATCCCGGTGTCACTCCGCTGCTCGTAATTATCGTCGCTCTTCTGTCCCCTGCTTCCTTTGAGCCACAATAATGGACACTGTGGCCACACCTGTCATTTACACCGTTCCCTCTTTTGCTCCCACTACTACTACATAGAGCATTTCTTCTGGCCCATCACCCTATATTTACCATCCCCATATGCAGTCACTTCCTTTGCCTGCTCTACCCTTCTGCCTCTTCGACATCTTCTACCACATCCTTTGTGTACCCCCACTTCCAAATTCTCCCACACCAAAGGTCTCCAATCCATCTCCAGCGAAAACAACAACTCGTCAAGCTACCGTTGAAACCGTATTACAATCGGTACGTAACTGAACCTACTCGAGCCTGCTGCAAGGACATGCACCACACTACATCCCACCTTGTGTCCAATTGCCCAATCCCCACCGCATCCCACAACCATAAAAAAAGCCACAGAGGCGCCCTAACACAGGTCCCACTTCCACAAACAACTCCTA
The DNA here is from genome assembly GCF_021461385.2 of Schistocerca piceifrons. Taxonomy (NCBI): domain Eukaryota; kingdom Metazoa; phylum Arthropoda; class Insecta; order Orthoptera; family Acrididae; genus Schistocerca; species Schistocerca piceifrons. The sequence goes on along the minus strand of NC_060148.1, from coordinate 143,824,220 downwards.
ATCCTACCAAACACACGGACACTGCTCCCCATCCCCCTGCAGCTTCTTCCTCAATGGTCTCCATTTTAATTCTCTCCCACCGTGACCTCGAATTCCTCAATGTCAGATCTCTCACTGTAGAAATAAGAAAATACTCCCTTCACATTCCCGAATCGTCCCCTGCAAAGATTATGTCCTCGTGAAATCCACAAATCCCAACTTCCATTATGACCTCTGCCTCAAGATCCCGTGCATTACCTTTGGCCCTCATGCCTCCCTTACTCCCTTCAACAATATCTCCACACCCTAACTACCCCAGACTCCACGCCATCCCCCCTCTTATCTGCTGTGATAACAACGATCGGCCTTTAGATTGTGGCAGAGGAAGTGGTCTCGACTCAATTCCAATCTTGCTTTAGAAATACACACAGTCCACTATGTCTACAATAAGTCAGGTCCCACCTTTGTTATGTGGGTTTTCACAGAATCTGCTTCTTGGGGAAGGAGACTGCCAGCATAAAGTTGAACCCTCCAAATCCCACCCACAGTCCTACCATTGCCAAAAATGCCTCCATTTACAATGACTGCCTCACTCCTGATTGTAAAAATCTCTCACATGTCCTCACTGTAAAGACTCTGACTGCCTCAGACAGTGCCCCAACCTCACCTCCTCTCTGACCTGCAACACCTGCGGTGATTCCCATCCTGCCTACTCCGCCAAGTGCGAGGCTAAACCAGAATTAACAGTACCGTCCATCCTATTGCTCATCCCAGTAACTCACTCGACCCAACTTCAACTGCTGAAGACATCATCAGATTCCTCACCGTCATCCTCCAAAATATCCATCCCTTCCAACTGCGGCATACCCTACAGCAAATTTCCCTCTCCGCACGCTCCATCTTCCAGCTCAATATCCGAGCCACCTACTTCCAAACACGGGTTCACTTCATCTTTACCTGTCTTGATACCCTCGTTCAAACCTCTCCACTCCCTCACCCACACAACCCATTCCCTGGACACTTATCATGGCACGACTGCACTAAGGCATCTTATACGAGGGTCGCTCCAAAAGAAATGCACACTATTTTTATATAAATACAGTTTTCATTCTGCATGTGTGAAAGTTTTACACTGTGTAGGTACATCCTTCCCACTTGTTTTCAAACTTAGTTCAACCTGCTCCCTTGAGTGGCGCCATCACAGCATGTCTTCGAGATGGCTGCTACACTTGACGTTTGTCAGAAGCAACGTGCTGTCATAGAACTCCTGTGCTGTGAAAATGAGACAGTGTGAAATATCCACAAGAAATTGAAAAAGGTGTACGGAGATGCTGCTGGCGATCGCAGTACAGTTAGTCGGTGGGCAAGCAGGTTACACGATGAAAGCGGGCATGGCAATATTGAGGATTGTCCTCGCAGCAACAGGTCTCGTACTGCACATACTCCAGACGATGTGCAGAGAGTTAACGAATTGGTGAATGCTGACAGACGCATCACAGTGAACGAATTGTCACGCTACATTGGGATAGGGGAAGGAAGTGTTTGCAGAATACTGAGAATGTTGCGTTAAAAAAGGTTTGTGCCAGGCGGGTTCCCAGGATGTTGACAGTGGCTCACAAAGAAACAATAAAAACGGTATGCAGTGAACTATTGGAACAGTACAAGAATGGTGGAGATGAATGTCTTGGGAGAATTGTGATAGGTGATGAAACAAGGCTCCATCATTTTTCACCAGAGACAAAGAGGCAATCAGTGGAGTGGCATCATGCAAATTCACCCAAGAAAAAAACTAATTCAAAATCACACCTTCTGCTGGAAAAGTTATGGCTACGGTGTTTTTCGATTCCGAAGGACTCTTGCTCGTGGACGCCGTGCCAAGTCGAACCACCATAAATTCTGATGCATATGTGACGACACCGAAGAAACTTCAAGCTCGAATGAGTTGTGTTTGATACATCGGCAAAAGCAGGATGTTTTGCTGTTGCACGACAATGCACGGCCACATGTCAGTCAAAAAACTGTGGAAGCGATCACAAAACTCGGATGGACAACACTGATACACCTGCCTTACAATCTTGACCTAGCTCTGTGTGACTACCATATCTTTGGGAAACTGAAAGACTCTCTTCGTGGAACAAGGTTTGAAGATGATGACTCCCTTGTGCACAGTGCCAAACAGTGGTCCAACAGGTTGGTCCTGAATTTTATCGTGCAGGTATACAGGCACTGGTTCCAAGATGGTAAACCATCCTCCAACCGTGTCACAGCATCAGAAGTTCTCTATACATCTTCCAATGTACAGATAATCCTCTTCCTCCAACCAGAGGTGAAGTTGCAATTGGTCGCCACAGAAAGCACCCCACTCAGCTACATCTATTACCCCAGAATCTCACTGAACACCTTATCCCTAGCCTCTTCTTTAAAATCCTAACTGTTACTTTGCTGCTATCAATTTCTGACCTAATAATTCCATCCACTACGATTTCCGTACCCACGTCGAACGTATCTTTTCCACCTATATTATTGCTACCGACTTCAACATCCATAGTAGGTCCCCTGCAGAACTCTGGCAGTGACGTCAGTTTACAAACTCTCTCCGAGGTGACCCTGTCCCCGTCCCAGAGCACACACATCCTGAATGCAACGCTATCACAGATGTCACACAGCATCTCCCAACCTCCTCGGACACTTCATTGCAAAAGTTCTCAATCCATTTGGAAGTGACCACCTTCCTATCCTCCTCGCCACCTCGTACTCACAGTCTCATCCCTGTGCACACCAACCGACTCTCCGTCCCAAAGTTATCCGTGACTACTCCAGTGCCATCTGGAATGCCTACTGGGAATCTGTAGGTACCCAGATTGGAAGCCACTCCCCTGCACCACACTCAGTGCTCCACTCTCCATTAACCCTTCCAAATACTGGAAAGTTTTATGACTCGTGGGCACTACCCCAGTACCACCCATTTCTCCATAACAGTCATCCCTTACCTGACAAACGGAGCATAGCTGGCCACTTCGCATCCTACTCTCTGACATCTCCGTCCCTGATGGCCCTAATTCTGATTATTCCCTTTACCCTGCCACCCACGAATGTGCTAACACCGCTGCCCCACACCTGGCTCCCATCTTCCAGTATTTGGACAAAATACCAGAAACACAGTTAAATACATCAATCAAAGCCCAAGGTATAAAACAAATACTTCACAGAAAATCCAAAATATCTGCTGGTCATGACAGAATCATCCACTGCCACCTTAAAGAATGCCCCCTTTCCTTTTTTGCCACCCTTGCAACCCTTTATACCACTATCCTCTCTACAGCTTACTTCCTCGGCTGTGGAAGGCCTCCACAATTCGACTTTTCCTCAAACTGCACAGACCCAGTACCGATACTCCCTTCTACCACCCCATCTACTCCACATCAGCGTTCAGCAAGGTCTCGGAAGGCATCCTCTCCTGAAATATCTGTCGACACCTGAACCGACGCCACCTCCGCCTTGTTAACTGGTACGGCTTGCGTCTCACTTTCTGTTCTGATGACCATCTCCTGCATGGCACCCATCTCCTATCCCACCAGCTTTACACCTGGAAATCCACTATTTTTGTCTCCCTTGACCTAGAGCTGTGTTTCCCAACATGATGGTAATTAGCCTCTGAGGGGTAAAATGTAATTCTCTGGGGAGTAAAAACAAAAGTACTCAGTTGTGTTTTGGTTATGAAACTAAATTATTTTTAAGACCATTACTATTATCATTATTTTGAAAAACTGTAATACCTATTACATACATTATCAATAACTATGTTTTTTAATCCTATCAATAACACATGACACAATGTGGTGGAGTTTACAGTGAGTGAAATGAATGCATAAACATCAGATTCCTCACAAGGTCTACCCTCTACATAGTGTACCTTGTACAATGTGCCTATGACAGTAAAACTGAGATATATTTATACATCACATATGCTTAAATATCTCATGAAAATGCCTTTCTGAATTGTAGATGTTTCCAGCTGTTGTTGTGGTCTTCAGTCCTGAGACTGGTTAGATGCAGCTCTCCATGTTACTCTATCCTGTGCAACCTACTTCATGTCCCAGTACCTACTGCAGCCTACATCCTTCTGAATCTGCTTAGTGTATTCATGTCTTGGTCTCCCTTGGTGATCCCTTGATGCCTCAGAACATGTCCTACCAACCGATCCCTTCTTCTAGTCAAGTTGTGCCACAAACTTCTTTTCTCCCCAATCCTATACAATACCTCCTCATTAGTTATGTGATCTACCCATCTAATCTTCAGCATTCTTCTGTTGCACCACATTTTGAAAGCTTCTACTCTCTTCTTGTCCAAACTATTTATTGTCCATGTTTCACTTCCATACATGGCTACACTCCATACAAATACTGAGTACTTCCTGACATTTAAATCCATACTCGATGTTAACAAATGTCTCTTCTTCAGAAACACTTTCCTTGGCATTGCCAGTCTACATTTTGTATCCTCTCTACTTCGACCATCATCAGTTATTTTGCTCCCCAAATAGCAAAATCCCTTTACTACTTTAAGTGTCTCATTTCCTAATCTAATTCCCTCATCATCACCCGACTTAATTCGACTACATTCCATTATCCTCGTTTTGCTTTTGTTGATGTTCATCTTATATCCTCCTTTCAAGACACTGTCCATTCCGTTCAACTGCTCTTCCAAGTCCTTTGCTGTCTCTGACAGAATCACAATGTCATCGGCAAACCTCAAAGTTTTTATTTCTTCTCCATGGATTTTAATACCTACTCTGAATTTTTCTTTTGTTTCCTTCACTGCTTGCTCAATATACAGATTTAATAACATCAGGGAGAGACTACAACCCTGTCTCAATCCCTTCCCAACTACTGCTTCCCTTTCATGTCCCTCAACTCTTATAACTGCCATCTGGTTTCTGTACAAATTGTAAATAGCCTTTCAATCCCTGTATTTTACCCCTGCCACCTTCAGAATTTGAAAGCGCGTATTCCAGTCAACATTGTCAAAAGCTTTCTCCAAGTCTACAAATGCTAGAAACGTAGGTTTGCCTTTTCTTAATCTAGCTTCTAAGATAGGTCGTAGGGTTAGTATTGCCTCACGTGTTCCAACATTTCTACGGAATCCAAACTGATCTTCCCCGACGTCAGCTTCTACTAGTTTTTCCATTCGTCTGTAAAGAATCCGCTTTAGTATTTTGCAGCCGTGACTTATTAAACTGATAGTTCGGTAATTTTCGCATTTGTCAACACCTGCTTTCTTTGGGATTGGAATTATTATATTCTTCTTGAAGTGTGAGGGTATTTCGCCTGTTTCATACAACTTGCTCACCAGATGGTAGAGTTTTGTCAGGACTGGCTCTCCCAAGGCTGTCAGTAGTTCTAATGGTATGTTGTCTACTCCCGGGACCTTGTTTCAACTCATGTCTTTCAGTGCTCTGGTCTCTTTAATTTTCCTGTAGGGACTATCTATCTTACCCCTAGAGAAATAAGCCTCTACATCCTTACATTTATCCTCTAGCCATGCCTGCTTAGCCATTTTGCACTTCCTGTCGATCTCTTTTTTGAGATGTTTGTATTCCTTTTTGCCTGCTTCATTTTCTGCATTTTTATATTTTCTCCTTTCATCAGTTAAATACAGTATTTCTTCTGTCACCCAAGGATTTCTACTAGCCCTCGTCTTTTTACCTACTTGATCCTCTGCTGCCTTCACTACTTCATCCCTCAAAGCTACCCATTCTTCTTCTACTGTATTTCTTTCCCCCATTCCTGTCAATTGTTCCCTTATGCTCTCCCTGAAACTCTCTACAACCCCTGGTTCCTTCAGTTTATCCAGGTCCCATCTCCTCAAATTCCCACCTTTTTGCAGTTTCTTCAGTTTTAATCTACAGTTCATAACCAATAGATTGTGGTCAGAGTCCACATCTGCCCCTGGAAATGTCTTACAATTTAAAACCTGGTTCCTAAATCTCTGTCTTACCATTATATAATCAATCTGAAACCTGTCATTATCTCCAGGCTTCTTCCATGTATACAACCTTCTTTCATGATTCTTGAACCAAGTGTTAGCTATGATTAAGTTTTGCTCTGTGCAAAATTCTACCAGGCGGCTTCCTCTTTCATTTCTGTCCCCCAATCCATATTCACCTACTACATTTCCTTCTCTCCCTTTTCCTACTGCCGAATTCCAGTCACCCATGACTATTAAATTTTCGTCTCCCTTCACTATCTGAATAATTTCTTTTATTTCATCATACATTTCTTCAATTTCTTCGTCATCTGCAGAGCTAGTTGGCATATAAACTTGTACTAATGTAGTAGGCGTGGGCTTCGTATCTATCTTGGCCACAATAGTGCGTTCACTATGCTGTTTGTAGTAGCTTACCCACATTCCTATTTTCCTATTCATTATTAAACCTACTTCTGCATTACCCCTATTTGATTTTGTGTTTATAACCCTGTAGTCACCTGACCAGAAGTCTTGTTCCTCCTTCCAGTGAACTTCACTAATTCCCAGTATATCTAAGTTTAACCTATCCATTTCCCTTTTTAAATTTTCTAACCTACCTGCCCAATTAAGGGATCTGACTTTCCACACTCCGATCCGTAGAACGCCAGTTTTGTTTCTCCTGATAACGACATCCTCTTGAGTAGTCCCCGCCCGGAGATCCGAATGGGGGACTATTTTACCTCCGGAATATTTTACCCAAGAGGTCGCCATCATCATTTAACCATACAGTAAAGCTGCATGCCGTCGGGAAAAATTACGGCCGTAGTTTCCCCTTGCTTTCGGCTGTTCACAGTACTAGCACAGCAAGGCCATTTTGGTTAGTGTTACAAGGCCATATCAGTCAATCATCCAGACTGTTGCCCCTGCAACTACTGAAAAGGCTGCTGCCCCTCTTCAGGAACCACACGTTTGTCTGGCCTCTCAACAGATACCCCTCCGTTGTGGTTGCACCTACGGGACGGCCATCTGTATCGCTGAGGCTCGCAAGCCTCCCCACCAACGTCAAGGTCCATGGTTCATGGGGGAGGAATCTTCACTTTGCAACAATAAACAAACTAATTGAGAGCAAAACGCAACAGTAACTGTGTTATGGCTAATAAACTGCTATAGAGCCTAAACTGTATTATTGTTGTTGCTGTTGTTAGTGGCAGTGCTCAGACACTAAGCATTGGATGCCTGAAGTCTTCCAATATCTGCGTGTCCAGAAGTAAGGAATCCAGCATTCAAATGAGTTGGCTGTTGAACTTAGTGATCAACTGATAAAGCACATGGCTGGAAACAGAGATTGTGGGATCGAATACTGATCAGACTACAAATTTTTGAGTCTGCAGTTTAACCTGGACTTTAATGATGTAATAAAACACCAAATACGACATGTGCTTCGGATTCCACATTAAAATATAGATACCCTTTCCGCGGTCGAATAATCGGGACAGGTCACGGACGCGCGAGTCGCCGAAGTGACGTCCGATCAAAAGACACGCCGGCCACTGAGCCACACGATATTATTACTGTATTAAATGGAGTGCAAGGTGTGAGTGAAGCGAGTGTCGCTAGGAAGAGTAGTAGTGCAAAGGAAGCGTGTTACGTAACGAGTGTCTGCCCTCAGTGTGGATAGCTTCCTTCTCTGAGAAGGAGTTGCATGTATCACTTGTAAAGCATTGAGAACTGAGACATCATTTTGTTAAAAAGGTGGTCAGAAATAAGTAGTACCAATCATTAATTTGTAGTTTGAGAGAAACACATACAAAAAGTAAATATCTCTTGTTATTTTAAAAATGGACGTGTTCAAAGACCATTCCTTTTTATTCTAAAGTACACTACTGGCCATTAAAATTGCTACACCATGAAGATGACATGCCACAGACACGAAATTTAATCGACAGGAAGAAGATGCTTTGATATGCAATTTATTAGCTTTTAGGTGCATTCACACAAGGTTGGTGCTGGTGGCGACGGCTACAACATACTGACATCAGGAAAGTTTCCAACCGATTTCTCATACACAAACAGCAGTTGACCAGTGTTGCCTGGTGAAACGTTGTTCTGGTGCCTCGTGTAAGGAGGAGAAATGCGTACCATCACATTTCCGGCTTTGATAAAGGTGGGATTGTAGCCTATTGTCGTTTATCGTATCACGACATTGCTGCTCACATCGGTCGAGATCCAATGACTGTTAGCAGAATATGGAATCGGTGGGTTCAGGAGGGTAATACGGAACACCTTGCTGGATCCCGACGGCCTCGTATCACTAGCAGTCGAGATGACAGGCATCTTATCCACACAGCTGTAACGAATCGTGCAGCTCGATCCCTGAGTCAACACACGGGGACATTTGCAAGACAACAATCATCTGCACGAACAGTTTGACGACATTTGCAGCAGCATGGACTATCAGCTCGGAGACCGTGGCTGCGGTTACCCTTGATGCTGCATCACAGACAGGAGCGCCTGCGATGGTGTACTCAATGATGAACCTGGGTGCACAAACGGTAAAACGTCATTTTTTCGGATGAATCCAGGTTCTGCCTACAGCATCACGAAGGTCGCATCCATGTTTGGCAACATTGCGGTGAACGCACATTGGAAGCGTGTATTCGTCATCGCCATACTGGCGTATCACCCAGCGTGATGGTATGGTGTGCCATCGGTTACGCGTCTCGGTCACCTCTCGTTCACATTGACGGCACTTTGAACACTGGACGTTACATTTCAGATGTGTTACGACCCGTGGCTCTACCCTTCATTCGATCCCTACGAAACACTACATTTCAGCAGGATAATGCACGACCGCATGTTGCAGGTCCCGTACAGGCCTTTCTGGATACAGAAAATGTTCGACTGCTGCTCTGGCCAGCACATGCTCCAGATCTCTCACCAATTGAAAACGTCTGGTCAATGGTGGCCCAGCAACTGGCTCGTCACAATACGCCAGTCACTACTCTTGATGTACTGTGGTATCGTGTTGAAGCTGCACGGGCAGCTGTACCTGTACACCCCATCCAAGCTCTGTTTGACTCAATGCCCAGGCGTATCAAGGCTGTTATTACGGCCAGATGTGGTTGTTCTGGATACTGATTTCTCTGGATCTATGCACCCAAATTGCGTGAAAATGTAATCACATGTCAGTTCTAGTATAATATATTTGTTGTTTATCACCTGCATTTCTTTTTGGTGTAGCAATTTTAATGGCCAGCAGTGTATAAATAGGTGGCATTGTTGACAATGGTGGAGTGTGAAGAGGGGATGGGGAGGGATACTAGCTGACATCTGATTGCACTCGAGGGTAATGTTCTCAGAAAGGTCGTGAACCACTGATGTAGAGAAAGCCTAAGATTGTGTACGCCATTCCAGTCACCTTTTCAGACCTGAATTATGCACTGCCAATTAATTGTGTCCATCTTATTGCATCTTTCCTCTGTAACTTGCCATCTTTTGTCACAATTAACACCACCATTCCGCACATTCCATCCCACTGCAGGAGTGCCCCAGTGCTCCACCCTCTCTCCCCTCCTCTATCTCCTCCACACGGCTGAGTGTTGAAACTGTCTGCACCAGTCCACCTCCGCCAGTACGATGCTCTCTATTCTACACTTCAGAAATCGCAACGATCCATCCAAATCTACCTCAGTCAGTTGACCTCCTGGTGTAACGTACGGCTCCTCGAGACCACCTGTCCGCAACCTGCGGTCTAGTGGCTAGTGTTGCTACCTACGGATCACGGGGGACCCGGCTGGGTCAGGAGTTTTCTCTACCCGAAACTGGGTGTATGTGTTGTCCTCATCATTTCATCATTATTCAAGTAACTGGTGAGAATGGACAGTGGAAAGACTTTGTACAAGCACTGATAACCATGCAGTTGAGCATTGCACAAACTAAATATCATCATCATCATAATCATCATTATTAAGATCAACCCTTCCAGAACCCAATCAATAATTATAGGATGCACCTTCCATCTCCATGTCTTCTACCTTACCATGTATGACCGTCCCTTCCGGCCAATTAATGCACAAAAATATCTTAGACTAACAACTGACCGACAACTAATGTGGTGACCTCACTTGCTAATCATCTTACAGAAAGCCCACAATAAACTAAAACCACTAACTGGCCAAACTTGGGTGTTGCAGCCTCCTACACTGCCCTGTACACCTACAAATCCTCGATCTGATCCATCCTTTGGTATGTGACTGTTTCACGACACCCACCCAACTTCTGCTGGACCCTCCAGGTTCTCAAATGCCGTGCATTCGGCCTTGCTTTCCACATCCGTTTGCCTTCCCCACGGATATCCTTTAACAACCGTCAAATTCCCAACTCTCCTCACTCGCACTGACTGGAACAATCCTACAGTTTTCTCTCTACTTCCCAATCCTTGTACGCCGCCGCACGTTTACCGACACGTCCTAATGACCCTACACCTGCACACCCTCCACGTACGCTTCCAAAGTAAGTTCAACCAGCCATCTCCCCCTCCCAGATCGTGAACTCCACCGTGACATTTACCCGTCTTACCAGCTCTGTAAGTCCACTCCCCCCATTCCACCTCATTAAGGCTACCTCTCCCTCCCACATTTGCTTATCCTTCTCTTTCCCCATCTCCTCTTCCCAACAACTATTAGTGTCAGCAGTTCCTCCCTTTACTCCATCCCCTCTTCTGTCTCAACAGCCACTCCTACCCCATTGATACTAAGCACCAGTCTTTCATCTTTGTACGACCACATTCCTATCCTCCTGACTGACCAACCTTTTTCCCTATCTCAGGGCAGGTACTTCCAGTTTTTAGTGCCAGGCAAGTGTTTTCTTTTACCTTTTATTATTACTATTTTTAAGTACAAATGGAAGAGTTTATAGATCTCATAAACATATATGAAAGCTCCTATTTTATTTTCATCTTTAAAATGTTGTAAATCCATTGTAATATCTCACCTTTCTGTTTTTTGTTTTTCGTCTTATTGTATTTTACAGACAATAAGACACTGTGGACTATAAGACACGCCTTAATTTTTAAGCAATTTTTTAAAAAATAACATTTTTTTCCATTTTTATTATTAGATTTAAAACCCAGAATCAAAAAATTCTTAGTTTATAAAACCAAACTTATCTTTAAAATCCCTGAAAATCATTTGAGTCTTTTTCTTCTTCTTCCTCCTCCTCTTCATAATCATTGTTTTCCTCTTCATATATAACTTGACCTTCATTGGCATTGAGAGTTTTACTTATACTGCACTTCTTGAAAGATTTAACAATAATGTCTTCTCTCACTCTAGACCATGACTCTTTTATCCACTGACACATTTGTTTGATTCTACACTGTTTTAAAGCTGCCTTCGGCATGAATTTGTGTTGGGTTTCATCCATTTATTCCATTCCTCTCTCGTATACACTTTAAATGGTGTATTTATTGAAAAATCAAGAGTTTGTAATTGTGAAGTAAGCCTTCCCAGAACAACAGCAAGCTTGGTATTTCCTTGTCTCAATTTCTCTTTCATAGAATTTTTCGAATGACTTCTGAGCTGATCTAGCACAAGAAGAGAACTCTTCTTCGCTAAAGCACCTTTCCTTCTCTCCCACACAGTGTTAATTCATAGTTTCATAGCAGTCTCATCCATCCAGTCCTTGTCATGTACATCACATCTGGTGGTGTTTCAGAAGATTTTGGCATTATTTTGCACTCTAAAATGACCACTCTATTAAGTTTAGTACTGTCAGCTCATCATGAAAGGACAATAGTGTAATGTATTTTTTTCATGTCCACTTGCTGTTATAGTTACAGTTTTAATGCCATTCATGCCGACAGTTTTGTTACTCGGCACATCAAATGTCAGAGGAGTTTCATTCATATTCGCTATTTGGCTTAGTTCAACACTGGTTTTCTTTCAAATTTTGATAACAAAATGATGGGAAGATAATATTTTCTCTTTGTACTCTGGTGGCATTTTCTGGAGATATTTTGGTTTTGCTTTGCATGCTAAGTCCATGATGCTTCGTAAACTTGTAGCACCAACCAACTGCACTCTTGAAGTCTGTTAAGCTGTGCTGTGGTGCTAGGTTGAATCACTTTTGTATTCATTCAGATGTCATTTTGATGGTGTCCTTGAATCGTTTTTCAATACCTCATCTTCTAGTTTTGGCCATTTTGCATATAGTCCTCTATTTGCACATTTATTCTTCCTCATTTTTTTCAGTTTTTTACTAGCCAGCCAGCCAATTGTGCAGAAATGCTGCTCGATTTCTGTGTTCTTCTGCATATGCTACTACTTTCGATTTGTAGCCCGCATCATACGAATACCCTTTTTTCCATTGTGAAACTAGCTGCTAACAAAAATATTGTACTGTTAGCAATAACACAAATCATTTTCAATTCAAGTTCACTGGCACCGTAGGCCACAATGATGCATCATAGGCTAGACAGTGCTCTCGTTTTCTGGTGGTGGGGTGGGAGGGAGACAGTGGTAGCAAGCTTGCGAATACCCACAACTCGTGTTTATCACATCAGTGCACCGCCGTTGTCAACAGAATCAAATTTTGACAAATAGAGATAGGTTTAGTACAGCATCGAATATATGGCAATTTTTGAGACTGGCAGGGTTTCCAACCAAACACAGGACATTTTTGTATTAATGTTGAGTATAAGACTTGCCTCAATTTTCGAGGCAATTGTTTGAAGAAAAAGGTGCATCTTGTAGTCTGTAAAATATGATAATTATTGTTTATTGTCAACTGGCTGAAGAGCTGGTTGACTATTGCTGACAGCCCACATCCATATGGGGCGTGGGGGATGAAATAACAATAAAAAAATCTCACTAATTTCCTCACCGGTGCAAAGTGCATTATTGTTGCTATTGTCTGTTTCAGCAGTACAGCACTGATAACGATTTTGTCTCTCGTGATTTCGATAACACCACAGTGCCTCCGGTAATCTTCTTCCAGTTGCTGGACCTTCCTACAGTACCCTCACATCATCAGCAGTTACTGAGAAAAGGGATTCTCTATCTTAAACTGATTAGCTCTGGACATGTCCCCTGAAATACTGCACTCCATAAACAAATGTTTTACTTTGCCCACGCCTTTGAACCGCACTTAAATCACAATTATAGGGTGGCAAGCCAACAACTGTACGAGCATTCTCTTTTGCCATTTTGACGATCACACACGTTTGTTTAGCAGGTCTGTGTTCGTGAATTAGTGTGAGCAGAGCTCACTCCCTCGTGGTCTTATTAAAGGTGACGCACCTTTTTTTGCAGCCGTTCAACATGTGTCGTAACGTGTGGATGTTTTGTCTACATCTGTTACGGTTTGCGCATTGTCCATCACAACTGATTTTCGAGAACCGTATTTGGTAACCACCTTTCGTAGTTTCCAGAGTTCACTTGACTGTGGTAATCACCGTTTGTGGATTTGGTCCAGAATTTTAGTTGAGTGTCCTGAACACGTCCTTCCTCGATCCTACACTTCCAATAACAAATCTTTTAGAAGTAGTTCCCCACACCGTGATGGCAATATCATCCTTCGGCCAACATTTACCGACTATTATATTACCCTCTACCTAAGTTTCATCTGGACAGAATCTTTATGTACCTGCTTCCTTCATATGTTTTATTTCTACAATGAAAAGCAAGTGCCAATCAATAATGTTTCTATACTCCTGCAGTAAACATCTGTTATTCTGCACTTTTTGTGAATTCCATGGACAACAAAATATTCTGTAGAGATGTAATACCCCAAGTCCAGCCAATCTTTTCCTCGAGTATCGGTCGATAGTTCCGCAGACTGGGGGCAATTTTATGCACCGAGTAGAAGTCTGAAGATGCCCTTGTTAGAGTTATCCAATTGATTTTTCCCAGTAGATATTGGCCTAAGTGAAAGAGAATAAAAACAGTCAGAAATTATAATTGATTTTATGCAGAATGTATAGTTACAAGGGACAAGGAGAGTTTCCAAAGGGAGCAACCGACTTTTTGAAACCACTGATACAGTACAGGACTTTATGGCCCCCACATATCACATAGCGCAGCCACAAGTAACTGAATAAAATTAATGATGGCAGTTATTTCTATTACAAAAGACTATACGCTCAGGACAACTACAGCAGTGAATACGAATATCAGAAAATAGAAAAGCACTTCAGCTCTGTGAAAATCCTTTTTTTTTTTTTTTTTTTTTTTTTTTAAATTGGAGACACGATAAAAGTCCAATAGAAAAGGCATTTACATACAGTTGAATCAATTTTCTGCTTTCTGAGATGCTTTTCTATTACAATGTATTGAGAACTAACTTAAAATGGAACTTTATTAATGTACTGGTATATAAACTTTTATTTACAGATTTTTAACAAGTATAGAAGAGCAGTTGAATGGAATGGACAGTGTCTTCAAAGGAGGATATAAGATGAACATCAACAAAAGCAAAACGATGATAATGGAATGTAGTCGAATTCAGTCAGGTGATGCTGAGGCGTGGTGTGGGATTAGGAAATGAGACACTTAAAGTAGTAAAGGAATTTTGCTATTTGGGGAGCAAAATAACTGATGATGGTTGAAGTAGAAAGGATATAAAATGTAGACTGGCAATGGCAAGGAAAGCGTTTCTGAAGAAGAGAAATTTGTTAACATCGAGTACAGATTTAAATGTCAGGAAGTCGTTTCTAAAAGTATTTGTATGGTAGTGAAACGTGGACGATAAATAGTTTGGACAAGAAGAGAATAGAAGCTTTCGAAATGTGGTGCTACAGAAGAATGCTGAAGATTAGACAGGTAGATCACATAACTAATGAGGACGTATTGAATAGGATTGGAGAGAAGAGAAGTTTGTGGCACAACTTGACTAGAAGAAGGGATCAGTTGGTAGGACATGTTCTGAGGCATCAAGGGATCACCAATTTAGTATTGGAGGGCAGCGTGGGGGGTAAAAATCGTAGAGGGAGACCAAGAGATGAATACACTAAGCAGATTCAGAAGGATGTAGGTTGCAGTAGGTACTGGGAGATGAAGAAGCTTGCACAGGATAGAGTAGCATGGAGAGCTGCATCAAACCAGTCTCAGGACTGAAGACAACAACAACAACAACAACAGTTGTTTACATGAATTTTTTGACGTATTTTAAACATAAAAGGGATAGATTCTCGTTTTTGTCTGTCAAATAAGAAATCTTTTATTTTTTGATTGTCCTTCATGTGATTTTGCATTGTTTGCTGATGAATTTTGTTCAAAGAATTGAAATATTTTGATTTGTTGATTTTTATTTATTTATTTATTTTAGAGTTGATAAGTGTTTTAGATTATGTATGCCTACTCTGGTTTGGTTGTTTTCAGCATAATGACTTTTATTGTATGATAGAAAGGTGGAAAAGAAGCATGGACACATTGCATTTAAGTAAGTAGATTATAAAACACTACGGCTCGATAAAGCCACAGAGGAAAAGAGCATACATTACGTTACGGATGACACGGCTAAAGGCCGAGTCCAGCGAGATCTCGAGGAAGTTGTGGCATGTCCTGTGGTACATTTTAGGCTGCTTAGCATTCTTGCGTGAACCACAAGTCCGTCGGGAAGCTCACACTGCCTGTCTGGAATTTTACTGTGACTGGGTCGTCTGTCACGGCACGTATCCACATTGTGGACAGGCATTTCGGCTCCGGAAAGCTTTCCACATCAGGCATGGCGAGTGGAGTGATTTCTATGACTGTGTCATCCATTCTGCTGGTGTGGGCTACCGTCCTTTTTCAGGTGCTCCGTATTTCATTACTCCCCCTGTGTTCGAACGTGTCTGTCTGGTTGCAGTTTTCACATTTGTCTCTTTCCAATAGGTCGATTTTCGTGGGGCTCTCATTTGTAGTTACGGTTTTGTGCACCGTCTCGTACCGTGTGTCCTCTGCATATGTTGGCACGGCACATTCTGAAATTTTCTTCCAGACCTGTGGCCAGTCACAATCTGGAAGATTTATCTCAATTTCAGTGTTGGCACTGCTCTCCTCAGCCCACCATTATCTTCCACGCAGTTCTACACCCCGGATCGGATATCGTGGCGAGTGCGTAGCTCTCTTTCTCGTTCGGTATCAGTTCTCTGACACAGCTCCGTTTAAATGAGACGTGTGCTAAGTCGATCGGCGTTTCTTCCGATTGCGGTCTGTATTCTCTGAGGAGGCTGTTTGTGATACTATTTGGGTTATTATCTTCCGTGGCAAGAAATCTGAAACGACAAAGCTGTGCATTTCACCCTTATGTCTACCACATCTGGATCACCCTCTCCTCTTGTTAAACAGCATGTCACCAATGGGACTTTAAAAATTTCTCTCCTCCTCAGGTGGTAATATATTGCGTTTGTGACAGGGCGTGCAGTATCTTCGGGTAGACTCGGGATTTGCACCACGAACTGTGCTTTTGACAGTTCAGTGGCATTTGCCCTGGTAAGCCCTCTTACTACGAGTAGCACACTCTGCCAGTTGCGTGGGGCCATTTGCAGTGGGCGAGGCTATACATGTGTCCCATGTATAGTGTCTTGAAATCTGGCAGAAAACCCAAAGAGATTCTAGTCATAAATAAAGCACACCAGTGGCGAGATGCAATCAATACCTTCACTGCGCGATAACAACAGTGAAGTCACTGATGACAGTGCCACTAAAGCAGAGTTATTAAACACGGTTTTCTGAAACTCCTTCACCAAAGAAGACGAAGTAAATATTCCTGAATTCCATCAAGAACAACTGCCAAGATGAGAAACGTAGAAGTAGATATCCTCGGTGTAACAAAGAAGCTTAAATCACTTATTAAAGGCAAGGCCTCTGGTCCAGATTGTATACCAGTCAGGTTCCTCTCAGAGTACGGTGGAAAAATAGCTCCATATTTAGCAATTATATACAACCACTCGCTCACAGAAAGATCCGTACCTAAAGACTGGAAAATTGCTCAAGCCACGCCAACACCCAAAACAGTAAGTAGGAGTAATCCACTGAATTACAGGCCTATATCACTAACGTTGATTTGCAGTAGGGTTTTGGAACATATACTGTATTCGAACATTATGAAGTACCTCGAAGAAAACGATTTATTGACACATAGCAAGGTTTCAGAAAATATCGTTCTTGTGAAACACAACTAGCTCTTTATACTCGTGAAGTAATAAGTGCTATCGACGGGGATATCAAATTGATTCCACATTTTTAGGTTTCCAGAAGGCTTTCGACACCGTTCCTCACAAGTGTCTTCTAACCAAACTGCGCGCCTACGAAGTATTGCCTCAGTTGTGCGATTGGATTCGTGATTTCCTGTCAGGCAGCTCACAGTTCGTAGTAATAGACGGAAAGTCATCGAGTTAAACAGAAGTAATATCCGGCGTTCCCCAAGGAAGTGTTATAGGCCCTCTATTGTTGCTGATCTATATTAACGACATAGGAGACAATCTGAGTAGCCGTCTTAGATTGTTTGCAGATGATGCTGTCATTTACCATCTTGTAAAGTCAGACTGACGGATGACATTGAAAATGTACAAAGAAGTGCAGCTCATTTTGTATTATCGCAAAATAGGGCAGATAGTGTCACAGACATGATACGTGAATTGGAGTGGCAGTCATTAAAACAAAGGTGTTTTTTGCTGCGCCGGGATCTTCTCGTGAAATTTCAATCGCCAGTTTTCTCCTCCGATTGCGAAAATGCTCTGTTGGCACCCACCTACATAGGGAGAAATGATCGTCACGATAAAATAAGAGAAATCAGGGCTCGCACAGAAAAATTTAAGTGCTCGTTTTTCCCGCGTGCCGTTTGAGAGTGGAACGGTAGAGAGACAGCTTGAAGGTGGTTCATTGAACCCTCTGCCAGGTACTTTATTGTGACTAGCAGAGTAATCACATAGACTTAGATGAAGAGTACCTCGTGGCTGTCTGATACTTGGTGATACTGCCTTTGTGTTCTTTATCTTCCACTCTCTACGGGTAGAAGCACTGTTTTTCTCGGGTTCGTGCCCACTACCTTCTGCACAGCAGCCGAGTACCTTAACTACTGGACTATGTGAGGATGTCTAAAATCTCTACTTTTTTATTGCTTATTTAGCCACTTACCACATGACGAGAAATTCTTACGGAGTGAGGAAGCGCAGCGGTTGATGCACTGGACTCACATTCGAGAGGATGACGGTTCGAACCCCACAAATGCCACGACACATCCTCTGAGAGGGCACGGCTGATTTCCTTCTCCATCCTTCCTTACTCTGAGCTAGCACTCCGTCTCTGACGACCACACTGTCGACTGGACATTAAACACTAATCTCCTCCTCCTCCACCTCTGAGAAGTCCTTTTAGTCACAAAACCTCTTTGAAGCGCATCGTTTGCAGTACGATTTGCTGTGCTATGGTGCCAGGCAGTCCGATAGCTTTGTATAAAAAATTACCAATTTCTTTGCTGGTGGGCATTGTACTGCTTCAGAATATTCATCACGGTTAAGCTGTTAGGATGAAGGTTAACACCATTTTAATAAATCAGCTTTTTAAGAGGAAATTAACCAAAAGTAATTTTTATGATGCCTGACAATGAACTGTTCCACAGTGTAGTGTGTGGATTGCAGTATTTGTATCTCTTTCTTTAGTGAATGGAAAAAAAATCCAGCACGGTAGTAGTTCTTCCAAACTGGATATACGACTATGACGTGGACAAGGAAAGAGCCATTTCAGGAACAGAGATTCAATGAAAACTGATAAAAATGTTGTTCACAGCATATTGAACATACTGGAGGCTCAACTACTATTTTGTGAGTGTCAGCGTGCAACTGAATAATAGAATGAAAAAATTACAGAATGACAACTGAGCTTGGAGATCAAAGTGCTGCAAATATGATTAAGAAGTACAGCTTCTATTTTGTTCTCAGCTACTGTAATAAAAACACCTGATAGACAAAAGCATTGATTAAGAGGTTCCCAAAATGGCTCTACGAGGACTTGGCCTGCAGAAGTCTGCAAACACCAATTTAATCTTTTTCTCATCGTATGTGTAACTGACCACACTGAATGGCTTTATTGGCATATCCACTTTACATGTTGTGGCCACCTTTATTGACTGTAACACTGAAGTTGGAATTCACAAGAAAAAGAGCATTTTTTATACTATTCATAATGCGAGAGTTGTAGTTTAATCCTTGTCTCGCCACTTGACTTCCTGTGTTCTTCAGCTAGTGTTGGATTTACCTCCTATGTAGTTGCTTGCCTGCTGTGGCCACCTGCATACTGGAAACACTACCTTGCAGCAGTATTCCACAGTAACAGGGCAAAGTGTGTACAATTTTTTATCTGGTTGCTTGCTGTTTCTGATCCTCAGAACTGCAGTGGTCGACTACAAGAAAGTGTCTGGACAGAAAGAAAGAGGAAACAGATGGGTATCTAGTGTGTCTAATGGGTCAGTCTCTATGGTAACTGGCTTTCTAGTAGTCAGCACCATTTTGTTGCATACTTGTGGAGTGTGCTTCGTGAATAAAAATAATTTATGTTATGTTAAAATTTATAAAGGGCAAGTGGCACAGTTCCAATTTAATTATTTAGAAATTTACATAAATTTGTAATGCTCCACTCGTGGGAATTGATATTATGTTTGCATAGTACTGAATTCAGACTGATTTGATGTGGGTTCTTTTTAATGCTTGCTTTAATATGCTTCAGAGGAGTGAAGGTTACTTTACAGTAAATATTAGCAATGTAATTAAATTTGAGAATAAGACAGATGCAAGTTATGCATAATTCTATTGTGCACATGGTGTGGAATAAAAATTGTGATTTCTTAATAACATTAGATGTTTGATGGTAATTTAAAATGCTTATTTTGGAGAACTGAGGAAACATTGTGCAGTGATCTCCGGACTGAAAAGCAAGTTTTATAGTAATCTTTACGCTATCAGCTGTCTTTGAATATGTAAACGAGGCCTCAGTAGCAGTGGCACAAGTAAATTTTGATTCCAGACAAATGTCGTTATTAGACTTTAATTAATAACTGATGATACTGTATGTATGCACAGTGACAGATTGGAGAATGAATTTTATTATTATCAGCAAAGTTGTGCAAAGTCAAGGGGTTACACATTGAGGACCCATTGTTCACTACAAACTCCTGCTTGAAAATCACTCGATGTCATAGATAATGTTTGCAAAATTGCAATGATATTACAGAAAACCCGATCAGTTGTTAGTGTTAATAATAAGGCTGCATTTACATGTAACTTGAAATTTGGCATTCCAGGTATTGGGATGTAAAAAATCTCACAGGCTGCAGTTTCTGTAGTTGCTCACCTGCCAACCGGGTCTGGTTGTCTTGACCAAACCTCACAAGCTGCTTGTGAATGACCTGCACTGACCGTCCGTGTTGGACCCAAGTTTGGAGATATTGTAATAGCATTACTGCAGCATTTGCATCTGAATAGGAATAAAAGTTCTTCATTGTAGCCGCTTGAAAACATCCAGTCATTTTTGGATGAATTTGACCAGCAGTATCTCAGCTGGACCCCAAACCAATTCTGTTGAAAAACTAGGATACAAAATTAATTGGGTACAAATTTGAAGTATATTAAATATAGTATTAGGGTGGTTTGAACCTACCACCCACTTCTATGATTTCTTGGTTGTGTTGGCATACTAATATGTAACATAGCCTGAGGTCTGGGTTGGATTATGTGGTGCCAATTTCATTGTCCCCCCATGAACCATGGACCTTGCCGTTGGTGGGGAGGCTTGCGTGCCTCAGCGATACAGATAGCCGTCCCGTAGGTGCAACCACAAAGGAGGGGTATCTGTTGAGAGGCCAGACAAACGTGTGGTTCCTGAAGAGGGGCAGCAGCCTTTTCAGTAGTTGCAGGGGCAACAGTCTGGATGATTGACTGATCTGGCCTTGTAACACTAACCAAAACGGCCTTGCTGTGCTGGTAGTGCGAACGGCTGAAAGCAAGGGGAAACAACAGCTGTAATTTTTCCCGAGGGCATGCATCTTTACTGTGTGGTTAACTGATGATGGCGTCCTCTTGGGTAAAATATTCCGGAGGTAAAATAGTCCCCCTTTTGGATCTCCGGGCGGGGACTACTCAGGAGGACGTCATTATCAGGAGAAAGAAAACTGGCGTTCTACGGATTGGAGCATGAAATGTCAGATCCCTTAATCGGGCAGGTTGGTTAGAAAATTCAAAAACAGAAATGGATAGGTTAAAGTTAGATATAGTGGGAATTAGTGAAGTACCGTGGCAGGAGGAACAAGACTACTGGTCAGGTGACTACAGGGCTATAAATACAAAATCAATTAGGGGTAATGCAGGAGTCGGTTTAATAATGAATTTAAAAAAAATTGGAGTGCAGGTAAGCTACTACAAACAGCATAGTGAACGCATTATTGTGGCCAAGATAGACACAAAGCCCATGCCTACTACAGTAGTACAAGTCTATATGCCAACTAGCTCTGCAGATGATGAAGAAATTGATGAAATGTATGATGAGATAAAAGAAATTATTCAGGTAGTGAAGGGAGACGAAAATTTAATAGTCATGGGTGACTGGAATTCGAGAGTAGGAAAAGGGAGACAAGGAAACATAGTGGGTGAATATGGATTGGGGGAGAGAAATGAAAGAGGAAGTCGTCTGGTAGAATTTTGCACAGAGCATAACTTAATCATAGCTAACACTTGGTTCAAGAATCATGAAAGAAGGTTGCATACATGGAAGAAGCCTGGAGATACTAGAAGGTATCAGATAGACTATATAATGGTAAGACAAAGATTTAGGAACCAGGTTTTAAATTTGTAAGACATTTCCAGGGGCAGATGTGGACTCTGACCACAATCTATTGGTTATGAACTGTAGATTAAAGCTGAAGAAACTGCAAAAAGGTAGGAATTTAAGGAGATGGGACCTGGATAAACTGACAAAACCAAAGGTTGTAGAGAGTTTCAGGGAGAGCATAAGGGAACAATTGACAGGAATGGGGTAAAGAAATACAGTAGTAGAAGAATGGGTAGCTCTGAGGGATGAAGTAGTGAAGGCAGCAGAGGATCAAGTAGGTAAAAAGACGAGGGTTAGTACAAATCCTTGGCTAACAGAAGAAATATTGAATTTAATTGATGAAAGGAGAAAATATAAAAATTCAGTAAATGAAGCAGGCAAAACGGAATACAAACGTCTCAAAAATGAGATCGACAGGAAGTGCAAAATGGCTAAGCAGGGATGGCTAGAGGACAAATGTAAGGATGTAGAGGCTTATCCCACTAGGGATAAGATAGATACTGCCCACAGGAAAATTAAAGAGACCTTTGGAGAAAAGAGAGCCACTTGTATGAATATCAAGAGGTTAGATGGAAACCCAGTTCTAAGCAAAGAAGGGAAAGCAGGAAGGTGGAAGGAGTATATAGAGGGTCTATACAAGGGCGATGTACTTGAGGACAATATTCTGGAAATGGAAGAGGATGTAGATGAAGATGAAATGGGAGATATGATACTGCGTGAAGAGTTTGACAGAGCACTGAAAGACCTGAGTCGGGGCAGGGCCCCGGGAGTAGACAACATTCCATTAGAACTACTGACGGCCTTGGGAGAGCCAGTCCTGACAAAACTCTACCATCTGGTGAGCAAGATGTATGAGACAGGCGAAATACCCTCAGACTTCACGAAGAATATAATAATACCAATCCCAAAGAAAGCAGGTGTTGACATATGTGAAAATTACTGAACTATCAGTTTAATAAGTCGCAGCTGCAAAATACTAACGCGAATTCTTTACAGATGAATGGAAAAACTGGTAGAAGCTGACCTCGGGAAAGATCAGTTTGGATTCTGCAGAAATGTTGGAACACGTGAGGCAATACTTACCCTACGACTTATCTTAGAAGAAAGATTAAGGAAAGGCAAACCTACATTTCTAGCATTTGTGGACTTAGAGAAAGCTTTTGACAATGTTGATTGGAATACTCTCTTTCAAATTCTGAAGGTGGCAGGGGTAAAATACAAAGAGCGAACGGCTATTTACAATTTGTACAGAAAGCAAATGGCAGTTATAAGAGTCGAGGGGTATGAAAGGGAAGCAGTGGTTGGGATGGGAGTGAGACAGGGTTGTAGCCTATCCCGGATGTTATTAAATCTGTATATTGAGAAAGCAATAAAGGAAACAAAAGAAAAGTTCGGAGTAGGTATTAAAATCCATGGAGAAGAAATAAAAACTTTGAGGTTCGCCGATGACATTGTAATTCTGTCAGAGACAGCAAAGGACTTGGATGAGCAGTTGAATGGAACGGACAGTGTCTTGAAAGGAGGATATAAGATGAACATCAACAAAAGCAAAATGAGGATAATGGAATGCAGTCGGGGGATGCTGAGGGAATTAGATTAGGAAATGATACACTTAAAGTAGTAAACGAGTTTTGCTATTTGGGGAGCAAAATAACCCGATGATGGTCGAAGTAGAGAGGATATAAAATGTAGACTGGCAACGGCAAGGAAACCGTTTCTTAAGAAGAGAAATTTGTTAACATCGAGTATTGATTTAAGTGGCAGGAAGTCGTTTCTGAAAGTATTTTTATGGAGTGTAGCCCTGTATGGAAGTGAAACGTGGACGATAAATAGCTTAGACAAGAAGAGAGTAGAAGCTTTCGAAATGTGGTGCTACAGAAGAATGCTGAAGATTAGGTGGGTAGATCACATAACTAATGAGGAGGTGTTGAATAGAATTGGGGAGAAGAGGAGTTTGTGGCACAACTTGACTAGAAGAAGGGATCGGTTGGTAGGACATGTTCTGAGGCATCAAGGGATCACCAATTTAGTATTGAGGGCAGAGTGGAGGGTAAAAATCGTAGAGGGAGACCAAGAGATGAATACACTAAGCAGATTCAGAAGGATGTAGGCTGCAGTAGGTACTGGGAGATGAAGAAGCTTGCATGGGATAGAGTAGCATGGAGAGCTGCAGCAAACCAGTCTCAGAACTGAAGACCACAACAACAACAACAACAATTTCATTGCAAGTTCATGGAGCTGACACTGGTGAATGCAGGCAAAATGTGTGGTTAGAGATTGGTTTGCAGTGTAGCCCAACACCTAATTCAACTACATATGCCTTTCTTTTTAATCTGCAACATGTTAAAGTAATACCAGGACCATAACAAACAAGTGAGAATACTTGAAGGCTACAGGAGTCAGATACACGACTACATATGTATTCAATATACCTGCTCAGTGTTAAATATCGTGTGGTGAGGTTAAAGCGAATAAAACAAGTTGTCGATCATGTATTTTACTCCATGGGATAGTATGTACACATCGTACCCTGTGCTTTCTTCCAGCAACTAGGCAGTTCCCTGTTTGGGTTGGTGGCAATCGGAAGAAAGTATTCTGGTATGTTAACGGTTAAATAGTGTGCGGATGTCTCTCAGCCGCAAAGCCCACTTATAATCTGACGAGGAATCCACAGGGTCTTCTACAGTGTTAGCCGTTTTGGATTACTCGATGCCACCAACATCGATGTCAGCATCACTTAACACTGAATGTGTAAATACTCCTAGATCTTCTTCTTTGGGAGGGAAATACTTAACAGTATATTCCAGTTGTTTCTGTGATGATGAAGATGTATCTATTTGGAGTAAGGGATCCTTTTCCAGAAATGACAGTCAGAAGTTATAAGTGGAAATCACTCTGATGTCTTTGAAAATGGCATTTTCCACTGCAAGGTTTTTGCCTACCATATTTTGGGAGGAAGTAGTATGGACAAAGGCAAGGAAAAAAAAAAATGTCTGGTAAATATGGGTCCTAAAGCACATACCATGATCACTTAATCGGTAGAAGAGATGTTTCATGTAGCAAACAAGAACAAGTGTTTATAGCTCTTAAGGTGTGCACTTCCGAGCCCATGTTTACTGCATTTTTTTTTTTTAATTTATTTGGTCTGTACTACGTTGTCCCAGAAATACAGAAAGCAAAGAGATTACAATACAAGAGATGCTCTGTCAGAGGTATGAGAACAATTTTCGTTTATGACTTACAGCTTTGCTGTTTCTCGACTAGGGCCTCTTACCTCAAACTGATACCTGTTCCTCCCTCCATCATCTATCAAAGTTGGTAACATCATTAGCAACTCTCCCTGTACTTTTTATATTTCATTGTTCAAGCAAACTGTGCTGATTAAGGTATAGTGAATGTTGTGTACCAAGTCTTGTCAAAATTATGAATGCTCTCTCCCAGTGCAAGACCAGAGTAATCAAAAAAGTACTCAATCGTATATACCATTTCTGCTACCTGTAACTATTAACACACACTGATGGTCAATGGTGTTGAGTTTTTGTTGAGGTTCTTTTACTGGATAGGCAGTTTGACCCATCACTGGCCAGTTACATATTACTTTTAACCACTTAATTGGTCTCCAGCTTAAATGAAATTTATTTCCTTATAGTTGCACAATTATTTTTGTTACTTCTGGGCTTTATTTCACTCATTACTTATGTTTTAAAAAAATTGCTTCAATAACAAGATGACACCCCTACAATTACTGTTTACTTACCACTGGACACTAAACATTGATGTGCATTTCATTTTTCATTGTTCTGAAGTAATTTGATATGTCTTAGCTGTAAATTGTGTAGAGAAAGCCCACAGTTCAGTGGATCGGGCAGTATAATATTCGTGTTGCCTGCTTACAAAAACAGCTTATTCTTGATCACCTTTGCTTAGTAACACACCTTCATTGACATGTAACGAGACCAGACAGCAGCTTAATATCAATCACTGTGAATAATAGAAAACTAGAGCAGAACTATGTTGAGTAATTGTACATGGCATGAAAACTTGATTTCAGTAAAGTTTTGGGTGACATTTGTGATAAAAGTGGTTGTTGAGATGGATAATGATATATAATATTGTCAACGCATAGTACCCAAATACGTTTTCAATAAAGATCATCAGTCTGGAAATTCTCTTTTGAAATATGTGTACTTGTGATCCATTTAATGTTGAAATGAATTCTAGTTGCTATAATAAAACATTTAATGAAAACACCGTAGAATAAAGCACTTCAGTATTTGTGTAGCCAGTTCAGTTTATTAGCATCCTTGTAAGTCATCAGTCACATATCATTAAACATCAGATTATTAGACCTGCAGGGAACAATTTCAGTTATATGTTGATAAAATATTATACACAACAGTGTGTCATATAGTTACTGGTTTATCCTCTGCAGCCATGCTCAAAGCAACCTGATGTATAATGTGCAACTAAAATGAGGAAAATTTTGAGGTGCCTCACAACTGTTAAAGAAATTGTCAGGACTGGAAAGGTGCCTGACAACACTCTGCTAGAAGTGAACAGGACTGAGATCATAAACTTTTATTATGAGAGTAGTAATGTAAGTCAGGTCAATCACATTTTTACTTTTTATTGTACAGTAAGTACTAATTGATGTACTAAAACTTTTTTTTCCCTTAGGTTGATAGCCCGCCATGTACATCGAACAGTGAAGGCCCAGATATCACAACTGATGTAACTAAAAGACTCACTTGAGGTAATGTTCATAACCTTCTACACAAATAAGTTTATTTCAACTTGCAAATACCGAGATTAAATCTTAACCTCCCAGCATTACTTTTATCGATAAAAGTAGCCATTAATGAAATTAAACTAACTTAAACAGCCCTCTTGAACACTAATGGCATGTTTCATTACAGAATCTGGATGTGGTGGTAGTAAACGATAGTGCTGAATTTGAAGTGCTTAGTACTCCAGTGGCTTCCAGTGCATATTCGCCGACACCAAAAATTTGGAGGAAGAGAAAGAGTGATAGTAGTCCTTTATTAAATACAGTCCTGGAGAACTTGAGCTCAAAATTAACCGAAAAGGCACCAGTCCCATCTCCGCATGATGCTTTGGGACACTTCATTGTGGAAGAGTTGGCCAGAATAAGAAATCCGACGATTGTGAGGGACACAAAACATAAAATGCTGAAAATTATAATGGAAGTGCAAATAATGGATGATGATGATGATTGTTGAATTGTATGCTTTTAGTGTTTATTAATGTGAAAATACATTAACATTCAAAAATTGAAGTTCTTAATTGATTCCGACTGCCAAGGGGCAAAACCACTCATATTAAAATATTCTCAGTATCTGTCCCAGACTTCCTTTGCTTCCCTTGCAGTTCTGTTTCCATTCTGTTGGTGTATGCAACCCCACAGAGCACCATCATGCCACGATCCTTTCCCCATCGTACAGGACTCCGTATTTTCCACGTCTCTGGTTGACAAGTATGTGCTGTCTGCTTCGTCGATCAAAAAATTATGTAAAATGCGAAGTGTTTCTGTAATTAATTACACTTTATCTATGGCAAGTTTAATAGTTGTCAGTAATATTTATAAATGGTTGCCCAGAATATCAAAGGCATTTTCAACAACTCATCTTGCCCATTATAATCTGTAATTGAAAACCATTTTTACAGTCTTTATAGGACTTCGTGACGTATGACTGGAGTCTGAAAGCATCATCTGCCACAACAACATATTGAACAGATATGTTGCTGCTTTTTTAGCACCTTTTCTTGTGGAACTTGCAATCAATTTCCCTTAGTGCAGAGCTTATTTTACTTTGCCGAAGGACTCTTCCATCACTTACTCACCCACTGCATCCAATGTCAGTCAGAGAAAACCGATACTTAGCATCAATGACTGCTAGTAATACAATGCTATTAAATTTTTTGTAATTATAATAAAGTAAGCTCAGTGCAACAAACACGACATATTTCCCACCCATTGCACCTGTAAATAAAACAAAGATCTTAGCAACAGAGGTGATTTGTCAATTTCATTTAAACAGACTTTATTTGGAGACAGTTATCATAAACTACACAAAATGCAAATTCCTCGATTAAGTAACATATCTAACCAATTTGGGAACTGTGCCCAAGTTTGTCAAACATGTCGGCAATCACCTGTCACTCTTTCCGTTGTTGGAGCCTACGAAATGATGACAGCAGTAAGACAGATTGAGGATAGTGGTTTTGGTGGGATGATACTTTAACTACAGCTTTAAAGAACACACTTACCTTCAAATATTTATCTTTCAGTACATCCCAAATTGCTGTGCATACTTGCACGATAATGTGTTAAATACTCAGCACAGATATTCTGTGCAAGAATGCCAAACTCTTGTAACTTTCCCCCTGAGAGTAACAGCAAGCTTAAAAAAAATCCCTTCATTCACACATCAAGTGCTGTAGATCCCATCCTGAATTAGTCAAGTCATGTACAAGAGGCAGAAGCAATATGTGCTGGCTGCTTCTATATTCTATACTAGCAACAAAATGACCAGCATCAATCTACTTAGTTATGGTAAATACTTCAGATTACATATGTATGTTACAATAAAATACCTTCTTTGAGAAAGTCAACTGCTTCATTACTCAGCTGCTGCTGTATAATAATACCTCACACAAACCAGTACACACTGACTATATACAGGCTAAATAAGGTTGCGCCTAATACAAACATTACTGTCGTGCAGAAGTTACATTCTTAGGTCCCAGTATTCAAGTATCTTAGAGTGGCTAATGTGACATTCATTAACTTAGTGTTTAAATCTACTGAATTTTCAGTTTCCTGCTGCATGTCCACTGGTAACTTGTTAGATGCTACTACATCAGAGTGTAAAACTCCACTCTCAACACTAGAGAGGTGTGCAGTTTATATGTAAATTGTAACTTTTAGTATTGTGGCTGTGAATTACTAAGTTCAAAATGAATACTATTTGGCATTATTATTATTATTATTATTATTATTATTATTATTATTACTGGCATGTAAGAATCCCTAGGTCCTTGAAACTTCACAAGATGTTCAGTTAGCAATTTTCTAATACACTGTTACTGCACACTTCTGTAAAATGGTTATGTATCCACCATGTTGGTGACATCTCAGTTAGTTACCCATCTAATGCCCACAGACTTAACATTTGGAGCCTTATAAATTGAATTCCCTATTAATCACTACTTCTAGTACCTGTTAAGTCATTTTGATACATTTATAATTGCATATTTAGGTTTAAGGTGCCGGCTGTGAACCAGCTGTAGGCCTTTTTCATTATTCTGCTGGCTGTCTACAGTATCAATATGTTTGAACATTTTATCAGTTCAGTAATGCCATTAGCAAACATTACAGTTTTGAAGTCACATGTTTCTTATAAATATTTTATGTAGACCAGGAACAGGTGTCAGCTAAGCACTAAACTTAGCAGCACAGCGTATTAATATTTTCTCACTGTGAATTTATTCTTATTCCCATTTTATTTACTAGCTTCCATTTTCCGGTGTTAAGATATGACTGTAAGTATGTGAAGAAGACCACTAATGCGATACCACATTACTTTCGCTAGCAACATTTTATGATCTACACAATCAAAGGCCTTTACAAGATCACAAAAAATGCCTATTAGATTTTTTCCATTTAGTTTTACAACAATTTAGTTTATGAGATTATTGCATTCTCAGTAAAAAAGCCTTTACAGAAGCCAAATTGAGCTGTTACCAGGTTATCTAGAAGACTTATTTACATTGATGGTTGCAGAATGAATAGTGTAAAGTATGTAAAAATAAAATGTAAATGTCGTGTGACTAGGGTCTCCCGTCAGGCAGACAGTTTGCCGGGTGCAGGTCTTTCGATTTGACGCCACTTTGGCAAAATGATGATGATTAGGACAACACAACACCCAGTCCTTGAGCGGGGAAAACCTCTGACCCAACTGGGAATCGAACCCGGGCCCTTAGGATTGACATTCTGTCGTGCTGACCACTCAGCTACCGGGGGTGGACTATATGTGCAAATTATGTAACAGTACTACAATTAGAAGTAATCAGATATTCAAAGCAGAAATGCAGTCTAATTTATCACTCAAAGCCCACTGTATACATAAATGTGCAAAGTTGCATGAATGGGGTGATATCTGGAAAACATAACTGCTGCAGCACATGCAGGATGTAATGCATTTGAATTACAAACTAGTGGGCCAAAATGCAAATACTAACAGTGCTAGATTACTGTAATTTTTCTATGTAAACAATAAATATTGTAACATAAAACTGCTCTTCAGTGGCTTAACGATGTATTAGGAAGGGCACATAAACATTCCAATTGGTCTTATTAAATGTTATACAAAAGTTAATATCTGCAACTGGTATGCATTCAAATACGCTTTTCCAGTCATGTTTACAGTGCCACTGATTTTACCCTATTGATGAACAAGAGTTTGCAAGTTATTTGTCATTTAGAGTCTGAGAATACCAACAATGTTCTCGAAGCAATCAGTACAAAGTAAATACAAGCAGTACACACACAAAAATTGTGATCCTAAAATTAGGCATATTGCAGTATATATACCTTCGACTAGGAGAAATTGATTTCCTCATGACAGTGTCTTTGAGACGAATGTTATCATTGATGAACGACAGAAGTTTATCGTAACATGACTTACCCATGCGTACAAAATTGCGGAATTCATTTGGGTCCTCTGATTCCAGTTCGTTCATCAGCATGCTGTAAATACCCCTCCCTTCTTCACGTCTCTGCAGCTGATTCTCGAGCCCAACCACCTCTTTTTCTGCCTCTTCTATCCTTCTTTTCCTCTTCCAGTGCAGCGATTGCTATCGTCGCTGTAGCGATATCCAGCAGATTCCTATCCATTGCTGTGTTTTTCAGAACATTGAAACAAGTATATAGTTGTGCACGGTTAAATTTATTCATTTATTTTTTGCATAGAGTCAGCAAAAATAATGACTATTGCAAATGTCAGTGTTGTTTACATAATTATGAAAATGTTCTTAAAATATAAACAAAACAAATAGTTTATATAAATTAGCGAGACTATAATACATGCACACAGAGCGAATGCAGTGTCACAGAACTAGGTATACAACTAAAATATTTCTAATACAAATTATAAGATCACGTGTTTTCAACTTGGAATTCGGACAGAGAGTACAAACATTTCTTTGCCAGGAATAATTTGAGTTTCATTTTAAAGATATTTCCATCATAGGCACATAAGTCTTTTTTTCCAATTTGTTAAACCTAATTTGACCACTGATGTATGGGCTGTGATCTGTTATTTTTAACTTTGTTCTTTGCCTAAAGTAACTATTTTTATTTGTAGTGTTGTGGTTGTGTATGTGATTGCATCTTCTTGAATCTTTTTGATGATTTACAAAAAATAAAATTACGGTACATAAATACAGGGAATTCACTGTAAGGTACTTATGTTACACAAATATCTTTCTAACAGAATCACTATAACCCAGATCATGCATTATTCTAATTGCCTTCTTCTGCAACAACATTAATCTACTGAGGTGTGTATCAGCAGCAGAGCCTCAAAGTTCAATGCCATAATTTAGTACAGGATATATTGTTCCATGGTAAACAGTTTGAATAGTAGGGTTTGTAACTATTTTTGCAAGATGACTGAGTAGATATAATCCACTACTAATCTTTCCACACACAAAGTTAATATGCTTTGACCACCGCAAGTTTTCATCTAAGTATAGGCCCAAGAATTTGCATCTATTAGTGACTGCTGCCTCAATTTCGTATACACACTACTGGTCATTAAAATTGCTACACCAAGAAGAAATGCAGATGATAAACGGGTATTCATTCGACAAATATATTATATTAGAACTGACATGTGATTACAATTTGGGTGCATAGAATCTGAGAAATCAGTACCCAAAACAACCACCTTTGGCCGTAATAACGGCCTTGATACGCCTGGCCATTGAGTCAAACAGCTTGGAGGGTGTATACAGCTACAGCTGCCCATGCAGCTTCAACACGATACCACAGTTCATTGAGAGTAGTGACTGGTGTATTGTGACGAGCCAGTTGCTTGGCCACCATTGACCAGACGTTTTCAATTGGTGAGAGATCTGGAGAATGTGCAGGTCAGGGCAGCAGTCAAACATTTTCTGTATCTAGAAAGGCCCGTACAGGACCTGCAACACGCGGTCATTCATTATCCTGCTGAAATGTAGGGTTTCACAGGGATCGAATGGATGGTAGAGCCACAGGTCGTAACACGTCTGAAATGTAACGTCCACTGTTCAAAGTGCCATCAATGTGAACAAGAGGTGACCGAGACGTGTAACTAATGGCACCCCATACCGTCACGCCTGGTGATATGCCAGTATGGAAATGACGAATACACGCTTCCAATGTGCGTTCACCGCGACGTCGCCAAACACGGATGCGACCATTGTGATGCTGTAAACAGAACCTGGATTCATCCAAAACAATGACGTTTTGCTATTCGTGCACCCAGGTTCATCGTCAAGTACACCATTGCACGCACTCCTGTCTGTGATGCAGCGTCAAGGGTAACCGCTGCCATGGTCTCAGAGCTGATTGTCTGTGCTGCTGCAAACGTAGTCAAACTGTTCGTGCAGATGGTTGTTGTCTTGCAAACGTCCCCATCTGTTGACTCGGGGATCAAAACATGGCTGCACGATCTGTTACAGCCATGCGAATAAGATGCCTGTCATTTCGACTGCTAGTGATATGAGGCCTTTGGGATCCAGCATGGCGTTCTGTATTACCCTCCTGAACCCACCAATTCCATATTCTGCTAACAGTCATTGGATCTCGACCAACGCGAGCAGCAGTTTCGCAATACGATAAACCACAATCGCAATAGGCTACAATCCGACCTTTATCAAAGTCTAAACATGATGGTACACATTTCTCCTCCTTACACAAGGCATCACGTTTCACTGGGCAACGCCGGTCAACTGCTGTTTGTGTATGAAAAATTAGTTGGAAACTTTCCTCATCCCAGCATGTTGCAGGTGTCACCACCGGCGCCAACCTTGTGTGAATGTTTCCAGAATGAATGCTCTGAAAAGCTAATCATTTGCATATCACAGCATCTTCTTCCTGTCGGTTAAATTTCACGTCTGTAGCACATCTTCTTCGTGGTGTAACAATTTTAATGGGCAGTAGTGTATTATTTTTAGAGGTATGATGAGAGTTAACAGTCTTTAATGATAATTGAGATTTATTAACCTTGACCTTTAGCTCTTGTTCTTGAAAATAATTATAGTTATTATTCCATCTGCTGCAGAAGTTGTAAGTTTATAGGTATTTTTGTCAAAAAAACAACGTAGATGTGTCATTTGCATAGCTCTCCATTATGGAGTTTTGTGGCTGGGCGACATTCACATAGACTAAAAAAATAAAGGGCCCAAGAATAGATCCCTGGGAGACTCCTTGTTTAACAGTTTCATTAGAAGACTGGGTGATTGTAACTCGGTCATTAATTTGGTATGTTAGCTTTGTGCACTGCTTCCGGTTTGTCAAGTAGTTGGTTAGCAGTAGTATTGCTGAATCTTTTAAACCATATGCCTGAAGTTTTATTATTAAATGCCTTGGTAAGATCAAGGAATATGGCAGTTGCCAAATTTCCTTCATCTAGTGCACTATGTAGATTATGTAAAAATTCAGAGATTGGTGTGGTTTTTCCTGAAGCCATGTTGTGTTTCAGTGACTGGGTTATTTGTTGTGAAGTAGTCACCAAGTTGTGAAATGAAAACATATTCAAAGATTTTGGTAAATTTGGGGATTAATGATACTGGCCTAAAGTTTTCAACCTGTTTTTTTAGATCCCTTCTTATGTATTGGTTTTACTACACTCATTTTTAATGACTCTGGGTAGGTGTTTTCCCTAATGCAGCAGTTAATGAGATGGATAATAGGCTTAACTAATTCTTTGTGGCACTTTTTAACTAGGGCACTAGATATCTCATCCCATCCAGCTGAGTGCTCGGTCTTTATGTCTTTAATGTGCAGATTATTCGACTTATTTCATGTTTACTCACAGTTCTGAATTCAAAGTTTATACATTGGGTTGAGCAAATGTTTATCTTGCTGTATTGGTCAATAGGTTGAGTTGGAATGCTACGTGGAGTGATGAAAAATGTCACAGATTGTTCTCGGATCTTCTATTAATTTTCCCTCCTGCAAAATGCTTATTTCTTTTGTATTCACATTTGATGGTGCTTTCCGGTATTGACTGATGAGCTTCCAAGATCCTTTACTCAGATTGTCAGATTTAATGACTGCATCACTGTGCACCTCTTTCCTGAAATTCGAAAGCTCTGCCTAAAATATTAACTTTGTTTTACAATACTTTTTCTTAAGGATGATATCCTCTTGATTTATAAACAAAGAAGAGGTCATGAACATTCTGCTTGAGTTTAATCAAACTACTTGGTAGTTTCAACTTTGGTTTCTGCCTATGTGTATTAGAGTCCTTTTTACATCTTTAACTGGGCAACAATGATTAAAATGTCTCAAAATTGTTTCACAGAATTGATCCCATTTCTTGTTTGAGCCTTTTACCTTATAAGCATCGTTCAATTCCTTTTCTGTTCAGTGGCATTTGTTGCTTCTGCTGTGTTTACTCAACAGACTGACAACAGTGGTCTGAGTAGTGAAATTCTATATTTCTGTGACTAACACTGTCAGCAGCAAGTTTATTGATTATCACATAATCTATCCTGCTGGAGGTGTAGTTTGTCACTCTTGTATCAGTGTCTATTATGTTTACAAGGTTATATGAATTCAGCCTGTCAGCCTGCAGCTAGGCATGTCATGAGAGTTTGCATTAATATTCAAATCCCCAAGTATAGCAAGATTACTAGGGCCACTTAAAGTAATTACTGATCTGAAACTATTAAAGAAGTGAGACACGTCTGCATTTGGTGGGTGATAAATTCCTATTACTTTGTATTTGTATAATTACTACCCCCTCCCATCAGTTTAAGAGTAATTCCAGCAATTTCTAGATTTCTCTCACTACTGTGTTTATCCAGGAATGACCTTTTGGTAGTAATTAGTGTTCCTTGGACAAAAATAGCCACCCCACCACCTTTATGTAGCTGTCTAAAGTAGCTGTTAGCGAGAATATAACCCTCTAATGTACAAATTTTTAATTCCTCAGCTTTAAGGCCATGTTTAGTAATCACAATGACATGGGGGGCATGTTCTATCACAAACTTGTAAAATGCCTAGTTTATTTCTGAGTTAGTGAATATTTATGTTCATTAGTTTCAGGGCTTGTTTCCTATCTGCTACACTACTATATTGCTCAGACCTGCTTGGCTCTCGGGAAAAACCTTGTCTTCACTAACAGGCACATTATTCATTCTCTTCCATACTAGTTCTTTGGCTGGGGTGTGAGCCTGAGGGCTAATTTCTTCATTTACTTGGTGTGCTAATTTGGATCTCCCCATTTTGTTCATGTGAATACTGTGGGTTGTAAAACATGACCTATCAAACATGCTTACATCAACTGATTTAACATTAGAGAACTTTGTGGCTCTTGCTGTAGTTAATTACAATAACATTTGTGCTGATTAGAAGAAGTATAGTCTTAGATAATTCTTTAACATTGTGACTGCATTATTGCAGTATATGTCATTAGATACAGCATTAATCAGAACCGAATCATTTCCAACGTGTTTCTTACTTACGACAGGTCCAGTAACGTGTCCTTCAAATGTGCACCAGGTTTTACAATGCCCATTATGTTGTGTGTTGGATTTATTTTCAGTATTTCTTGGGCTAGTCCCTTACTGTGGCTTTCACCAAAGATTTCTATTTTCCTCCTGGTCACTTTATTTAACTTACAGTCACTAATTGCACTAGACACTTCACTTTAGTTTCTTAAATGAGAAAGTGCATTTGGCTCGGGAGAAATTTGGTTATTTGCACAGTGAGTCTGTTTGCCATTTTGGACACAGTTATTAGATAGATCGGCAAATTTGTTCACGTGCACCGGTATTGAGGAAGCACCGGTTTTCACATCTTTGCACACTGTCTTACCTCGCCATTGCCGCGCGGACTGTTCAGAATTACCGGTACTGTTAGAGACGACTAAATTTTCTGCTTGCACAATACGAAATTATCAGGTTTCCAACTTACACGGATGTATTTTGTATTTCACGTGCAGTTTTTTCACTTCATCCTGCAAGAGTCCAATAATTGTAATATTTCCCTTATTTCATTTACTATTACTACAACATGTTGAGGCCCATGTCCCTAGCAAACTCATCCACCCTCACCACCCTACGCTTCCTCCACAGGCCATCCTTCTGCTCCGTAAATCCCGCAGGCTCCACCGCTCCTTCCTCCGCACTCGTGACCGGGGTACACTCGTCCGCCGCCGGCAATTACAGCAATACATCCGGAAGCTCCTCACTGCAAAGAAACACTGGAACTGGCGTCGGACATCAAGCCTCCTGTCAACTCGTCCAAGTACTGCTCAGCCTTCTACCGCCTTACTGATACCTATCGTACACTGCATTACACTATTCTCCACGACAATTTCCCCTTCCCTGACAACCTAAATAAGGCTAACCATTTTGCTCCCCACCTCTCCGAGGTCTTCTCCTTTCCTGACAGTCCCACTTTGATTACTCCCTCTTCCCCACTATCCTCGACCACACTGACAACTCTGTCCCCCCGCTCGCCCCCGGCTTCCAGTACCTGGATCAATCAGCCCCCTCAGACATCAACACTCCCATCACCGCACACGACATCACACTTGTCCTCCACCCCTGGTCATGATGGCGTCACCTACTGCCACTTCGAGGAACTCCCTGTCCTTACTGTCTGTCCTTGCTACCCTGTACAATGTCCTCCTCTCCACTGGATTTTACCCCGACCTGTGGAAGACTTCCCGTGTCCTGCTGTTCCCTAAACCCAACAAACACTCCTCTGATATCTCTTCCTGTCATCCCATTTGCCTTACCTCCGAGTTCAGTAAGGTCTTTGAGGCCATCCTCTCTCACCGTATTCACCACCACCTTAACCAGCCGTAATCTCCTTCTCCTTACCCGATGTGGCTTTTGGCCTTCCTTCTCCACCGACGACCAGCTCCTTAACCTTACCGATCTTCTTTCCCTCCAACTTAACTCCCGTCACTCCGCTATCTTTGTTTCCCTTGACCTCCAGAACGCCTATGACCGTGTCTGGCCTCCCGGGCTCCTCTTCGAACTCCAGACCTATGCTCTGCCCATCAACTTTGTCCGTCTCGTTGCTTCCTTCCTCTCCCATCGTCCCTCCTATGTGACTATCCACAATTCCAACTCCCGTACTTTCTATCCCTCTGCTGGCGTGCCCCATGGCTCTGACCTTTCCCCTCTCCTCTATCTCCTGTACACTGCTGATATGCCCAAACCTCTCCCACCTGTTCATCTCGTCCAATTTGCTGATGGCACCGCCCTGCTAGCCCTATATCCTACCCTTCAACGGTCCCAATGTACACTCCAAACCCACCCTGACCAGTTCACCACTTGGTGCAACCACTGGTTCCTCCGTATCCACCCCTGCAAGACCCAGGCGATCGTCATAGGCCGCACCACCCGCTCTTTCTCCACGATTTCTACCTCACAATTTATGGCCGTCCTATCCACCTCACTCCTACCCTCAAATACCTCGGCCTCACCCTCCGCTGCCACCTCACCTGGACTCCCCATCTCCTTACCATCAAACACAAAGCTCACAACAGACTTCACCTCCTGAAACTCCTGTCCGGCTGGACACGGGATCTGCATCCTTCCACCATCCTTCACACCTACAAATCCTCGATCCACCCCATTCTTTGTCATGCCAGCGTTGCTTGCATTTCTGCCCCTCCCAGGTTCTATAAAGCCCTCCAAATCCTCAAACGCCACGAACTCCGCCTCGTCTTCCGCATCCGCCTTCCGTCCCCCTCGCGTGTCCTCTACGACCTCATCCCCTTCCTCCACATTCTCCTTTTCCTCTAACACATCCGCACCCCGTATATTGTTGCCATCTCGATCCCCCTCACCCCCTGGTATCTCCCTTCCTCTCTACCCGCAGCCCATTGCCGCGCCTGTACCGTTGTGTCCCACCCTCTCTCCATCTCCACACCCTTCGTCTCCTTTCCTGACGCAACTTCCACCATCTAACCCTCCCGGATGATGAGCTTCGCCCTGACATCTCCCCTTCCTACCAACTCTAACCCCACCTTCCTCCTGCCTCCTCCTCAGTGCTCCCTCTCCTCCCCCTCCCACCTCCTGAGTGGCTTCCCCCTCCTTCTTCTGTGCTTCCCTTCAGTGTCTCTGCACTCCCTCCTGCCTTGTTTTCCCTCTTCATCTCCTGCCCTACCCATCTCCTGCCTCTTGGTGTGCCCCCTGTCCCCCCTTTTTTCTCTTCCTCCCACCCCCTCCCCTCTTTTTTCGTCCTCTCTGACTTCTAGTCCTTCGGCCGCTCTCTACTGACAGTTCTTATTCTTTGTCAGTGTTCCATCATTTCTAGTGGTTTTGTTTTCTAAGTGTCTCATGCTGTGTGATTTCTCTACTGTAGCCACTTTTAACTTGTGTTTGACTCCAGTGACTTTAAGTGCACAACTAATTGCCAGCAGTGTTTCTTTTATCTTTATGTCAACTTTTTAATTGTCCGCCAATGTCCCCAAATTAGTGTATATTTTAACTCCCAACATCTCCATTTACTGTATTTTTATGTCCCCCTTTTTACCTCCGTTTTTTTATGTAAGAGTTCATCTTGTATTTTTGTTAAAGCCATTTGGCTGAAGCATGGTGGACTGTGCCACTGCCAGCCCTCCCCTGCCCATATGGAGCAGGGGAATGAAATTACAATAAATGAAAAAAAATACAACATGTACTGTAATATGACTGTGGAAGAGGACACGCATACCTATTTGTGTAAAACACTTAATTCTAAATTCTTATTCAGTCGCCGTAGCGGCAGCGGAACAGCAGGAGAAAACGACCCGTTCGTCGTTGCCAGAACTTATAACCAATTTTTGGAAGGCACATTTGTCCCGTAATGTACTCAACAGTTAAGCTGTATCAGTATGGTTTAACTTGTGAAACACAAAGAGAGCTGTTTTGCACTTTGCAGTGTAGACAGTGGCAGTAAGTGGAAGTGGAAGTGCAAAGCCAGCCGGAGTGGCCGTGCGGTTCTAGGTGCTACAGTCTGGAACCGAGCGACCGCTACAGTCGCAGGTTCGAATCCTGCCTCGGGCACGGATGTGTGTTATGTCCTTAGGTTAGTTAGCTTCAATTAGTTCTAAGTTCTAGGCGACTGATGACCTCAGAAGTTAAGTTGCATACAGAGCCATTTGAACCAGTTGGTTTTTTTTTTTTTTTTTTTTTTTTTTTTTTTGGAAGTGCAAAGTCTCGCACTTGCAATTTGAGTGAAGACGACCTCATCCTGACGAATGCTTATTTCCCTGACCAAAAATACATTCCATTCCAAAGATTTTTGCTTCATATTGCAGTCCGCCACTGAGAACACTCTATTATCAAATAGGAACTGTTACACAGGTGTCGATCATACGTATAGAGTTCTGCTATGTTTCCGGATAAGTTTTGTCCACAGGCATACTTGTAGAAACATATGTGCGTTCTCCACGGCAACATCAAGCCAGCAAAAAAATAATCTCGCATTTGTCACAAATTTGTGGGTGTTCTCGACACACACATGGAAACACGCAGGTCCACAGGACAGGTAAGGAAAGTACGGAATATAGTTTGATGTAAGTATTGAATATAATTTGATGTACTGTAATGTTTTGTGTGTGTGTGTGTGTGTGTGTGTGTGTGTGTGTGTGTAGGGCAACAATGTACTACTTTCGCATGTCATTCATATCATGCGAATATTGTTGTTTTACTTTGTGAAAAGTACCACACATCTTGGTTCTTTATTAAGGGTCATTCAGTGTGCAAATCTCAACATGCTCGTAATGGCAGGAAGTGAGGTCGCATCTCAAAAACGTGCCCGGGAAAGAAATGGTAACAAAACTCGAATAGGTGTTCACGGCAAGTAAGGAAACATATTTACAGCGTGTTTTGTTGTATTTGTATTGGTTTGTTCTTTGTCGGTAGGGAACTTCGACATCAGGCTATGCTACAGATCTATGTGCTGCACACACACACACACACACACACACACACACACACACACACACACACACACACATCAAAAAGAGTTTAGCATCACCTCGGTTCTGAGAGTTCTGAAACCTGTACAGAAAATTGGAATAGAGATCAACATAAACACCACTTCCGCCCTTTTTAATGCTCACAAAAACCACACATTGCACGTCGTATCACCATACAGCGAGAACTTCAGAGTTGGTGGTCCAGACTGCTGTACTCGTCGGTACCTCTAATACCCGATAGGACGTCCTCTTGCATTGATGCACGCCTGTCTCTGTCATGGCATACTATCCAGAAGTTCATCAAGTCTCTGTCGGTCCAGATTGTCCCACTCCTCAATGGTGATTCACGGTAGATCCCTCAGAGTGGTTGGTGGGTCATGTCATCCGTAAACAGACCTTTTCAATCTATCCCAGACATGCTCAATAGGGTTTATGTCTGGAGAACATACTGGCCACCTTAAGACTGTTATACCCACCTTTTGAAAATATTGTGATCTAGTCAATTACAGTATACATTATATTTTAAAATTTTGAAAAGAATATTTATTGTTGAATTCTTCTACCAGATTTCATGTATGTTTTAAATTTTTCAGTTAAACTTAACCAAAAAATTTAAATCCCAGTATAGCTATGATACTTTCCCAGTGAATACTGAACTCAACATATTTCGGTTCAGAGCCTCGTTTACGCATCAGTGTCTCTCTAAATAGTACGTTGAGAATAAAAGTCGACAACAGTGAAAGGAATTTAATTTTTTTTTTTTTTTTTTTTTTTTTCATAGTTGGTGGAAATACATTGATATTATTAAGTGTATGCTAAAAGGTATTCTCAGGTTCTGGACCCTACTTACGTATCAGTACCTTTTTAAAAAGTATGTTGTTAATATAATTCAACAACAATTAACGAATTTTTATTTTTTTAAAGTGTGGCATATAAAGGTATCCCCCCACCCATCTTCTCAACTATGCACATTACGGAAAATGCCTCGGTCTCGGTAGGGTTAAGGCAGGCGAGTGGGCAAGCTGACCCGTTCACCAAATACCTTCTTTCACAAGGTGTGTCACAGCCGTTCTCATAACTAGTGTGCCTGTGCCGGTCGATGAAGTTCCACCTGTTCTCCCGAAAAGACAAATGTCGAGAAGGAGTAGAATGTCACGATGATGTCGACTGGAGAGTTTAACGTTCTCAAAAATTTGGAGGTAGTGCACGCGTGCAACATTATTTCTCCCCACACCGTAACACTAGGATCGACAATGTCCCTGGCTGCATTACGTGTGGCCTCGTATGGCAGGAAGTAGGGATATGCAATGCACCCGAGAACATTGTCGAATGTGACCATTTTGGTGGGTCAGGTGATAAGGATTGGCAGGAGGGGGCAGCATAATGTTGCACGGGTTTGCTGTCCCCAAACCTTTGAACACAGCAGATTCACCAGTCAACATCACTGTGACACTTTACTCCTTCCCAACTTTTCTTTTCTTCTAGGTGTCTATTTGGCCACCACTT
This sequence comes from Schistocerca piceifrons, assembly GCF_021461385.2. NCBI lineage: Eukaryota > Metazoa > Arthropoda > Insecta > Orthoptera > Acrididae > Schistocerca > Schistocerca piceifrons. Next base: position 143,782,747 of record NC_060148.1, on the reverse strand, counting down.
CATTTTTACGGATGAGAATGCACGAGTGCACCAAACATTACAGGTGCAGGAGCTTTCAGAATGAGAGAATATTTGGCAAATGGCCTCACCTACCCATTCCTTCACCTCAAATTACATTGTGCACGTGTCGGGTACGGTGGGGAGATGTATTACAGTCTGTCCACAAGTGCCGACGGCTGTTGTAAACTGCATCGGTGGAGGAATAGAGCGCCCTACCACAACAGAATTCCTCACCAGTCCTGTGACCGACGTGGGAGCGTGTCGCAGAGCATGCGTTGACACCTGTAGTGATCACACCCGTTATTAAAAACGGGTTCTCACTTTTGTAGCATCCAGGTGACCTTCATAAATCACGGTGACTTTGGCATAATTATTGTCTTCGAATGAAAATATCGTGTCAGTTCATCTCGTCGTCTGTTTCTTTCAGTTGCCTTTCGTATTGCACTGTAGTAATTTTTATGTACATTCAGAGTTTGATTGAGCTATGTTACTTGGCAGCGAAGATAATAAATTAATTTTGTTGTGTCATATTCTGGACTTGAGAAAAAGACTTAGTTCAACAACTTATGCTCTACATATTATAGCAGTGACTGCAAATACTGATGGAATGAAGGCTGCTTATTTTGGCTACTTTCATTCATTGTTGTTATATAGCCTAATGTGTTGGGGAAATCGACCAATGGCAAATATAGTATTTGTAACCCAGAAAAGGACAATCCCAATTCAAAGTGGAGTGAGTAGAAATCGTTCGTGTGGCAAATACTTTTAAAACACACAAAATATTAACAGCAACCTAACAGTATATCCTGCCCCTTATGTCCTTTTTACTCAGGAACCTACCCATGCACGAAACCAACAGTGATATAATGTCCACAAGTATGGTTACGTAGTTGTTTAGGATGGGGGAAACGTGAAGTATTAAATAAATTGTTTAGTGAATGTTGCATATAGAGAATGTTTCAGAACTGCTGAATCACTGAAACTGTGGCAATAGGTCAGTACACAGAGCATGTTATTGTTTGAGAGATTGTACCCGACACGTGCACAATGTAATTTGAGGCGAGGGAATGGGCAGGTGAGGCCATTTGCCAAATATTCTCTCATTCTGAAAGCTCCTGCACCTGTAATGTTTGGTGCACTCGTGCATTCTCATCCGTAAAAACGAAGTGGTGGCCAAATAGACACCTAGAAGAAAAGAAAAGTTGGGATGGAGTAAAGTGTCACAGTGATGTTGACTGGTGAATCTGCTGTGTTCAAAGGTTTGGGGACAGCAAACCCGTGCAACATTATGCTGCCCCCTCCTGGGCAAATTAAAGTTTCACTAAACAATGAATGGGGATAATGGGAGGTTACAAATGTGGAATTGTGCACGAATGTGCGTATATGATTTAAGAGTATGATTCTACCACTCCTCAGTATATGTGTAACCTGACATTGCAATTTATTTGCACATTAAACAGCAGAGTTCACAATTATTAATGTGAAACTATATTACTGCCATAGAGAAGTACGTAAGTATGACATATCAAAATTAAATTCTATTCATTGCACTGCCTGTACAAATGAATACCAAAACATAAGCTTTATGTAGTTTTGAAAAATTGATTGTATATAACACTCTTTTCAGAACTGAGGAATCATTTACTCACATTGGCACAAATCAGCCAATTTCTTAAAGAATAACTATGGCATATTTAGTATATCTTTCATATGAGATATTTTTCTGCTGCTCCTTTTCTGTTACGATGGTTTCAGTGCACTGAGGAATAATAAATGTTTGCAAAAACCTGCATGAAATTGATATCTTCTTTTGTATCTTGGTAACAAAGGCAATATTTCATAAAATTTGTTGAACTGCACATGTAACACACTTCGGTGCTACCAGAACAAATGTTCTAAGCACACATTTGCATGTACAATACCATGAAATATATTAAATCATTCCTTTCAAGATGTTTCATAGAACAGTAGATCATATTGTGTTGTCATTGGTAGTCATCAATTTTGGTCACTCAGTCAGGAGCTTAATACAAAGAGAGGAAGAGAAGACTTATTTTATACTACTGTTGTTGTTGTCTTCTTCAGTCCTGAGACTGGTTTGATGCAGCTCTCCATGCTACTCTATCCTGTGCAAGCTTCTTCATCTTCCAGTTCGTACTGCAGCCTACATACTTCTGATCTGCTTAGTGTTTTCATCTCTTGGTCTCCCTCTTCGATTTTTACCCTCCACACTGCCCTCCAATGCTAAATTTGTCATCCCTCGATGCCTCAGAACATGTCCTACCAAACAAACTCTTCTTCTAGTCAAGTTGTGCCATATATTTCTCTTCTCTCCAATTCTATTCAATACCTCCTCATTAGTTATGTGATCTACCCATCTAATCTTCAGCATTCTTCTGTAGCACCACATTTCGAAAACTTCTATTCTCTTCTTGTCTAAACTGTTTATTGTCCACGTTTCACTTCCATACATGGCTACACTCCACACAAATACTTTCAGAAACGACTTCCTGACACTTAAATCTATACTCGATGTTAACAAATTTCTCCTCTTCAGAACTGCTTTCCTTGCCATTGCCAGTCAACTTTTTATATCCTCTCTACTTCGACCATCATCACTTATTTTGCTCCCCAAATAGCAAAACTCGTTTACTACTACAAGCATCTCATTTCCTCATATAATTCCCGCAGCATCACCTGATTTAATTCGACTACATTCCATTATCCTCGTTTTGCTTTTGTTGATGTTCGTCTTGTATCTACCTTTTAAGACACTGTCCATTCTGTTCAGCTGCTCTTCCAGGTCCTTTGCTGTCACTGACAGAATTACAATGTCATCGGCGAACCTCAAAGTTTTTATTTCTTCTTCACAGATTTTAATTCCTACTACGAATTTTTCTTTTGTTTCCTTTACTGCTCGCTCAATATGCAGATTGAATAACATCAGGGATAAGCTACAAGCCTGTCTCACTCCCTTCCTAACCACCGCTTCCCTTTCATGCCCCTCGACTCTTACAACTGTCATCTGGTTTCTGTACAATTTGTGAATAGCCTTTCGCTCCCTGTATTGTACCCCTGCCACCTTCAGAATTTGAAAGAGAGTATTCCAGTCAACATTGTCAAAACCTTTCTCTAAGTCTTCAAATGCTAGAAATGTAGGTTTGCCTTTCCTTAAATTTTCTTCTAAGATAAGTCATAAGGTCAGTATTGCCTCACGAGTTCCAACATTTCTACAGAATCCAAACCGATCTTCCCCGAGGTCGGCTTCTACCAGTTTATCCATTTGTCTGTAAAGAATTCGTATTAGTATTTTGCAGCCGTGGCTTATTAAACTGATAGTTCGATAATTTTCACATCTGTCAGCACCTGCTTTCTTTAGGATTGGAATTATTATTGAAGTCTGAGGGTATTTCACCTGTCTCATACATCTTGCTCACCAGATGGTAGAGTTTTGTTAGGCCTGGCTCTCCCAAGGCTGTCAGTAGTTCTAATGGAATGTTGTCTACTCCGGGGGCCTTGTTTCGACTCAGGTCTTTCACTGCTCTGTCAAACTCTTCAAGCAGTATCATATCTCCTATTTCATCTTCATCTACATCCTCTTCCATTTCTATAATATTGTCCTCAAGGTCATTGCCCTTGTATAGACCCTCTATATACTCCTTCCACCTTTCTGCTTTCCCTTATTTGCTTAGAACTGGGTTTCCATCTGAGCTCTTAATATTCATACAAGTAGTTCTCTTTTCTCAAAAGGTCTCTTTAATTTTCCTGTAGGCAGTATCTATCCTACCCCTAGTGATATGTCTCTCTACATCCTTACATTTGTCCTCTAGTCATCCCTGTTTAGCCATTTTGCACTTCCTGTTGCTCTCATTTTTGAGATGTTTGTATTCCTTTTTGCCTGCTTCACTTACTGCATTTTTATATTTTCTCCTTTCATCAATTAAATTCAATATCTTTTCTGTTACCTAAGGATTTCTACTAGCCCTCATCTTTTTACCTACTTGATCCTCTGCTACCTTCACTATTTCGTCTCTCAAAGCTACCCATTCTTCTTCTGCTGTATTTCTTTCCCCCATTCTTGTCAGTCATTCCCTAATGCTCTCCCTGAAGCTCTCTAAACCTCCGGTTCTTTCAGTTTATCCAGGTCCCATCTCAAATTCCCACCTTTTTGCCGTTTCTTCAGTTTTAATCTACAGTTCATAACCAATAGATTGTGGTCAGAGGCCATATCTGCCCGTGGAAATGTCCTACAATTTAAAACCTGGTCCCTGAATCTCTGTCTCCTCATTATATAATCTATCTGATAGCTTCTAGTATCTCCAGGCTTCTTCCATGTATACAACCCTCTTTCATGATTCTTGAACCAAGTGTTAGCTAGGATTAAGTTATGCTCTGTGCAAAATTCTACCAGGCGGCTTCCTCTTTTATTTCTTCCACCCAATCCATATTCACCTACTATGTTTCCTTCTCTCCCTTTTCCTACTCTCGAATTCCAGTCACCCATGACTATTAAATTTTCGTCTCCCTTCACTACTTGAATAATTTCTTTTATCTCATCATACATTTCATCAACCTCTTTGTCATCTGCAGAGTTAGTTGGCATATAAACTTGTACTACTGTGGTAGGCGTGGGCTTCGTATCTATCTTGGCCACAATAATGCATTCACTATGCTGTTTGTAGTAGCTTACCCGCACTCCTATTTTTTTATTCATTACTAAACCTATTCCTGCATTACTCCTATTTGATTTTCTATTTATAACCCTGTATTCACCTGACCAGAAGTCTTGCTCCTCCTACCACCGAAGTTCACTAATTCCCACTATATCTAACTTTAACCTATCCATTTCCCTTTTTAAATTTTCTAACCTACCTGCCCCATTAAGGGATCTGACATTCCACGCTCCAATTGCCAATTTTCTTTCTCCCGATAATGACATCCTCTTGAGTAGTCCCTGCCTGGAGGTCAGAATGGGGGAATATTTTACCTCCGGTATATTTTACCCAAGAGGACGCTATCATCATTTAACCATACAGTAAAGCTGCATGCCCTCGGGAATAATTACGGCTGTAGTTTCCCCTCGCTTTCAGCCGTTCACAGTACCAGCACAGCAAGTCTGTTTTGGTTAGTGTTGCAAGGCCAGATCAGTCAATCATCGAGCCTGCTGCCCCTCTTCAGGAACCACACGTTTGTCTGGCCTCTCAACAGATACCCCCCGTTGTGGTTGCACCTACAGTACGGCTATCTGTATCGCTGAAACATGCAAGCTTCCCCACCGATGGCAAGGTCCACGGTTCGTGGGGGGGTTATACTACTATGGGAGATTATTATCCCGAGGCAGACTTTTGTACCAGCTATGTCTAGAGCAAGCCAACACACATCAGGCTAATGGCATCTGGTAGAGGTTCACTCTTGCTTCTAAAGCAATGTTTAAACAGAACGATCTTCAGCTGCCGTAAAACTGCGTGTCATCAATTTCTGCCTTTGGTATAATATGTGGTCTGTGATTAGCAAGCTTTTTATTTCAACTGACAAAAAAACTACACATTAAATGATCTTTCAACTGGAGCCACATGGGATCAACCAAACACAATAGCGAATTGCTGATAATGTACAACTGCATAAAATCGTGCAGGTCTTATACATCTTTTGACACCTGTCACTCTTCACCAGGTTCGATTCCACGAGCACCTTTGTCCTACAAATGAATCTGCTATCGAGTGGTGCCTTACTTCTACTGAACTGCAGTATCTGAAAGCAAACATAATGTGTGTGTCCCCTCTAACTACACTTGCCATCAACAAGTCCTTATTTGTCCACCAATAATGCAAGCAAAAGCATAGATTGCTGCTCACCATAAAGGTGACACATTGAATTGCAGGCAGGCACAGCAAAAAGACTGTTACACTTTTATGTTTCGGCCAAAGCCCTCTTCAGAAAAATAAACGTTTGTGCAGTCATTTGCACAAGCAGCACACCTCAAACACGTACGAATGCCACCTCTGGCAGCAGGCGAAGTGTGCTTGCTTGTGCGAATGACTGTGTGTGCATTTCCTTTTATGAAGAAGGTTTTGGCCAAAAGCTAGATGTACAAGAGTCTTTTTGTTGTGCCTGTCTGCAAAGTGTCATCTTTATGATGAGTAGCACTTTATTCTTTTCCTTATATTGTTGGTATCACAACCTTGAGTTTCTACTGGTTGCTTATTCTTCCACCCACGTGTGATGATGGTTAGTTCTTATTCTGTAATCTAAATGTCAGTAAGTTAGGTGTATGTTTTGCAGATCTTGATAAAAGTGATATAGAGATGTGAGTTAGTATTTCCTAAACACCATCTTTTTACACATTACACTATGGAATAGGAGTAGTTCACAAGGAGAAACATTTTCAGTTTATTTTCAAATTTTACTTCGCTGTCTGTCAGACATTTTATATCACTATGTAAATGATCAAAATTTTGTGTTGCAGCATTGTAAACACCTTTTTGTGCAAAAGACAACCTTAATGTGGAGTAATGAAAATAATTTTTACTTCTGGTATTGTAACTGTGATCATGATTGTCCCTTTTTAACTGTATTGGATTATTCACAACAAACTTAACGAGTGAAAATGGCTCTGAGCACTATGGGACTTAACATTTGATGTCATCAGTCCCCTAGAGCTTAGAACTACTTAAACCTAACTAACCTAAGGGCATCCACGCCTGAGGCAGGATTCGAACCTGCGACCTTAGCGGTCGCACGGTTCCAGACTGAAGTGCCTAGAACTGCTCGGCCACCACGGCCGGCTTAACGAGGGAATAAATATACTGTGAAGCAGTAGTCAGAATGCCCAACTCCTTAAAAAGATGCCTACAATATTAGTATAGGTCAGCACCACATACTATTCCTGCTGCACATTTTTGCACGATGAAGACTTTGTCTCTTAAAGATGAGGTAACCTGAACATTGTTCTGTATGACGTTATTGAATGAAAATATTCAAAATAACTTACTAATGTGTCTCTCCCCAAGATTTGCAATCGTACTAAGGGCAAATGTGGCTCAACTGAGTTGTTTTATGAGTTCCAAAATGTGTTTCTTCCAATTAAAATTCTCATCAGTATGGACACATCTACATCTGCAGGGATACTCTGCAGATCACATTCATGTGCCTAGCAGAGGGTTCATTGACATACCTTCACAATAATTTTCTGTTATTCCACTCTCAAACAGTGTGCAGAAAAAAAAACACCTATATCTTTCTTTCCTAAGAATTTTGATGTTTCCACTGTATTTACTATTTCCTCACCACGTATTACACATATCGGTGGTGAAGTACTACTAGATGTGCAGAACTGAATATGTTATGCCTTTTTAAAATTGGTGGCGAGACCATTCGCAGAAAACTAGTTACAGATACTTTTAAATATTCTGTCTACCATTTCTTCTGTTGCTGTACATATGCTTGAGCTGATCACAATACTAGTGTCATGTGCAAAAAGAACTAAGTCTGTTTGTTGTACATTAGACAGATCATCATTTACACATATAAGGGGCAATAGAGGATGTAAGATTCAGTGTTGGGAAACCCCATACATGATTTCTCCCCAGTTGTAATTATGTCCCCAGACTATATCGGTTGAATTACTAAGTACAACTTTCTGCATTCTTTTAGTTAGATACGAGATTATGCATCGGTTGACCAGACCATCGATCCCATTAAACTTCAATTTATCTAGGGCAATGTGAAACCAATTACATATTACTGGAATCTCAAACTAAAGATATGCAATTACTCATGTATAGATAACGGATTCGTGGTGCATAGGTATCCATAAAAAAAAGATCTGATGTCAAGTTTTTGAGCTATAGATGCTTTTGTAGCATGAAGGTTCTAAGTATTTACATTTGCACACTTAAATTGAAACATGAAGCTATCCGCTTTGTGTGCCAAAAGCAGGAACAAGATCACAGGCTGTGAGAAGTTTTTTGCTCTATAGCCAATGCTAGAGATTCTGCTAGTGAACAGAGTTATAAAACAGCAAGAGCACTACAGATGACTCAACTGTAACACTGGGTATACCAGTGATAGGTACTGCTATGGTGAAAGCCCACAACTTTATCAAGGAAACACATAACTACATAAGTAGCTCCACTGTTGCCCAAAGTGCTACATAAAATCTTTATAAATATATTGCTGTGTGAGAAGTACATAAAAATATTCAAGTGTTGCTGATGTCATGCCTTCAGTACCAGGTGTACCAGTATGAAATGAGCGTTAAGATACAAATGTGTCGATAGGGAACATTTGTTGTGAACGAGCGGCCTTTTTTTTTTATTTTATGACATCTGTCAAAGATATTTAGTATACATCATGTCATGGAACAAACAACATCATATGTTTTCATCATGTTAACAATGTCAAATTTTGTACCGCAAAGTGATGATTTGCGGAAAGCATTAATTTTTTGTTTTCATTTGAAAAAAAGTGCTGCAGAGTCGCATCGAATGCTTGTCGAGGCATATGGTGATCGTGCTCTATCAGAAGCAACGTGCAAAAGATGGTTTCAATGCTTCAGAAATAATGATTTTGATGCAAGAAATGAAGAACATGGAAGACTACCAAAACAGTTCGAAGACACCGAATTGTGAGCAATATTGGATGAAGATGATACTTTGAGTCAGAATCAAATGGCAGCAATACTAAATATTGCACAACAATTAATTTCTGACCGTTTGAAAGCTATGGGAAAGATCCAAAAGTGTGGAAAATGGGTGCCACATGAATTAAATGAAAGGCAGATGGAAAACTGAAAAATCATTTGTCAAATTTTACTTCAAAGACATGAAAGAAAATCAATTTTGCATCGACTTGTTACTGGCGATGAAAAATGGATTTATTTTAAGAATCCTAAACGGGAAAAATCACGGGTTAATCCGGGACAACCATCAACATCGACTGCAAAACTGGATCAATTCGGCAAGAAGACAGTGCTCTGTTTGCTGGGATCAGAAAGGTGTGGTGTACCATGAGGTTCTAAAACCTGGTGAAACTGTGAATACTAATCGCTACAGACAAGAAATGATCAATATGAACTATGCATTGATGGAAAAAAGACCAGAATGGGCCAGAAGACGTGGCAAAGTAATTTTTTTACACAACAATGCACCTGCACACAAAGCAAAACTGGTTCAGGATACAATCAAAACACTTGGCTGGGAGCTGCTACCCCACCCGCCATATTCACCAGACTTGGCCCCTTCCGACTACCATTTATTTTCATCAATGGGACACACACAGGCTGAGGAACACTTCGATTCTTACGAAGAAGTCGAAAATTGGGTGTCTGATTGGTTTGCTTCAAAAGACGAACATTTCTATTGGTGTGGTGTCCACAAATTGCCAGAAAGGTGGTCAAAATGTATAGAAAGCAATGGTCAGTACTTTGAATAAAATGTTTTTACTTTTCAATTCAAAATTAGTGTTTCATTTTCATAAACAAACACTCATTTCATACCGGTACACCTGGTAAACAATGCACCTTCATATGGGACGAATGTTAGTTGTTCATTTATTTGTTTTGAGAGATGTAAAACACCTTTCAACAGTAAATAGGTAGCACACAAGTTGAAGTAACAATACTTTCATAATTGTGCTTTAGACTTATTTTCTCTTTTTTTATATTGCTTTTTTGCTTCTGTCAGTATCTTGCCTTCATGGTTGTACTGTGGTTGTGACAAGCAATAAACCTACATTTCTAACATTACCAACAGGTTATGGGCCCAGGTGTCAGGTTCTACAACACAACAAATAAAGGTGGCAGAGCTAGCCATTGAATTCAATACATGATCCACAGTCATGGCACAGGAGATGGAGGTGTACAGGACACCACTGTCTGATGACATGAACTTTAACAACTAGAAATTCCGAATTATTGAGTTTTGTGGAAAAGTCCTACACAGAAATGTGTACAGGATGACACAACTGAACAGCATGTGCAAAAGAAAGCTCTTCTAGGGGAACTTAGCAAAAATGGGAAGTGTGAGTCACAAATAATCCAAAAAATTTCAAAATTTCAGGCATTTACTCCGAGTATGCCAAGAAAATGGAAACTGTCTACGATATGTGGAATTTGTTAACTCAAATTTTTGAGTGGAAAGGAAGGGCTCATCAACTTTTCTTAAGAAAGACTCTGTTGACAATGAAGTTTAATGCAAACAATAATGCTATTGAAAATAATTTTTTAACTAAGGTAAGTTAATACACGATTTGAAAGCATTGTATACTAATATTGAATAATCTGATAGCTGTGTGAAGTTTGTTACTAACAATGCCTCCACAATACGAAGTTGTAGTTGCTGCTCTCGAAACCTAGTCAAGTGAGAAATTGAAACTGAGTTTTGTAAAAGATAGACTATTAGACAAAAACACAAAATGTAATAATTCTTAAGGTAATCAAAGTTTATTAAATGATTTGCCTTTCTCGGCAGCATTTGCCTCTCAGCAAGGACAAAGGAAGTATCAAGTGACAACCAAACAAATACGGTGTAGGACATTTGAATCTCACAAAATATGAAGAAACTTCATTATCTAGCAGAGAGAATAGACAAAAGGAAGTTTTATAAACCTGTAAATAAATTTTTGGGCTTCACAGATGGCAAACAAACACAATTACCATATATTCAGTCTTGTGTTTGAGCCGAACAACCACCAAAACTGATACACAGTAATGTGCTTGGTCGCATAAGCTTGTTTCTTTTGAGGGAAAGAAATGTATAACAACTTTCACCGATGATTATACTCACTTTACGGAAGTTTACACTCTTAAATCAAAGTATGAAGTGTTTCATTATTTTAAAGTGTACTATGGAATGGCTACTGCTCATCTGGACATGAAAATCAGCAGATTTAGATGTGACAATAGTTGTGAATATATTTCAGATGAAATGACGAGATTCTTTGAAGAAACGTCAGTACAGTTCTAGTTTACCATAAGATACAGCTCTCAGCAGAATGAAGTGGCTGAATTACTAAACTGTTCAATCATTATAAAGGTTCGTTGTATGATTCTCGGATGCAAGCTTGGAAAACAATTTTGGTCAGAAGCAGGGTCCTCCTGCCCACTCCTCCCCAACCCTGGTTATGACAAAACTGTAGTGCAGACTGAGGTCTAGATAAGGTTGGAAGGTGATAGTTTGGTTACGAGTTGGTGAAGCCAATGAACGTGAAGCAGAGAATCTGGTTGTGGTAATAAATAGACTGATAGCAAAGCCTAAAGTTTACGTTTGTTTCATATTGAAAAATGCAAGGGAGGTGCAATATGTAACTTTCACTGGCAGCTGTTTTTAGCATTAATTGTAATCCATCAGCTTTACAGGGAGAAATTTTAGCAATGCTGTGGTGTAGAAGGAAGCCAAATTTGATAACTGGATCTTGGAACAGAATGTTCAGATGAGCAATGTAACACAGAACGTAACAGAAGTTGAGGACATCAGAATGAAACTAACTTTGAGGAAACTGATCAAACTGTTGACGATAACTCGGAGCCTGTGACTTCAAAAGTGAAAGCAGCAGAACCTCTATGGAAAAGCAATAAAAGAACAAGAAAACCTAGATACTTGGAGGAGTGTGCAATGGTAGCCTTGAATGCAGAAGCATTTGTGGAAAAATTACCACAGAATTTTGAAGATGTGAAAGGGTACAATGAAGAATGGTCAAAAACAATAAAGGAAAACGTGGACTTTCTGTCACTGAGTGGAACTTCGACTTGTGCAACCCTTGCAGCAAATAAAAGAGCCATTTTCAAAGTAAAAAGAGATGCATCTTGAAATACTGAAAGGTAACCTATAAGCCACATTTAGTTGTTATAGGTTGTGCTCAGGTAAAGGGATATGACTATGAGGAGACATATGGTCCAGTTGCTTGATCCATAACACTGAGAATTTTTCTTAGTTTGGTTAATGAGCATGATTTTTTTATGGAACAAATGTATGTGCAACATGCATCTTAGTGAACTGACTAATAAAATTTATAGGAAAGTTCCTCAAGGTGTAAAAATTAGGGAAGTGCTCGTATGCAAACTCAATATGGCTTTACATGAACTGGAATAGGTACCAAGAATTTGTAACTCTACATTTGACAATTTTACGAAGGAAATTGGGTGTCAACAATCCTGAGTTAATAGATGTATCTATGTCAAAAGCACTGATGATTGAAATATTTACTTGATACTGCATGTAGGTGATGTTCTAATTGCTGGGAATTGTAGTAGGAGAATCACTGATATTATAAAAAAATTAAAATTAATATATCAAATTTGAGAACTAGGAGAATCAAAATTATTCCTCGGAATAAACTTAAAGAGGACCAATGGCAAAATGTTTCTTAGTCAGTGTGTTCAGTGTGAAAATTCATTGAAAAGAATAGACACGAAAGACTGTAAACCATATAAAACAGCAACGGAAACCAAACCCAGTGAAGATACGTGTGGTGACGGTTGAAAATAAACCCTACAGAGAGTTAATAAGTTGTCTGATGAATGTAGTGACAGCTACAAGACCAGACAAGTTTGTCAGTTAACTATTTTAGTAGTCATCAAAATAAATGAACAGAATTTTAGTGGAAAGGTTTGGAATGAATTCTTCAGTATATTAAAAGAACACTTGAAACTGGTTTGCATTACAAAAAGGGAATTCAAATGCTCATCCCTGCTTGTTGATTCTGACTTGGGAAGTGAAGAAGACATAGGCTACAAAAGGATACATACTCCAGGGTTTTCAAAATAATGTCTGTTGGGCTAAAAGAAGAGAGCCATTTATTTCACCATCTTCAACAGAAGCAGAATTATATTGCTTTGGCAAAAGCTGCAACAAACTGACATCCTGTGGCTTAAGTTCAATCTTCTTGAAGAATTTAAAATATCTGTGAAAGTTCCAACAGTTTATGAAGATGATCTGTCATGCATATGTCTAATGTTACAAAAGTGGGAATACACTAAGTACAATTTCATATGTCAGCTTTATAACAAGGGGCACCTGAACATTCAATACATTAGCTCTGAGGAACAAGTGGCAGATATTTTAACAAAAGCAACTGTTAGTGTTCAGTTCAACAGACTGTCAGAAGATGGGATTAGTGAAATATGCACATACTCAATGAGATTATTAAATTGCTTTGAATTATTTTCTCGTTGTTCTTATAAGTGTGTTTCTCAGTGTTTTCTTCCTTCTGTCTGTATGGTTTTAATTGTGATAAGTAAGGAATTGATCCTACCCCCATGAACCATGGACCTTGCCGTTGGTGGGGAGGCTTGCGTGCCTCAGCGATACAGATAGTCGTACCGTAGGTGCAACAACAACGGAGGGGTATCTGTTGAGAGGCCAGACAAACGTGTGGTTCCTGAAGAGGGGCAGCAGCCTTTTCAGTAGTTGCAGGCGCAACAGTCTGGATGATTGACTGATCTGGCCTTGCAACTTTAACCAAAACAGCCTTGCTGTGCTGGTACTGCGAACGGCTGAAAGCTAGGGGAAACTACAGCCATAATTTTTCCCGAGGGCATGCAGCTTTACTGTATGGTTGAATGATGATGGAGTCCTCTTGGGTAAAATATTCCGGAGGTAAAATATTCCCCCATTCGGATCTCCGGGCGGGGACTACTCAAGAGGACATCGTTATCAGGAGAAAGAAAACTGGCGATCTACGGATCGGAGTGTGGAATGTCAGATCCCTTAATCGGGCAGGTAGGTTAGAAACTTTAAAAAGAGACATGGATAGGTTGAAGGTAGATGTAGTGGGAATTAGTGAAGATCGGTGGCAGGAGGAACAAGACTTTTGGTCAGGTGAATACAGGGTTATAAATACAAAATCAAATAGGGGTAACGCAGTGTAACATTACGAGTCAAGACAGCTGTAACGGAACTTGAATAGCGTAAAGTTATCGTTAAAAACGCACGCCGCGCAATTTGTTATGATTTGGTCGGTCATAATAGTAGTAACATGCTTTTGAATACAATTAAAATATAACGGCAATACCTGTTTAGCGTTATTGGAAATAATATGTAATAAATTAATGAGTAAGGTAGCCGATCCTATAAGAAGAGGTAAAATTGGGCATATTAAGGTGTTTTGCTTTATATCGACTAAGCCGATGATACGGCGTCTTTTTCTTTCCATTTACTCTTGGGGGGGGGGGGGGGGGCGGGGAACAGTAACGAAGTGCTAATTGTGCGTTGTGAAAAATATAGGGACGAATTTTAAATAGCTACAGTGTATAATCAGACTAACAAATGGACATTCAGTTACGCGAAATAGCGGACAGTGAAGTGTGGTCATTAAATTGAGTACACCTACAGGGCGGTCAATTCCAGGGTAAGTCTATTCGCATCTCACGAGGGACGCGGTATTGAGACCGTTTTTTTTTTATTATATCACGGAGAGCGGGTTTCATTTTATAAAATGGAGAAAAGCTGTATCATTATCATTGACTGTTGGTGTTAAGCAACCAAAACTGTTCATCAAAGGGTTTCGGTGAATGAGTGGTGAATGCGAAATGAAACTGTGAACGAAGTTATGTTAAATAAAGCAGAAGAGACAAGACAGTTTGGTCGTATCTGTTATTATTCCATAAACCGTAACATTTATTCCCGTTGTACGAAGCCTTTATAGACGATCGTTACGACAATTTGCTTTGAAGGGATCTCGTTACGAGTTAAGTTTTGGGGACCTGGTCAACAGGGGATAGTTCGTAGATCTTAACTACTGCAGCTATTCTGGAATCAGGTGCTACCGTGACCGTTGTCAATGGCTTAAGGTCATCATATCTCATGCTCTAAGATCGACGCGCCTTTCCTCTTGGTATAACGGTGTCTCACGGTAACAACGACAACGCCGACGGTGAAGGAAGATACGGTAGAAGTGGTGCCACAACGTGCGGCTCGATCGAGGAGGATTGCTAAATCGAGTCGAGTGTCATCCGGATTCACGAACCCTAGAGTTGGAAAATATTGTAGCAGCCTGTGAGTCTGTCCAATGAAAGAGGTATTCTTCAGTAATCGCTAAAAGTGAGCGATACTACCAGGTATGATTAAAATAACTGCAAAATTATAAAAAAAAGGGAATTTGAGACTTGTGATTTCGATAGATAAATATATATAAATACATAGTGAAAATAAGTGTATGTCTTGGTAGTGAATAATCATGTCAAAACGAACGAAAAGAATACATGATAATGTGCAGTTGAGTAGAGTAATGAGTAGAGAGAGAGAGGAAAGTGAAGAGGAAAGGGATTATGCATCCCATGAGCTCAATGTGGGACAGGAGACATGTACAGATAATAATACAGTTATTGATTTAGAGCCGTTAGGAGATTCAAATACAATGATAAGTAAGGTAAGCAGCGTGGGAGAACATAAAGATCTTGAGGTTTCGGATGTAGATCAGCAAGTTGATCCTCAAAATGGAAATATTAATCAAAAAATGTTTGATATGCTGGTATCAATAAATACTCAAATGGGTGTAATGAATGGAAGACTTGGTTCACTAGAAAAAGATAATAAGCAATTAAAAGAGGACAATCAAAAGTTAAATGAAAAATTTGAGGCCAAATTTGGTTCATTAGAAGTTAAAATGGATTCTTTGGAAAGCAAACTGAACACCTTTGATTATAAACTGGAAAATACTAAGAAAGAATTAAAGGCGGACTGGGAGACTCAATTAAATGCGAAATTTGGAGAACTAGATGTAGAGTTTTCTAACACCTTAGAAAGGCAATATAATAATTTAATGGGAAAACTTCATGACGTAGAAAAGAAATATGAGGTAGTTTCGAAGAGTTATGATGGCCTGTCCAATAGGATGGTTAAGTGTGAAAGCAGCTGTTTCAATGCTAGCGCACAGATAGAAGAGCTTTCAAAACAAATAGTCGAGTTTGAGTCTGATGCTCGTAAGGGGATTGACAAGTATTTAGTAGATCAAACTAAAAGACTTGACGAAGATCTATCTGAATGGATAGAAATAAAAGGAAATGAAATTGTAGACAAGGTTAAGACTACTATTGGATCCCAGCCAAATGAAAATATCAATGAGCACCTAAGTAGAAATGATGAATTAATTAAGCTCTTCACTAGCGAATTTCAGAAAATAAAAGACAAAATAGTTGATGAGTTACCTAAATGGCAAAAGGAAACCAATCATAAATTGGCGGAGTTAGAACGAAAGTCATCACAAAATTTGTTGACAGAGGACGAACGTTCGGAGAATAGGTCGAAAAACAACCGAACATGTGATAATACGAAGTACAATTGTGAAAATTTGCATTGGGAAGTTGATGATTCGGTTGGTAAAGATGATGATTCTTTTGGTCAGCGAGGATATTTGTCTTCTTTAAAGGTGGAGAACAGCATTTTTAAAAGTAGACAATTCCCAACATTCTCCACTGAAAAGAACAACCTGCATCCGAAAATCTTTATCAATAATTTCAAAAGAATATTTCCGCGTAGCTGGTCAGAACACGACCGACTTCAATTTATAGTATCCAAAATTACCGGAGAAGCCGCATTATGAGCCGCCGAAGTAAGTGAAAGTTGCCATACTTGCGCTGAGTTTGAACAACTTTTTTTTGACTAAATACTGGTCGTCTAGTAAACAAGAGAAATTAAGAAAAGAGGTTTACCAACCTGAGTATTTTAACAGTAAAAGGAGTACTTTAAGGCAATATTTTGAAAAGTACATAAATAAGACACGTTATTGGAGTGATCCAATTTCTCACAAGGAAGTGATCAGAATTTTGAAGGGAAGGTTGCCCATAAATATACGTGAAAAGTTAATAAATGTTCCTGAGCACGACGTAGAACAATTCTTGTCGGTGATTGACTCTATAGATATGATTATGGAAGATGCGAAACAAATAAGTAGTAATCAAATGTCGACTCACACTCATAGTAATACGAATAATTATAATAATAATTTAACGTATGATAATAATAATACCGAAAACCAGGTCAAACCCGCATCACAGGAGTGTGGACAATCTTCATCCTATGGTTGCAATAGAAACAATGATTATAATAAATATAGAAGAGATACTTACTGTACGAGAGGTAAACCTCGATGTGGTGACGCGAATGTGCATAGTAGTGATATTAATAAGAGTAACAGGTACCCAAGTGATGAACCCAATTGCATTCGACCTTGGGAAGATAATTCGAAGCATAATGTTCATCGGCAGGATGAAACAAATGCCTCGAGTCCTCATCCAGCACAAGGAGTTACACCAATGGGCGAAGGAGCCTCCAATGTGCGACGGGGTGAATCCAATGTGCGACGGGGTGAATCCCACAACTCGGATCATACTGTACGGATTGTGGAAGTTCATGAACCCCCACCGATGACTCAACGAGATAGATTAAACTAATACCAGTCACCAAATGCCTTCCTAGGATGACTGGAAAGGAGAAGGAAGGCAGGCATCAATTTGAAGTGAGAGTATTAAGGTACAATAATGATCAGGATATAAGGAATGAATTAACTGAAGAAAAACCTGAAGTTTCTAATAAATGTGGACAAATTTTACAGGCAATAATTCCAACAAGTATAAATAATGTTGATGTTGAAATATTAATTGATACTGGAGCAACTATTAGTGTCATGACATTAGACTGTTTAAAACAGATAAGCCGAGGGGTAAAAATGCCCACTTTTCCTATCACAGGATGTTCTGTGTCTGGCGCGTTCAGCGCAAAAATGCAAAAAGTTGTGAAACAGGTACGTGTCGACGTTACAATACGGGGGGCTCAAATAGAAAGTACATTCCTGGTTGTTCCTAAAATGACAGTACCATGCATCTGGGGTTTGGATTTTTTATGTGAGACCGGTGCAATCATTAATTTAGAGAAAGGTGAATGTATATTTAATTCCAATGGTAATGTTTTGACAACCACCCTGAGAAAGGGCCGAGTAATTCCAAATCAATTGTGTATGAATCTAATGGTAAAATATGTCAGTATTGATGATGAAAATGTGTATGATATATGCCTTATTGAATGTTCTGAAGAAATGATGGATAAAATGTCATTGCAGGAAAAGGTGTTAGAATAAGAATATTTATCTGTTATCCAAAGGGATGAACTGTACTACTTGTTGGAAGCATATCAGTCAATTTTTAGTAAACGTCCGGGTATAATAAGACTTTGAATGCCATATAAAGACGTATGCACATAAACCCTTTTGTCATACTTCCTATTCTATCCCATGGACAAAGAAAGAAGTAGTCAGAAAGGAAATCAATAAAATGTTAGAATGGGGTATTATTGAACCCTCAGATTCTGAATATTGTAACCCTCTTGTGGCGGTAATTAAACCCAATGGTGACATCAGATTGGTGTTGGATGCCCGAGAGATCAATAAGATCATTATACCTGTACAAACGCGACCGGAGAACCTAGAAGAGTTAGTACAAAAGTTTTATGGTGCCCGCTTCTTAACTTCTTTGGATATGCGTAGTTCATATTGGCAAACTAGAATATCGAAAGAATCTAGAAAATATACTGCATTCGTTTTTCTGGGCCGAAGTTACCAGTTTACTGTCATGCCATTTGGGTTGAAAATAAGCGGTGGTGTTTTCATATCGGCATTAGATACCGTACTGGGCAGAGATCTTTTGAATGAAGTTACTTTATATGTGGATGATTTGCTAATTGCTTCTGAAACTTGGGAGGAACATTTGGACTTATTAAGAAGAGTTTTTGCGAAATTTTTGGAATACGGAGTTACTGTAAATTTGAGCAAATCCAAGTTTGCTCATAACCAATTGAAATTTCTTGGACATATAATCACTCCTGAAGGGATAAAACCAAATCCTAAAAAGATGGATGCGATTAACAGATGTGCTTATCCAAAGAATAGAACGGAATTAAAGTCATTTATCGGCTTAGTTTCATTTTTTCGACGATTTTTACCCAATCAGTTAGGAAGCCAAGACTGTTTGTTACGGCTGTTAAGAAAAAATGTCATTTGGGAGTGGAATTCCGAATGCACGCAAGCTTTTGATAACATCCACAATGCTTTGACTAATGCTCCACTGTTACATCATCCGAGACTTGATCAAGATTTTTATATTGCTGCGGATGCTTCTGAAACAGGATTGGGTGCCACTCTTTTCCAGATGGGCAATCCAGAAGATATCAGTACCATCAAGATAATTGGGTTTGCCAGCAGAACACTCTCTAGCTGTGAACGTGCATATTGTACTACTGAATTGGAAGTACTGGCCGTGGTCTGGTCACTTAGAAAGTTTCGCTATTTTGTATATGGAAAGAAGATCATTGTATTCTGCGACCACAAAGCTTTATCTTTTATTTTAACAGGAAGGATGTTCCATTCACGTTTAACCCGGTGGGCCTTGCTACTGCAAGAATATGATATTATGCTCAAATACATCAGAGGGAAAGACAACATCATAGTCGATGCTCTTTCAAGATTACCGAAAAGAAAGAATGCTGACGAGTGTGAAGAATGGACTATTGACTTTAAAGTCATGAATTTATCAAGGCAATATTGTGAGAGGCAGATTTCACAGCTATGTCGAAGTCTTCCGCAACTGCAAGAAGATGATAAGTTGTGGAAAGCCATTAGGCATGCTGTTGAAAGCAAAACGCTAAGTCACTCTCAAGAACAGTATCAATTAAAATCCGGAATACTGTATCGGAGGAAGGATGAAGAAGATGTTTGGAAAGTTTGTGTTCCAAATAAATATTTAGAATCACTAGTATGGTACACTCACTTGAATTGGGGTCATTTTGGTGCCGCTAAATGTACAGCCAAAATAGCACAATACTGCTATCATCCAAATTTGGGACATATAGCTACAAATATTATTAAGAAGTGCAAAATATGTCAGAAGGCGAAAACCATAAACTATTGTCGGAAGATAGAATTACATCCTATCATCCCACAACAACCTTTAATGTTGGTGTCATGTGACGTCTGTGGGCCATGTCCCTTGACACGTGGACGGTTCAAATATGTATTGGCTTTCTATGATCTCTTTTCAAAATATGTGAAATTATATCCTTTGAAAAATCTCCACGTTCGACCCATGTTACGCAAATTTGTCAACAACTATATAACTGAGCTTGGCAAACCTATAATGATCTTGACAGACAACGCTGCTTATTATACAAGCAAAGTATGGAGAGACACTATGAAAGAACAAGGAATCCAGCACATTTACATCTCAAGATTTTACCCTTGTGGGAATCCGGTTGAAAGAATCTTCCGAGAGTTGAACCGATTTTTACGGACGTACATACCCAAACAACATTATAAATGGATCGATTGGATTTATGAATTTGAGAAAGTGTATAATGACTTAACACACTTATCGACAGGTTATTCACCTAACCAAATAGTATTTGGTGAAAGTATTGTGCCAGAATGGATGAAGAAATTACCTGCAATAGAACAAAAGATTACCAAGAAAGAAGATATGGTGAAGAAGGTCTACGAAAACCTGAAGCATCAAGCACAATTGAGAAAAACCCGTTTTGATAAAAATGTGAAGAAAGTAGTCACATATGATGTAGGGGAAGAAATTTTGTTGAGAAATCACCCAAAAGCATCAACCAGGAAAAGACTGAATAAGAAATGGCAA
The DNA here is from genome assembly GCF_021461385.2 of Schistocerca piceifrons. Lineage (NCBI taxonomy): Eukaryota > Metazoa > Arthropoda > Insecta > Orthoptera > Acrididae > Schistocerca > Schistocerca piceifrons. Next base: position 143,762,121 of record NC_060148.1, on the reverse strand, counting down.
TATTTATATACAAGTCCATATAAAATAATGAAAAATACCTCATGAAGGGAGCTACCTCCTGGCAGATTGTGATACTGATGCAATTAAAGGCTTGTTCCCTCACATAGACCTGAAGAAGTATTATCAATAATGAGCAAAATATAGATTCAAGAAACACTGAATGATACCAAGACTACACTCAGTGGACTAAATAAAAGCACCAATGGATAAATACGTACTTATACTAACTTACAAAGAAAATTAAAGAATGTACCGACGATTTCCATGAGATACCTTCTTGGTGTCAGCAACAATGACGACGCTGAAATACGATTTATCCTCTCACCGAACAGCGAGGATGGATGATTTAAAAGTGGAATTAAGAGGAAAAGAAAAGGACCAAATACTCTCTGGTTAAACAAGTGGCCTAATAAGGGTTTTGGCCTAGGATGCCAATCGTCGAACCCGGCTGTGATCCCTGCCTTGCACAGTCGGTTGAAGAAATGAGGGCTTCATCCAAGAAAAAAAAATGTGGTGTGAATATGAAGTGATTAGTGCGAAGTGCTTCTAAGACAACCTATAAACAAATGTGGACTTTAGTTAAGGGCATTTTGTCTAGGCCCATTAACTCAACTTAAATATTGTAGAATGTATGTACTGACTTGTTGAGTGAATCTGAGAGTGAGTGTATTCGCCGAAACAAATACCCTCTCCTGTCACAGTACACAAAAAAAAAAAAATAAGCCTGTTCTGTCTGGAACCCTCTTCAAGACATCACAGTCTGGGGGGCCGTGTAACATTACGAGTCAAGACAGCTGTAACGGAACTTGAATAGCGTAAAGTTATCGTTAAAAACGTACGCCGCGCAATTTGTTATGATTTGGTCGGTCATAATAGTAGTAACATGCTTTTGAATACAATTAAAATATAACGGCGATACCTGTTTAGCATTATTGGAAATAATATGTAATAAATTAATGAGTAAGGTAGCCGATCCTATAAGAAGAGGTAAAATTGGGCATATTAAGGTGTTTTGCTTTATATCGACTAAGCCGATGATACGGCGTCTTTTTCTTTCCATTTACTCTTAGGGGGGGGGGGGGGGGGGGGGCAGTAACGAAGTGCTAATTGTGCGTTGTGAAAAATATAGGGACGAATTTTAAATAGCTACAGTGTATAATCAGACTAACAAATGGACATTCAGTTACGCGAAATAGCGGACAGTGAAGTATGGTCATTAAATTGAGTACACCTACAGGGCGGTCAATTCCAGGATAAGTCTATTCGCATCTCACGAGGGACGCGGTATTGAGACCGTTTTTTTTTTATTATATCACGGAGAGCGGGCTTCATTTTATAAAAAGGAGAAAAGCTGTATCATTATCATTGACTGTTGGTGTTAAGCAACCAAAACTGTTCATCAAAGGGTTTCGGTGAATGAGTGGTGAATGCGAAATGAAACTGTGAACGAAGTTATGTTAAATAAAGCAGAAGAGACAAGACAGTTTGGTCGTATCTGTTATTATTCCATAAACCGTAACATTTATTCCCGTTGTACGAAGCCTTTATACACGATCGTTACGACAATTTGCTTTGAAGGGATCTCGTTACGAGTTAAGTTTTGGGGACCTGGTCAACAGGGGATAGTTCGTAGATCTTAACTACTGCAGCTATTCTGGAATCAGGTGCTACCGTGACCGTTGTCAATGGCTTAAGGTCATCATATCTCATGCTCTAAGATCGACGCGCCTTTCCTCTTGGTATAACGGTGTCTCACGGTAACAACGACAACGCCGACGGCGAAGGAAGATACGGTAGAGCAGGAGTAGGTTTAATAATGAATAAAAAAATAGAAGTGCAGGTAAGCTACTACAAACAGCATAGTGAACGCATTATTGTGGCCAAGATAGACACAAAGCCCATGCCTACTACAGTAGTACAAGTTTATATGCCAACTAGCTCTGCAGATGATGAAGAAATTGATGAAATGTATGATGAGATAAAAGAAATTATTCAGGTAGTGAAGGGAGACGAAAATTTAATAGTAATGGGTGACTGGAATTCGAGAGTAGGAAAAGGGAGACAAGGAAACATAGTGGGTGAATATGGATTGGGGGAGAGAAATGAAAGAGGAAGTCGTCTGGTAGAATTTTGCACAGAGCATAACTTAATCATAGCTAACACTTGGTTCAAGAATCATGAAAGAAGGTTGCATACATGGAAGAAGCCTGGAGATACTAGAAGGTATCAGATAGACTATATAATGGTAAGACAAAGATTTAGGAACCAGGTTTTAAATTTGTAAGACATTTCCAGGGGCAGATGTGGACTCTGACCACAATCTATTGGTTATGAACTGTAGATTAAAACTGAAGAAACTGCAAAAAGGTGGGAATTTAAGGAGATGGGACCTGGATAAACTGACAAAACCAAAGGTTGTACAGAGTTTCAGGGAGAGCATAAGGGAACAATTGACAGGAATGGGGTAAAGAAATACAGTAGTAGAAGAATGGGTAGCTCTGAGGGATGAAGTAGTGAAGGCAGCAGAGGATCAAGTAGGTAAAAAGACGAGGGTTAGTACAAATCCTTGGCTAACAGAAGAAATATTGAATTTAATTGATGAAAGGAGAAAATATAAAAATTCAGTAAATGAAGCAGGCAAAACGGAATACAAACGTCTCAAAAATGAGATCGACAGGAAGTGCAAAATGGCTAAGCAGGGATGGCTAGAGGACAAATGTAAGGATGTAGAGGTTTATCCCACTAGGGATAAGATAGATACTGCCCACAGGAAAATTAAAGAGACCTTTGGAGAAAAGAGAGCCACTTGTATGAATATCAAGAGGTTAGATGGAAACCCAGTTCTAAGCAAAGAAGGGAAAGCAGGAAGGTGGAAGGAGTATATAGAGGGTCTATACAAGGGTGATGTACTTGAGGACAATATTCTGGAAATGGAAGAGGATGTAGATGAAGATGAAATGGGAGATATGATACTGCGTGAAGAGTTTGACAGAGCACTGAAAGACCTGAGTCGGGGCAGGGCCCCGGGAGTAGACAACATTCCATTAGAACTACTGACGGCCTTGGGAGAGCCAGTCCTGACAAAACTCTACCATCTGGTGAGCAAGATGTATGAGACAGGCGAAATACCCTCAGACTTCAAGAAGAATATAATAATACAAATCCCAAAGAAAGCAGGTGTTGACATATGTGAAAATTACTGAACTATCAGTTTAATAAGTCGCAGCTGCAAAATACTAACGCGAATTCTTTACAGATGAATGGAAAAACTGGTAGAAGCTGACCTCGGGAAAGATCAGTTTGGATTCTGCAGAAATGTTGGAACACGTGAGGCAATACTTACCCTACGACTTATCTTAGAAAATAGATTAAGGAAAGGCAAACCTACATTTCTAGCATTTGTGGACTTAGAGAAAGCTTTTGACAATGTTGATTGGAATACTCTCTTTGAAATTCCAAAGGTGCAGGGGTAAAATACAGGGAGCAAAGGGCTATATACAATTTGTACAGAAACCAGATGGCAGCTATAAGAGTCGAGGGGCATGATAGGGAAGCAGCAGTTGGGAAGGGAGTGAGACAGCGTTGTAGCCTGTCCCCAATGTTATTCAATCTGTATACTGAGCAAGCAGCAAAGGAAACAAAAGAAAAGTTCGGAGTAGGTATTAAAGTCCATGGAGAAGAAATAAAAACGTTGAGGTTCGCCAATGACATTGTAATTCTGTCAGAGACAGCAAGGGACTTGGAAGAGCAGTTGAACGGAATGGACTGTGTCTTGAAAGGAGGATGTAAGATGAACATCAACAAAAGCAAAATGAGGATAATGGAATGTAGTCGAATTAAGTGGGGTGATGCTGAGGGAATTAGATTAGGAAATGAGACACTTAAAGTAGTAAACGAGTTTTGCTATTTGGGGAGCAAAATAACTGATGATGGTCGAAGTAGAGAGGATATAAAATGTAGACTGGCAACAGCAAGGAAAGTGTTTCTTAAGAAGAGAAATTTGTTAACATCGAGTATTGATTTAAGTGTCAGGAAGTCGTTTCTGAAAGTATTTGTATGGAGTGTAGCCATGTATGGAATTGAAACATGGACGATAACTAGTTTGGACAAGAAGAGAATAGAAGTTTTCGAAATGTGGTGCTACAGAAGAATGCTGAAGATTAGATGGGTAGATCACATAACTAATGAGGAGGTATTGAATAGAATTGGAGAGAAGAGAAATATGTGGCACAACTTGACTAGAAGAAGAGTTTGTTTGGTAGGACATGTTCTGAGGCATCGAGGGATGACAAATTTAGCATTGGAGGGCAGTGTGGAGGGTAAAAATCGAAGAGGGAGACCAAGAGATGAAAACACTAAGCAGATCAGAAGTATGTAGGCTGCAGTACGAACTGGAAGATGAAGAAGCTTGCACAGGATAGAGTAGCACGGAGAGCTGCATCAAACCAGTCTCAGGACTGAAGACCACGACAACAACAAGAACAACAAAGCAATTGATATAACTCATTTCAATTCCTTGTAATTTCTATCATTAACATCAACACACATTGTACTAGTACCACTAGTACACAGTTAAGTAAGTATTACTCCACAATTTTTTTTTATCATTACCTTTTTAGAATATTCTCCAAAGCCACGAAGAGGATATAAATTCAAAGGTTTCAACACAGTTCACTACAACCACTCTATACCCAAGGTTTTAATGACTTACGCAATACAAAATCAAATTAAGCCTGCATACACAAAATATTAAATTTCATAGTGAATCTCAGTTTTTCACAGATCCACAGTGTTTACGTTGCCGCAACATTTATGTGCCGGTGTAAGCTGTCACCGGCACACCGGTCGACAAAGAGGCAGCGAGAAGATCGACAGTAGGTGCTGGATCGAGCGTGCCTATCTGGAGGGAGGCCAAAGGCAGACTCACTAGCAACACACCGACAACGCCATCTCGACCGCAGGTATTTACACCGTTGCCGCTGGCCGAAGGGCCTCAGTCTCAGTCACCAGTGCAGTCGCTGAGTCACTAGCACAATCACTGGAGCACTAACTCGCACCCAAGTTTGTTGCCCATCATTCGTCGCTTAGGGGGACTCGTACTTCACCAGCAGTGAGGCTAACGTGGACTATCAGTGAAGAGCTTGTACCACAACACATGGACTTAAAGTTAAGTAGCTTTCTGTTTAAGTGAATAAAGAATCCTGTGAATACGTGTATGCAGTTGTGTCGGAGAAAGAGGATACCGGCCAGCAAGCAACATTCTCTCCATTGGCTCCTACGGAACAAGACTGTACAGTGGCGATGAGAATACGACAGTTTATGTCGAACTACAACATTAACGAACACAAAATATCTTGCAGAATCGTGGCTTTGTGGGTATAAAAGGAGGCGGCACACAGAGGTTCACGGTTTTCTGAATTGTGGCTTTTGCAACACGACGCCGTTTCGTGACTAATATTTATTTTTTGCCTCTGAACGGTTACGGAGGCATTGCACCCAGCTCGGCAACAGTGCCCAGTAGACCCGGACAGCCACCCATTCGAGTGCTAGGCCGGCTCGACAGCCCTTAACTACTGTGACCTGTGGGAAACCGGTGTTACCACTGCCAAAACGCCGTTGGCATTTACAGTAATGGAAGCTGCAGATTTTTCTTCAAAAGGGCCACTTTCAAAACTTGCCAGTTTTCGTTAACTACAACTGATTCGAAGGGTTTGAAAACATGTCGCATGCCGAAACAAAAATCTGACAGTAAGTGCAAAAAGACTACATACGATCAGACTACATTACCCACGCAGTACTTTTAAGGTAAGTTATTTTGGTGCATACTTCAATGGATATGCAGAGAACACCTATTTATGTTGTAAATACAAATGTAGCTACCACCATTTTGATTCAACAATCAGAATTACATACTCGTATGATTAAATCCAGGATAGACAATGAGTTACGAAATGAAGCGAGAAAATGAAGCGAGAAAATGTTTGCAAAAATAATCTAGGAGTATTCGTACTGGCTGTGGTACTAGGCTAAACTGAAAATTAATGATGCAAAACAGGAAAAAAAAGAAAGAATGACTGAAAAAAAATCCTGATAGATATTAACGAAAATGCCACATAAATGGTCCTCAAGGTGGAGAAATGAGAGATGAACTTTTTAAAAATGTTTACGCAACTTTGATGCTGATTGTAACACTTCACTGTCGTGGTTTATATCATTTAATGTCGACTCCCATAACTGAAGTTGAACAAAATGTGTCCTGAAAGCGGCATTTCTTTTAGGTTGGTGAGATAAAGTGCAGCCCAGGTCTAACACTAGTAGAGGAATGTGGAAACCTCTCATAACCGTGCTCAGACTGGCCAGCAGAATCCGCTTTTAACATCTTAGGACTGCACCAAGGCAACCCTCATTTCTCCAGTTGCTCAAACGGCTGTGCAGTCAGGACGAGCGGAATGCAGAATTCGTAGACCTGGGAGTGCAAGTGTGCAGCCGTTGACTTTGAGAAGGTTCTGCTCAGTAGGTGTCAACAGACATCGTGCCTCTTTCTGCCACGGACAATCTTTATGATTAAATGGTATACAGGGTGGTCCATTCACAGTGACCGGGCCAAATATCTCACGAAATAAGCGTCAAACAAAAAAACTACAAAGAACAAAACTTGTCTAGCTTGAAGGTGGAAACCAGATGGCACTACGGTTGGCCTGCTAGATGGTGCTGCCATAGGTTAAACGGATATCAACAGCATTTTTCAAACAGGAACCCCATTTTTTATTACAAATTCGTGTAGTACGTAAAGAAATAGGAGTGTTTTAATTGGACCACTTTTTTCGCTTTCTGATAGATGGCACTGTAATAGTCACAAACGTATGGCTCACAATTATAGACCAACAGTTGGTAACAGGTAGGTTTTTTAAATTACAATACAGAACGTAGGTACGTTTGAACATTTTATTTCGGTTGTTTCTTTGTAAACTTATCATTTTTGAGAACGCATGCTGTTACAGCGTGATTACCTGTAAATAGCACATTAATGCAATAAATGCTCAAAATGATGTCTGTCAACCTCAATGCATTTGGCAATACATGTAACGACATTCCTCTCAACAGTGAGTAGTTTACCTTCCTTAATGTTCGCACATGCATTGACAATGCGCTGACACATGTTTCAGGCATTGTCGGTGGATCACGATGATAAATGTCCTTCACCTTTCCACACAGAAAGAAATCCGGGAACATCAGATCTGGTGAACGTACGAGTCACGGTACGGTGCTTCGATGACCAATCTACCTGTCACGAAAAATGCTATTCAATACCGCTTCTACCACACACGAGCTATGTGCCGGACATCCATCATGTTAGAAGTACATCGCCATTCTGCCACTCAGTGAAACATCTGGTAGTAACATAGGTAGAACATTACGTAGGAAATCAGTATACATTGCACCATTTAGATTACCATCGATAAAATGGGAGCGAATTATCCTTCCTCGCATAATGCCGCACCATACATTAACCCGCCAAGGTTGCTGATGTTCCACTTGTCACAGCCATCGTGGATTTTCCATTGCCCAACAGTGCATATTATGCCGGTTTACATTACCGCTGTTGGTGAATGACGCTTTGTCGCTAAATAGAACACGCGCAAAAAATCTGTCATCGTCCCGTAATTTCTCTTGTGCCCAGTGGCAGAACTGTACATGACGTTCAAAGTCGTCGCCATGCAATTACTGGTGCATAAAAATATGGTACGGGTGCAATCGATGTTGATGTAGCATTCTCGACACCGACATTTTTGAGATTCCCGATTCTCGTGCAATTTGTCTGCTACTGATGTGCAGATTAGCCGCGACAGCAGCTAAGACACCTACTTGGGCATCATCATTTGTTGCAGGTCGTGGTTGACGTTTCACATGTGGCCGAACACTTACTGTTTCCTCAAATAACGTAACTATGTGGCGAACGGTCTGGACACTTGGATGATGTCGTCCAGGATACCGAACAGCATACATAGCACACGCTGGTTGGGCATTTTGATCACAATAGCCATACATCAACACGATATCGACCTTTTCCGCTATTGGTAAATAGTCCGTTTTAGTACGGGTAATGTATCACGAAGCAAATACCATCTGCACTGGCAGAATATTACGTGATACCACGTACTTATACGTTTGTGACTATTACAGCACTATCTATCACAAAGTGAAAAAAAGGGTCCAACTAAAAAATTCATATTTTTTTACGTACTACACGAATCTGTAATAAAAAATGGGGGTTCCTATTTTTAAAAATGCAGTTGATATCCGTTTGACCTATGGCAGCACCATCTAGTGGGCCAACCATAGCGCTGTCTGGTTTCCCCCTTCAAGTTAGACAAGTTTCGTTGTTTGTAGATTTTTCGTTTGATGCTTATTCCGTGAGATATTTGGCCCGATCACTATCAACGGAGTACCCTGTATATGAGTCAAATGGGCTCAATTTAATTTTACATCATTACTAAAAATAAGTACGACAACTGAACGTGAAAGTCTTTGTAAAAGACCTCATTCATTCTTCTTACTCCTGTGTGAAATTTCTTACGATACCAGTTGACTGCCACAAACCGTACATTGTTAGCTTACAAGAAATTGCCGACAGTTGATCTCACTAAAACTCTTATGTACCGTATTCACTTCGTAGTAACTGAATACAGTAAACAGCACACACGATACAGACAGTGTGTCTTCGTTCATACAAAATAGAGTAAAATAATACAGAGGGGTTCAAAAAAATGTTCCACTGTTTAAAAGTCCATAACTGGCAAACTAATTGATGGAATTGTCTCATCTTTGGTAGTGTAATAGTTTGTAGTTCTGGTAATCGCCACACAAGCATTGTATTGCGTTGTTTTGTTTTGTCGGGTGACAGTCGCCATATAGTCAGTGTTTTGTTCTTAGTTGCACCTAGTTACGCGAGTAAACATGGCTGGCGCAAGGCTTACATTCGATGAAAGGAAGTCAGTTTCGAAGGGGTATTTTAAGTATCAAATCATTAATGAGGTTCAACGGCAATGGCAAAATGAGTATCAAACAGAGCCACCGACACATTTAACGATTTGTCACATTTGAGACACATTTGAAGCCAAAGGCTGTGTTAAAGATGTACACAGACAACGATCTGTAACAGTAATGAGTCCAGCTAACTGCCGTCATGTGTTGCAATTCACTCGCTCGCCACAGAAGTCTGTGATACAGTGTGCCTGTGAAACTGGAGTGAGTCACTGAAGTGGTCGGCGAATTTTGAAGACAGAAAAGTGGAAGTGCTACATCCCATGACTGCTACAAGCAATGAACGAGGATGACCCAGATCATAGAATGGAGTACTGCGAGTGGTTTACTAACAAGGTGCGCAACGATGAGGAGTTTGCAGAGATGATTGTGTGGTCTGATGAGGCGCAGTTCAAACTCAATGGTACAGTAAATCGCCACAATTGCACCTACTGGGCCGCCGAAAATCCAAACGTCCGTGTAGACAAAGCCGTGAATTTGCCAGGAGTAAGTGTGCGGTGTGGGTTGTCTTACCAGGGCTCGATTGGGCCATTCTTCTTTGACGGCACAGTTACCAGTGAGGTGTACCTTCAGAAGCATCAGACATACATTTTACCTGCAATCCGAGACTTGTATGGAGATGGAAGAGTTTACCTTCAACAATATGGTGCCCCAGCCCACTACCAAAATCATGTTAGGGCATATCTCGACGAAAATCTACCAGGAAGATGGATAGGCCGTAGAGGTGTTGTGGAGTATCCACCACGTTCCCCCGACCTAACTCCTCTGAACTTTTACTTGTGGGGAACACAAAAGGACGTCGTTTATCAACAAAGCCACGCACATTGGACGAACTTCGAGAATTTGTCGTACATTCGTGTGCAAATAGCCAACTGAACACGTTGCAGTCAGTAATTCGTGCTGCAGTTCGGCGGCATCGTTTGTGTGTGGATGTTAATGGTGACCATTTCGAACACCTACAGTGATATCTTTAAGTTGGACTTTAAGCTACACTTTCACCAAAAATGAGACAACTCCGTCAATTAGTTTGCAAGTTATGGACTTTTAAACAGTGGACACTTTTTTTTGGACCCCTCTGTAGAACTGAGCTGTCACTAACATGGAATACAGCCACAATCTGTATGAATAATACATTACAGTATACATTTTTATAAACAAACAATTACATCTCCACCTACACCTTCACAGATACTCCGCAAGCTATCATAAGGTGCGTGGTGGAGGGTACCCAGTACCATCAGTAGTCGCTTCCTTTCCTGTTCCACTCAGAGACAGAGTGAGGAAAAAATGACTGTCCATATGCCTCTGTATGGGCCTTAATTTCTCATATCTTATCCTCGTGGTCCTTACGCACAACGTTGTTAGTGGCAGTAGAATCGTTTGGCGGTCAACCTCGAACAGCGGTTCTCTTAAATTTTCTCAATAGCATCCCTCGAAAAGAACGTAGCCTCCACTCCAGGGATTCCCATTTGAATTCCTGAAGCATATCTGTGTTGTCTGAACCTTACAAATATAGCAGCCCGTCTCTCGATTTGCTTTGATGTCTTCCTTCAATCCAACCTGGTATGGATTCCAAAAGTCTAGCAGTACTCAAGAGTAGGTTGCACCATTATATGCAGTCTATTACAATACAATGACAAAGCAAATAAGCATCACTCAACTGTGAAACAATGGATTATGGAGCCCAAAAGAATATTTTCATTTCTTATAATAGTTTAGTAAATAACTCAAATCCACAGTTTCTTTAAAATTTTAAATAATCCGTTCTGCCAAGGTCCTTCATAAATTGCTCCATTATTACTGGAATATTTGTTAACAATATTGTGTGAAGAACAAACTGCTACTTACAAGACATTGGAGATGACGTGAGCTTTGGCCAAAAGGCCTTGTTCCAAAATAGGAAAATCAAACACACACACACACACATACACACACAAAGCCAGTGTCTCTGGCCACTTTGGCCAGACTGCAGCCGGCAGCTGTGCCTTATGGTAGCAGCAATGGGGGATAAGAAGGGGGCACGATGTGAGAAGGGTGTGGGGAAGGATAGCAGGGTAGGTGTGAGGGTAAGTGTAATGCTTATGGGAGCATGCAGGGAGTTCTGCAGACATGGGAGGCAGTTAGGTACAGTTGGGATATGGGGGGAGGGGGAATGTAAAGGACAGAAGTAGAGGAGGGAAAAAAGATTCGGGTGCGTTCGTGAAACAGAAGGCTGTGTACTGCTGGAGCGGGAGCAGGGAAGGGGGATGAGATAGGGACTAGCGAAGGCTGAGGCCAGGAAATGTATGATATATTGCAGGGAGATTTCCCACCTGCAAAATTCACAAAACCTAGTGTCGGTAGGAAGAATACAGATGGCGCCAGCTGTGAAGCAGTCACTGACGTGAAGCGTGTTGTGTCGGGCAGCACTCTCACCGACCGGACGGTCCAGCTCTGTCAGGCACAGTTAGTTGGTGGCAGACAACTTGTTGCTTGTCGTGCCTACACAGAATGTAGCACAGTGGTTGCAACTTAGCTTGTAGATCACACGACTGGTTTCACAAGTAGTCCTGCCTTCGATGGGGTAGGTGATGTTAGTGACCGGACTGCAGTAGGTGGTGGTGGTGGTGGTGGTGGTGGGAGAATGTACGGTACAGGTCTCGCATCTAGGTCTAATACAGGGGTATGGGCCAGGGCAAATGGTTGGGAGCAGGGTCAGAGTATGGACGGACTAGCATACTGTGTAGGTTCAGTGGGTGGCAGAATACCAGTGGAGAGAATAGTGGGTACGACAATCCTCATTTTAGGGCACAATGAGCGGTAGTCTAAATCCTGGCAGAGAATGTGGTTCAGTTGTTCCAGTCCACGGTGGTGCCGAATTACCGGGGGATTGGATGTGTGGGACGTGGAAGGTAACTGGGGAGACAAGGCACGGATCTGTTTCTGGACGAGGACGGGAGGATAATTTTGGTCTGTGACTGCCTCAGTGAGACCCTCGGTAAATTTTTACAAGAATAGCTCGTTACTAAAGATGTGACAATCGCAGGTAGCTAGGCTGTACGGAAGGAACTCCTCAGTACGGAAAGGGTGGTCACTGTCGAACTGGACATATTCGTGGTGATCGATCGGTTTGACGCGCACGGAGGTACTTATGTAGCCGTCTTTGAGACGAAAGTCGACATCGAGGAGTGTGGAACCGGGAGATCGTGTGAAGTGAAGGGGGAGAGGTGTCGAAATTCTGGACGAATGTGGATAGGGTGTCCCCACCTTAAGTCCAGATCACGAGGATGTCATCAGTGAACCTGAAGCAGGTGAGAAGTTCGTGATTGTGAGTAGTTAGGAAGGATTCCTATAGATAGACCACGAATAGATTGACATAAGATAGTGCCACAGAAGTATAAATTTTTGTGTGAAAACTATTACAGCTTTTTAAATCAAACCAACTTTATTAACATTCTACCTGTTTATTCTTCGTGTCTTTGTATTTATTTCTCAGCACTGGGATGGCATACACATTTTCTCAACAAGGCCAGTTTGTGTTTATACTGTCAGTATAGGATGTTTTTCTTTGACAGAGCCACAACCTCACCAATGCTTGCACTGCTTCATCACAAACAAAGTGAAGTACTCAAAGGCGTTATTTAAACTTTGGGAACAGACGAAAATCAGAGGGGGCCCCGAGACAGAACTGTACGGAGGAGGATCGGTAACAGGGAGCCCGAGGCATCCGACTGTCGCAGTGCTCGCGTGCGGTCCGACACTGTCGTACCAAAACAGTGTATGCTGCACGTGTACACGAATTATTCTGTGGTTAGACTCTAGATTACAGCACACCATTTCTCACACGCCGGCACATTACATGCTACAATTCGGACCCCTCTGGCAGTAGAAGCAAAATGGGAAAGTCAACCAAGTAATATGTGTGAGAATTGATAAATGATAGAATAAAAAATTCGGAGACATTACTTTTTGGCACACTCTCGTATGAATGTTTTCAACAGTATCTGGGTTTGAGCGTTTTCAGTTAACGCGTGAACTGCAACTAGGGCCTCAGACTATTTTTAGAGACAAATAATGTATCTTATTTCGAGTAGAAGTGAATAAAAAGTATGTTTTCTAAAAATATCAGTTTGTATTGTGTAACAGACATAACCGTCAGACTTTTGTCAGTCAGTGGTCTCACACTGAGTGAAACTGTTCAAACCCAAAGAGGGAGGGAAAAACTCATATAGCTGACATGCCCACAGACACTCGTTTCATTCGACTGAAAAACTGACGGAGGAAACACCCTGACTGGCCAATCGGTTATTAAAACCAGTCAGTTGTCCCAACCTCTGTAGATCTGTTGCTTCGGCAGTTGTTTTCACCTGAAGGTGCATTTAACGGTGGTGTCACATTGACAGCTCAAGCAGTAGCAACAGGAGATGTATTCACCGTATCAGTGAGCTGGAATGGAAACAAAGATGATGTGACTTACCAAACGAAAGTGCTGGCAGGTTGATAGACACACAAACACACGTATGTGCGGACGGGTGTGTGTGTGTGTGTGTGTGGGGGGGGGGGGGGAGGGAGGGGGGGGGGGGGAGAGTTTATACCTGTCCCTTTTTCCCCCCTAAGGTAAGTCTTTCCACTCCCGGGATTGGAATGACTCCTTACCCTCTCCCTTAAAACCCACATCCTTTCATCTTTCTCTCTCCTTCCCTCTTTCTTGACGAAGCAACCGTTGGTCGCGAAAGCTTGAATTTTGTGTGTATGTTTGTGTGTCTATCGACCTGCCAGCACTTTCGTTTGGGAAGTCGAGAGAGAGAGAGAGAGAGAGAGAGAGAGAGAGAGAGAGAGAGAGAGAGAGAGAGATAGAGATAGAGATAGAGATATGATACAGGTAAAATGGAAATGTCGTGTGGCTAGGGCCTCCCGTCAGGTAGACCGTTCGCCTGGTGCAGGTCTTTTGATTTGACGCCACTTCGGCGACCTGCGCATCGATGGGGATGAAATTATGATGATTAGGACAACACAACACCCAGTCCCTGAGTGGAGAAAATCTCCGACCCAGCCAGGAATCGAACCCGGACCCTTAGGATTGACAGTCTGTCACGCTGACCACTCAGCTACTGGGGCGGACATGATACAGGTGATGCAGATCGTGAGAACATTATGAAAGAGGCCAAAAGGTGGAGGGATAGAGGTGCTGAACTGGATCATAATGGTAACCATTTTTGCTTTCACACACACAGTATACTGCACAACACACATTGGCGTATAGTGTAGTATTAAGTGTTGGAAATTAATTAGTGCACACAACAACATAGCTTAATGCAAGTACATACGTAACTTTTCATTTGCTACATTTGTCTGGGACTCTGGAGTTCCTTGTACCAGAGGCAGAATGGCCACCAGGCAACACCGTGCAAGGGTGCCCGACAGTACTTTTGCTGCCGCGAGGTGTACCGGTACACTCTGTTACTTCTTCCTGCTATAATGACAGAAAGATGTTCGTGGAGAAACGTGAATGTAATCAGTCATATAGGAAGACCTGCACACCGTGCACGCATTTTTGGATTTATGCACTTACCAGAAAGGCGAAATGAGAGCACAGTGCATCCACGAGACACGACGACGAGCACATACCACTCCTCGTGACAGACACGTCGTTTAAATTCTGCAGTCACAGTTTGTGGATGCTGTGGATTCCAGACAGGAAGTAGTCTGGCAACAGTGGTCTATCCCCAGAACAAATGAAACTAAATTACGTAATTTCTTACATTTTCTGCCATTTGATGACTTAGCCTTCATCTAGACTGTAAACGAGAGATCCGTTAACTACATTATTTTGGTTTACGAGAAACGTCAGTTGTACAAAAGTTCTTTAAAACCTCGTTACAGTTTCGTAGCTAGTTGCTAGAGAATACGAGCTCCATCTTACAGTACTCGAGTCACCACATCTGGAAATCGAGTCTTACGGCACAGTTAGTGACAATGCACAGCAGGACCACCGCACTGAGATTTGGCGCAAAGACGACCTTAAGAAAATACTCGAGGTACACGATACTGCGAAAAGAATCGGGGCGACAGATCACTTCGTGAAGTAGGTACCCACGCTAAGGCAAAGATGAACTCGAGTGATCTGTACCACTTCACGGGGGAGAACACCAGTGCACGCAGCTGCAACTGGTAGGATGTCATCGTGCCCGTGGCCACCACGTGAATACTTTCATTTTGTGATTCACCATTCATTACAATCTGTATGAATCTGAACCATTCCTCAGTCCTTTTAAATTCTTGGTACTCCTGTAAGATATGCAGTTTTTATTTCCACCTGCAGACACACAAAATGGAAACAAAACATAATGAAAATCAAATGGAAGGAAACTCCACTTTTGTTAGTATCAGACTTTATGTAATGCAATTACAGTATATGTCTCATCGAAGCAAAAATTGTCTAGCCCCATACGGTTTTTCTGATGTCAAAATGAATTACTTACACGATCACTCGTAACACTAACAGCCGATGTTATTCCGTGTGACAGCTCCACAGTAGTACAAGGAAATATTTCTAATCTCGTAAGAAATATCTTTGGCATAATTTTGCTAGTGCTCCAAAAATTTATTGTATTTTTAACATTTTCTGTCACTGAAGAGATAAAAGCACTCCGTCTATAGGCCACAAGTGGCCCATCGGGACCATCCGACCGCCGTGTCATCGTCACGTGAGGATGCAGATAGGAGGGGCGTGTGGTCAGCATTCCGCTCTCCCGGTCGTTACGACGGTCGTCTTTGACCGGAGCCGCTACTATTCCGTCGAGTAGCTCCTCAGTTGTCATCACGAGGCTGAGTGCACCCCGAAAAATGGCAACAGCGCATGGCAGCCTGGACGGTCACCCATCCGAGTGCCGGCCACGCCCGACAGCGCTTAACTTCGGTGATCTCACGGGAACCGGTGTAGCCACTGCAGCAAGGCCGTTGCCACTGAAGAGATAACCTACCGAAATATGTCCAGATGAAAGAAAAATTAGATCTTCGATATAGTTTAACAAGGGTGTCACTTGGTTCTCTATCATTTAGAGGTGTTCAATTGTTCAAATGTGATGTCGCTAGGAGCTTACAAAGCAGTCCCTTACTGACAATGTGACTCAGCTCGTCAGACACTTAATTGTGTCACGAGACACCAGACCGACAATAGGCTCAGCTAGTCTGGTGTTTACGCGGCTCATATAATTTCATATATAGTTTTGCAAAACATTCCAAATTTCAGTCAACATTTGCTTTGCTGTGTCGCAAATGGAAGAATATTCTACTTGGAAAGAATGTGACAGTCCTGCTTGTGTCTGTAGCTGCCAAGTATTTGGAAAGGCAGGAATGATTTATATAAATACCACTGGATGAGTACCGAGTACTGCAGAACTATACAGTGACACACAAGTTTATATCTGATTGGTAACAGTAGTATGCCACAACAACACGATATTCGCAAAACATTCATATACAAAAATTTTGAAAAGATAAGACCATTTTAGCTGCAAGTCCTTTATTTACAGGTTACAGTGGTTTCACAGCATTTTAGTCCCATCTTCAGGTGCAATCTTTACAAAGTGGGAGACAGAGACTCATGTAAGGTAGTAAGAAAACACAACTAAAATTTAAAAATACATTAAGAGATCAAAGGTACATTGTGCCGCCACCTACTGCCAGGTACTCCATATCAGTGACCTCAGTAATCATTAGACACTGTGAGGGAGCAGAATGGGGCACTCTGTGGAACTCACGGACTTCGAACGTGGCCAGGTGATTGGGTGTCACTTGTGTCATATGTCTGTATGCAAGATTTCCACACTCCTAAACATCCCTAGGTCCAATGTTTCTGATGTGATAGTGAGAAAAATTATATATAAAAACAAAGATGAGGTGACTTACCGAACGAAAGCGCTGGCAGGTCGATAGACACACAAACAAACACAAACATACACACAAAATTCAAGCTTTCGCAAGAAACTTGCCTCATCAGGAAAGAGGGAAGGAGAGGGAAAAATGAAAGGATGTGGGTTTTAAGGGAGAGGGTAAGGAGTCATTCCAATCCCAGGAGCGGAAAGACTTACCTTAGGGGGGAAAAAAGGACAGGTATACACTCGCACATATCCATCCACACATACAGACACAAGCAGACATATTTGGTCTTTAAATATGTCTGCTTGTGTCTGTATGTGTGGATGGATATGTGCGTGTGTGCGAGTGAATACCTGTCCTTTTTTCCCCCTAAGGTAAGTCTTTCCGCTCCCGGGATTGGAATGACTCCTTACCCTCTCCCTTAAAACCCACTTCCTTTCGTCTTCCCCTCTCCTTCCCTCTTTCCTGATGAGGCAACAGTTTGTTGCGAAAGCTTGAATTTTGTGTGTATGTTTGTGTTTGTTTGTGTGTCTATCGACCTGCCAGCGCTTTCGGGTAAGTCACCTCATCTTTGTTTTTATATATAATTTTTCCCACGTGGAATGTTTCCTTCTATTATATTGATGTGATAGTGAAGTGGAAACGTGAAGAGACACGTACAGCACAGAAGCGTACAGGCTGACCTCATCTGTTGACAGAGAGACCGCCGACAGTTGAAGACGGTCGTAAAGTGTAATAGGCAGAGATCTATCCAGACCATCATACAGTTATTCCAAACTGCATCAGGATTCACTGCAAGTACTGTAACAGTTAGGCGGGAGGTGAGAAAACTTGGATTTCGTGGTCGAGCAGCTGCTCATAAGCCATACATCACACCAGTAAATGCCAAACGATGCCACGCTCGGTGTAAGGAGCGTAAACATTGGATGATTGAACATTGGAAAAACGTTATGCGGAGTGATGATCACGGTACACAATGTGGCAATCTGATGGCAGGGTGTGGGTATGGCGAATGCCAGGTGACCGTCATCTGCCAGTGTGCTTAGTTCCAACAGCAAAATTCGGAAGCAGTGGTGTTACGATGTAATCGTGTTTTTCATGGAGGGGCTTGCACGCCTTGTTTTGCACGGCACTGTCACAGCACAGGTCTACATTGTTATTTTAAGCACCTTCTCGCTTCCCAGTGTCGAAGAGCAAGTCGGGGACAGCGATTGCATCTTTTAACACGATCGATCACCTGTTCATAATGCAAGGCCTGTGGCGGAGTGGTTACACGACAATAACATCCCTGTA
This sequence comes from Schistocerca piceifrons, assembly GCF_021461385.2. Classification (NCBI taxonomy): domain Eukaryota; kingdom Metazoa; phylum Arthropoda; class Insecta; order Orthoptera; family Acrididae; genus Schistocerca; species Schistocerca piceifrons. The sequence goes on along the minus strand of NC_060148.1, from coordinate 143,743,923 downwards.
ATGGACTAGTGTGCACAGAGTCCTGACCTGAATCCTATAGAACAGCTTTGGGACGTTTTGGAACGCCGACTCGGTGCCAGGCCTCACTGACTGACATCAATACTTCTCCTCAGTGCAGCACTGTGTGAAGAATGGGGTGCCATTCCCCAAGAAACCTTCCAGCGCTCTATCGAATGTATGCCTGCGAGAATGGAAGTTGTCATCAAGGCTACGGGTGGGCCAACACCGTATCGAATTCCGGCATTATCGAAGGATGGCACCGTGAACTTTTAAGTCATTTTCAGCCAGGTATCCGGATACTTCTGATCACATAGTGTATACACAGGATGAACAGTCAAAAAATCAAGTTTTATATAGGAAAATTAATAGAAAGAAATTGCTTGTCGGAGACTATGAGGTAGGTAAAATATTAACAAATTCCAATCACCATAAGTAACAGTACGTGGTGAGCTTGCGGAATCACCGAATGTTGTAATGGTGCTAGAAGCACATCCCGCATATGATCGTCTACAGAATAATGTAAACATTGAGCAGCTAACGGTCACCAATTGCGTAAAATGGATTAAAAACCATATTGCTTAAGACCTTGTTATTCAAGCTAAAAGTATGCTGAGTCTTCTCAAAAATATCCAGCATAAAGCTATTTTAAAGCTTAGCACGTAACTGGGATGCAGTAAATAAAGGAACTGAGTATCATCCCGTACCTAAACAGCTCAACTGATGAAAAGTGACGCACTGCGAGGCCAGGTGGCAAGAGGCCAAGTGCAGACACGGGACCGCGTGCCGAACAGGCAGCGTGTTGGGGCACAAGTGACAGACACCGACACGGGCAGAGCAGAGTCGTGTCGAGTGCTGCGAGTAACTAGACGACTACAATGATAGCTGGGTAGTTCCTTACAAAGTAGTAGTTGTCTCCAGTCTTAAGACTGGTTTGATGCAACTCCCTATGCTACTCTACCCTCTGCAAGCCTCTTCATCTCCCAATAACTACTGCAACCTACACCCTTCTGAATCTGCTTACTGTATTCACATCTAGGTCTCCCTTTACGTTTTTTACCACCCACACTTCCCCCCAATAATAAATTTGTGATCCCTTCTTCTAGTCTGGTTGTGATACAAATTTCTTGTCTTCCAAAATTCAATTCAATACCACCTCCTCATATATCCATATAATATTCAGCACTCTTCTGTAGTACCCCATTTCAAAAGCTTCTATTCTCTTCTCATCTTAACTGTTTATTGTCCACGTTTCACTTCTGTACGTGGCCACAATCCGTACAAATGCTTTCAGAAAAGAATTCTTAACACTTAAATCTAAATTCCGTGTTAACAATTTTCTCTTCTTCAGAAACACTTTTCTTGCCACTGTCACTCTACATTTTATACCCTCTCTACTTTGGTGATCATCTGTTACTTTGCTGCCCAAATAGCAACACTCAGCTACTACTTTGTGTGTGTGTTGTTTCCTAGTCCAGTTCCCTCTGCATCACACAATTTACAAATCAACTGCATCCCATTATCCTCGTTTTGCTTTTGCTGATGTTCATCTTCAAGAAAGTGCTTCCGTTTCGTGTCACTCACTCTCTTAATTGTCGTCCGGTTTCTGTACACATTGTACATAACCTTTCACTCCCCGTATTTTACTCGTGCTATTTTCTGTTATTCGAGGATATCCTCTTTACCTGTTGGATCCTCTGCTGCCTTATTTCACCACTTAAAGCTACCCATTACTCTTCTATTGTATTCTTTTCCACTGTTCAGTTAAATGTTTCCTAATTCTCCCTCCAAAATGATCAACAATATCTAATTCTTTCAACTTATCCAGGTCCTGTTTCTGCAATGTCTTACACTTTTGCAAATTCTTGAGTTTTAATCTACATTTCAAAACAAATCCTAAACAATATATTTAAAAATGTAAATTTGTAAAAACTATTCTTAATGCCAGTACGGTGGAGGAGGTCGTTAGTGACGGAGTAAAGCTCGGATTAGGGAAGGAAATCGGCTGTGCCCTTTCGAAGGAACCGTGCTGGCATTTGCCTGAAGCGATTTACAGAAATCACAGAAAAACTAAATCAGGATAGTCGGATACGGGTTTGAACCTTCGTCCTCCTGAATGCCAGTATTATAAAAGGTAGACCGTGTAAAAGCAGTATATTAAATGGCTGCAAAATGAATTCAATATAGCAACTACCTAACAGTTCTCAACCATTAACATAATTTATAAAAAGATTTGAGGTACTGGATGATATTCAGTTCCACTGTTTACTGCATCTCAATTGTGTGCTAACTTTTAAAACAGCTTCATGCTGGATATTTTTTTTACCATTATTTACCAATGTGTTTTTTAATCCATTTTAGGTAACTGGGAGGCCATTAGCTGTTCAGTTTTTATATTATTCCGAACATGCTTATATGTGGTCTGTTTTGATAACCCTATCAACGTACGGGGATTTTGCTGACTTATCAGATACTATTCCTCGTGGTGAGTGGAATTTATTAGTATTTTCTCTACTTCTTAATCCCTTACTAGGAATTTCTTTTAATTAGTTTTCCTCTTTTCTAAGTATCACAGGAGCATTCTACGTTATTTTAGTTTCGACATCCACTACTTAGCGAAAATTTGTCGATTATAAACACTGGCTCATCCAGTTCTCTTTTTTCAGTACAAACGTGACTCGATTTTGTGAGTATGCTCATCCCGTACACACTTTTTCCATTTTATCTGTGTTTTCTTGCTACCGTACATGAGGTTTGTCTACCAGTTTGCACGGACTGCACTCGATGCCCTCGAAATGCTAAGAAACCTTTTGTGCCTACAAATAAAAGATTTACAGCTAAAGTTGTGTTTGGCATAAACAAAAATTCTTGAAAAACTATGTGAGAGACTACAGCAGATTCGATTCTCATAACCTCAGCGACGTCTCGCTCGCTGTCAAATGCGGCACGCATCTGCCGTCTGCCCTAAAGGCCGTATCCTGTGTGGCTGTGCCTTCACAGGGTGAGCAAACCTCACACGTCCACGTTCTGTGACGAGACGCGGACGTCCGACACCTCGTCGCCTACTCGAAGTTTCGCAGTGCTTCGACTCCTTTCCGTAGGGGCTGACGACAGTAGCACGTGGACAAGGCACTGGCTCTGCCATTTACGAGATGCTTGTTCTTAAGTGCTGAAGCGTAACAATCTATTATTTGACAGAGATACTACATCATCAGTGGATTTCCTTATTTCATCTACATCTACATACACGTACACATGCCACAAACTGCCGTATGCTGTGAGGCTGAGAGTACCTTCAAAATTGCGGTTTTCTAAATTTACTCAATAGTCTTCCTCGAAAAGACCTTCACCTTCCCTCTAGGAATTCCAGTCTCATTTTTTAAACATCACCATAATAGTTGTACGTTTTCTGAATCTACCGGCAACAAATCTAGTAGCCCACCTACGAATTCCTTAGATGTCTCACTTTACCAGATGTGGTAGTGATCCCAAACTCCCTAGAAGTACTCGAGAATGGGTCGCATTAGTGTTCTGTACACTCTCTCTTTTACAGATGAGCCACACTTCCCAAAATTCTCCCAATAAAGCCAAGTCTACAATTCGCCTCACCTATTACAACCCTTGCGAGTTCGTTTAATTTTGTATCATTTTCCACCATTACACCGAGACATTTAATCGGTCTGACAGTGTCGAGCGGCACACTATCAGTGCTGTATTCGAACATTACAGGCTCATTTTTTTCTACTCGTCTGTATTAACTTACATTTTTCTACATTTAGACCGAGACGCCACTCGTCACGCCAAATAGAAATTCTGTCAGAGTCATCTCGTATCCCCCCGACAGTCACTCGAGTTTGTCACCTTCCTGTACGTCACAGCATCGTCAGCAAATGGCCAGATTGCTGCACGTGCCATCTGTCAAATTTATGTACGACAATGAAAATAACCAATGTTTGACAATGCAATGTAATTGGATACATAAAAAAATTTACTCACCGTGCAGCAGTAGGAGAACACATGTACAAAACAGGTTTTGCACGTATGTAAGCTTTTGTAGCCTGTGGCTCCCCCTCGCAGCAGAAGGGTCGAAGAGGATGGAAAAGGACTAGCGAGGTTTAGGAAAACGGGTAGAGTTCGGAAAAGTCAGCCAGAACCCCAGGTCTGGGGAGACTTACCAGACGGGAGGAAAAGTCTTTGCCAGAAACAGTGAGTGCCAACATTGCACCCAAATTCAAATTACTGCCCAGTTGCCACAGTTGGTGTAGAACTGTCCTTTCTACATATAAAAGATATTTGAGTGATCAAGGACACGATCGTACTACCGAACATTTGAAACCGTACTTGATCGTTTATGTTTACAATAGTAACAAAATGCAAAATAATTTGTAAATAATACGTCAGTCTGATAATACTAATTTAATGTTAATGTTGATCAAAAAATTCCTGATTGTATGTTGTGTCATTTTCAAAATAAAATATCAGCGAATTCTCGTGCGTGTCCTTCCGTGTGCAATATACCTCTAAGTCGGATATGTGCATATCTACTGTTTTGTGGGGACTAACTCGCATTGCATTCACTCGTTACTGCCAACAGTACAAAGAAGGAATACTATTTGAAACACAATGTGCATTTCTTTTTGCAATTTTTAAAAATTTATCTCAGAAATAACCCTGCCTAATCTCTACCACAAAGTACAGAGATCGTGAAGGCATTCCAAATGTTCCTATTTTTCAGGTGCCCAGTGCTCTCCTTCGCAATGGATACGAACAGGTCCAACTTTGAGATATATCACGTGCAGTAACTACTACGTATTTTATTATTGAATCTTGCATGTTTCGACACTTTTTGTGCATATTTAAAGCATTTTTAAGCTATTTATATTGCAAATAATCTGGCCTCTAGCTATAAATAAACAAAAGCTCTCTCTGAAACTGAAATAACTAAAATGTGCAGTTACTTGGTGACTGCATCTTGTAAGGTAGCAAACAGGTCTCAAAGCTGAGCATCCCATACAGAATATCGTAAATGTTAATGTGTGCATTTCTACAGAATTTTTTTTTGAAGAGATATTAAAAACAGTTAAAAGAAGTACACCATTCCATCAAAAAACTATAGATACTTCAGTATTTCGACAGATAAAGTTTCGAGTATTAATTGTACCATGAAGTACACACCTGTCTGCACGCTATCATTTCCAAAAAACTTCTTTTTCATATCTAGAGCCATTTACGAAATAAAAGAGGTTTCTACGAAAGCACAATTCACATTAAGCACAAACAGAACACTGGGTGCACTGCACGCAACCCTCCGGCAGATATAAAATCTACGCAATGCATTCTTACCTCCACAAAACTCTTAAAATTGTGAGCAGTAGTTCACAAAATTTTCCACACAGTAACCGAGACAAATAACTGAAAGAAATTCATTCCTTTATCGAGTAAAGATATCGGGCTGTAAGATGTGAAAGAATCAATTTTTTTCACAGAATAGTTTTCTTAATATCGGATGACGAGTATTTCAAAGCGACTGGCACATCCGCTCACGAGCATCGCTGACAATTCGTGGAATGCTCCGGGAATATTCGATACAGAAAAGTCGGACCGCGTGGGAAAACCAGTATTCAGGTAGCAGGCGGAATGCGGTTTCTCGGCACAGATAGCAGTACGAGGTGGCAACGGGCCCGCTTACACCACGGAACACAGCGACCTCGTCTCTAGCAGACGGAGAGTTTTTGTTTCAGTTACTCCCCTGGCAGTGCGCGGCAGACGGTGTCAGTCAGCAAAACCCTGACATCACAGCAGGTTCTGTACAGAGTCCGAGAGGAACTCCCGAGTGCTCTGTTCCGTAGTCCTTCCACTGATGCCGAAGATGAGTGACACAGAAGTACCGAGTGTAGCAGCTGACAGTCGGTACCGGTCAGAAGGAGTCTGGCTCTCGCTCGTGACAGAACAGCAGGTTCCAAATCATTACATTTGTCTATTTGAATAAATAAAAGTATTTCACAAAAACAAAATACAGAAAGGAGAAAAAAATGTACTTATTTACTTATCTGTGAATACAAATGATAAAAGTGGAGTAAATTTAACCTACCGATACCGCAATTCAGTTTCGTCCCACAAATTAACGACGTAGTGACTGAAAGGTAGCCAATCACTGAAAATATTTATTTTACATTAATATTATTTTTTGAAATGTACATTACAGTGACAGACTAACATGCAGCACGGCCCAGTGTCGGTGGTTAGGCTGGAAGATGATACCGACTCTGAGTTGGCAGAGTTTCATTATTTCCACGACGCACAATGACGCCATTCGATATAACGGAAAAGACGGTATCCGAGGAAGTCCCGAGGAGTGATAACTAATTTATGACATTTCAGTTCCTCTCATTTTGTAAACACGGAAAGCCACAGTTTGTGAAAAATGAGAATGGGTCCGTAAAATTAGTATATCTAAATGAGTTTAACTGGTAACAAGGCAGCCCTTTACATGCATTGCCAATGTAGTCTAACTTTACCTTACATCAAATAGTATACACGGGCATTACTTAAGGGAGATGCAGATTCCTTCCCGTGCAATTAATACTTCTTAATAAACTGGTACCACACAGTTGTTGCACAAGTGAAATATTGTATAAAACTTGACTGGAACAAACTACCGCGACGCACTGCGTAAGATTGTGCGTTCTTCAAAAAAATGTTTCGGCACACAAAGTAACTGGGAATATTAAAACAAATGACACTAGTAAATCTGCAAGTAATTGTTTATTTCTACAGTTACTGAAATGCGATTTAGACCTGTAGCTTATTTACTGGACAAGGCAGAAAACCTGCCGCATACTGCAGCCGAGTGTTCATTTTTTAGAGTTCTGGTGTTCACAGTGAGTAAAACGTCTCCACACGACGAGAAGTCACATTATTGGGAATGGAACAGTTATTTCATAAAAATCTATCACAGCCCTCACAAATCTGTGGGAGACACGACTGCAATTGCCACTTTCTGCGTACCCCGTCCAAACGGAGCCCGCGTACAAAAATTGAGGACACAAACACGATAAGGTAACACAAACAGCGCACAAAGATCACAATACTGCTCGTAACTTGACAAAAAATGCTAGCACTTATTTCATTTTTTAACTGAATAACTTCCTTTTTATTCACTTAAAATATGGAAGAGGACGAGTTGTGGCAAAATGATATGGCCTGGGGAAGGTGGGGGAAGGGAGGGGGGGCTAAGTGGCAGACTTAAAGTTCTACCCTAATTATACTGAACTTATGAAAGAAAAGATAATAATCATTATAATACAGTAATAGCAATAACAGTGATGTCCTTACACTGAACGACTTCAGATTTATTCCTCCGAAGAAATTAAAATGCAATCTAAACGAAAAATTATCACATATTTCAGTCACTTTCTGTCCCTGTTTGTCCAGTCCACACACCCGCACGGCAATACGCACAGGCGGATGCGCAACGCTGCCCAGTCGGCCCCCTAGTCACTGTGATGTTTCGGGTGGCTGGCAGACTCCGCCTCCGCCGCCGCCGCCTCCCCTCCGCCCCGCCCCGCCTGCGGGCCCGCCGGCAGGGGGAGCCGCGCCCGCGCTACGCCCCCATCGGCCGTCACTTCTTCTTCAGCTGGCTGCATATCCACTCCAGGCCCTGGTACAACCTGCAACACGGCGTTCGCCTACACGTCGTGCTCTTCCAGGAACGGCTGGAAAATTAATTATTACATTTTGTACAGTACATATCTGCTACCGACTAATGACATACCCGTTACTAAGAATTCGTTACTCGTAACATCTTGTAGTGTTACAGAATATTCTCTGTAACACGGACGTCAATCAGCCTTAGCACGTCGGGTAAATATTAACGAGTTTGCTTTTAATGTATATTATCAAATATCTACCAAAAAATAATACAGAAATCAAATAATAAGCCAACAAAACATAGCACGAGAAACAGGACTCCAGATATCCTTCGGAAACATTGAGATTATGTTAAAAGACCCGCTACTAATAAACCACATAACAGTAAATGACAACAGTAAAAATAGTGAAGCAATCTTAATACCTAAGAGAAATTGTAAAATGCCCGTTAAATGAAAGACCTGCTTGGCAAGAAATAACTAGCAAAATGGTAAAGTCTCAAAAACACACACGGTCCACACATAATAAAAAGTGTATCGATCAAAACAAAATTAATATACTACGAGGCAGTGGTTCGGCGACAAAAATGTACACAAGTGAAACTCTCTTAAGAGTCACTCACAAAAACTATCAAAAAATCATAAAAGAAGAGTGAAGAACAGCTAGATGTACACTACTGGCCACTAAAATTGCTACACCATGAAGATGTGCTACAGACGCGAAATTTAACAGAGAGGAAGAAGATGCTGTGATATGCAAATGATTAGCTTTTCAGAGGATTCACACAAGGTTGGCGCCGGTGGCGACACCTACAACGTGCTGACACGAGGAAAATTTCCAACTGATTTCTCATACACAAACAGCAGTTGACCGGCGTTGCCTGGTGAAACGCTGCTGTGATGCCTCGTGTAAGGAGGAGAAATGCGTACCATCACGTTTCCGACTTCGATAAAGGTCAGATCGTAGCCTATCGCGATTGCTGTTTATAGTATCGCAACATTGCTGCTCGCGTCGGTCGAGATCCAATGAATGTTAGCAGAATATGGAATCGGTGGGTTCAAGAGTGTAATACGGAACGCCGTGCTGGATTCCGACGGCCTCTTATCACTAGCAGTCGAGACGACAGGAATTCTGATCCACACGGCTGCAACGGATCTTGCAGCCACGTCTCGATCTCTGAGTCAACAGATGGGGACGTTTGCAAGACAACAACCATTTGCACAAACAGTTCGACGACGTTCGCAGCAGCACAGACTATCATCTCAGAGACCGTGGCTGCAGTTACCCTTGACGCTGCATCACAGACAGGAGCGCCTGCAATGGTGTACTCTATGACAAACCTGGGTGCAGGAATGGAAAAACGTCATTTTTCCGGATGAATCCAGGTTCTGTTTACAGCATCACGATGGTGGCATCCGTGTTTGGCGACATCGCGGTGAACGCACATTGGAAGCGCGTATTCGCCACCGCCATACTGGTGTGTCACCCGGCGTGATGGTATGGGGTGCCATTGGGTACACGTCGCGGTCACCTCTTGTTCGCATTGACGGCACTTTGAACAGATGGTGTCACAACCTGTGGCTCTACCCTTCATTCGATCCCTGCGAAATCCTACATTTCAGCAGGATAACGCACGACCGCATGTTGCAGGTCCTGTACGGGCCTTTCTGAATACAGAAAATGTTCGACTGCTGCCCTGGCCAGCACATTCTCCACATCTCTCACCAACTGAAAACATCTGGTCAATGGTGGCCGAACAACTGGTTCATCACAATATGCCAGTCACTACTCTCGATGAACTGTGGTATTGTGTTGAAGCTGCATGGGCAGCTGTACCTGTACATGCCATCCAAGCTCGGCTTGACTCAATGCCCAGGCGTATCGAGGCCGTTATTACGGCCACAGGAGGTTGTTCTGGGTACTGATTCCTCAGGATCTATGTACCCAAATTGCGTGAAAATGCAATGACAAGTCAGTTGTAGTACAATACATCTGTCCAACGAATACCCGTTTATCATCTGCATTTCTTCTTGGTGTAGTAATTTTAATGGCCAGTAGTGTATAAAAAAGGACAAAGGAGGATAGTGCTGCATAGGGAGCTGGAGCCTATTACGGATACTGTACACAGGAAGAGGATTTCTCTCTCCGACCACACAATGAGGACACTAGAAACCATATTAACAAGTTACCGTGCAGGGATTTGTAGAATTCTCCTAGATAGGTCAGGGGTGCACGACACAAACGAAGCAGCTACTCTGACAGGAGACTACTTGTGGAGTGAACACGATGGTTTTAAGGTTAGGCAGCAGTTCAAAGTGTTCTGTCGAACACTCGACAGTCGATATGCGGCGAGGGAAGTCGAATGGCATCCAGAATTAAGACACTTCGACTGTCAAAATTTTATCGGTAAGCTGTCAAAGTATTCACTATAAAGTTCCCAAATTTACTGCCCTCCAGGAAAGTTATAACGCTCAAATTATTTTTGGAACTGAGAGCCGGGGGCCTATACTCTATCATTCATGGGCAATCAGTGTAGTAGGTTAGTCTCGGTAGTGACATCATTTTTGGTTCTTTATCGACATATCCTATTCAGTAAGCCTCTGAGACTTGTTACCAAACGGTCCTCCCACCAATTTAACGAAAATTGTACCGAGAGGTTTTGGATTTCTGTCTGGCCCTGTCGATCAGTGAGCTGTGGTTTATGTACACCTATAATTTGTTATTTTAAACATATTTAGCAGTTTTAGCTTTGAATTTAGTGATTGCGTTACTAAAGAATCACCAGAGGACGCATCCAATTGGAAAGTGAGTTCGTAATAGACGATTTTCCTTTGTTAGAAATATGGCTAGGTTAGGTTGTTACTGTGAATGATTACACACACACACACACACACACACACACAAATCTGTCAATATTCTCTCAAAATACGTGTTATTTGTATGCAAATAAGAGTTTAAACATCATTAAATATCACGACATCGGCTCTGCTTACATATATTACACGATGTGAACTGGTGTTACTAGTGCCTTTGTGTACTTTTTCCCACAAATAGGTTAGTTAGTAATTATCGAAACGTTTTTACAACTTTCATGTACCAATGGAAAGCAATTATGTGAAGCCTGATATTGGAAACCTTCCAAACTATCACGCATTTATGACTTACACAGCACCGTTTGGCAACGAAGTCAGCCTACGTTCCTCTACACAATACTACAACAAATCAACACTACATGTCTGTTGCTTGGCGTGGCGGAGTGGTTAGCGCACGGGAATCGCATGGGGGGATGAAAAAAAAAATGTTGTTCTTCTTCATGTATGCAACACATTCTGAGACATTGTTATTCGTAAGTTAAGATTTTTCTGCAATATTCGTTATTACTTACATGTAAGAGCGCACTTACTCAGTAATGATTTCGTGATTTCTGTGTGTTTAAAATACGAAAAATTAAATTGTTGGAGATGAAATTGCTGAGAGTGAAACAACCGACAGTGACCTTGATATTTTTTCTTGTCAGAAATAATTCACCATTTTTTCTGAATATGTAGCGATTTCCAAGTATACGGTTAAACAGGAATCTAAGAGCACAACTTAAATTACTGGGAATGTAACTAGCAGCAGTCATCTTCATAATCTTGCTTGTCACAGGTATTTATTTGCCATGGAATCCTCTACCACAGTATACAGAGGTAAAAGATCTCTGCCGTAATATTTTTACACTGTAGCACCATATACGAAACATTTTCATTCATGAGATGCATGTTATAAACTTCGTCGAACTGCAGGAGCTCTCGAAAATGTGCCCTGTTTATAAAACAGTCAAGATGGCTAGGAGAGTCTTTCTGCTAGCAAGAGCAGATAAGCAATTATCATCATCTCACTTAGACAGTGAATTGGCATCACTTAGTTCCAGTAAGATGGATGTAGAGGAATTACGAGCAAAGTTTAAGCAGATTGTAAATCGTGGTCTGGAGAATTATGTGCCCAGTGAGTGGATAAATGACGGAAAAGAACGCTGTGGTGTAATAACAAAATATGGAAGATGCCGAGGAAGCAGAGGCTGTTGCACTCTCAGTGGAAAAGGGAACACACAAATGACGGTTAGCAGAGAAGAGAGTGTCTATGAAAAGATCTATGCACGAAGCATAAATTAACTACCACCATCACACCTTAGCAAAAGATCTGGCAGAGAAACTGAGAAAATTCTCATCTTACATGAAATTGCTAAGCAGATCTAAGGCTTCCATTCTGTCCCTTGTCGACCAGTCTGGTCTGGCAGTTGAAGATAGCAATACGAAAGTCCAACACTGAAATTTCACATCAAGAAATCGTTCACACAGGAGGAGTGTGCAAAAGTACCATCATTTGTCCATCGGACAGACTCCTGTATAGACGATAAGTAATAAGTGTACACAGCGTAAAGAAACAACTGAAAGATTTGAAAGCAAATACATCAATAGGTCAGAACAGAATCCCAGTTCGAAATTTACAAAGAGTACTCTACGGCATTGGCCCCTTATCTAGCTTGCATTTATTGTGAATCTCTCACCCAGTACAAAGCCCAGGTGACTCCAGTATGTCAAAAGGGTAAAAGAACAGACTCGTAAAATTATGTGCCGGTACTCCTGACTGGTTTGCTGCAGAATCCTTGAACATACTCTCAGTTTGAATATAATAAACTTTCTCGAGACTGAGAAGCTTATGTCCACGAATCAGCACGGCTTTAGAAAGCATCACTCATGCGAAACAGCTTGCCCTTTTGTCACATATACTGCGAACATTCCATATTTCTAGAATTTCGGAAACCATTTGACACGGTGCCCCATTGCAGGTTGTTAACAAAGGTACAAGCATTCGGAATAGGTTCACAGATGTGCGAGTGGTCAAAGATTTCTTAGGTTGTAGAGCCCGGCACGTTGTTAACAGTGAATGTTCATCAGAGATGAGGGTGTTGTCAAGAGTGTCCCAGGGAAGTGTGATAGGACCACTGTTGTCCTCTACATACATAAATGATTTGGCTGAGAGGGTGGGCAGCAATCTTCTGCCATTTGCTGATGACGCTGTGGTGTACGGTAAGATGTTGAAATTGAGTGATTATAGGAAGATATAAGACAACTTAGACAAAATTTCCAGTCGGTGTGATTAATGGCAGCTTGCCTTAAATGTGGAAAAATATAAGTTAATGCAGATGAGTAGGAAGATCAAACCTGTGATTTTCAGATAGTATTATTGGTGTCCTGTGTGGCACAGTCAAGTCATTTAAATATCTGAGTGCACCACTGCAAGGCGATACGAGGTGGAAAGAGCGTGTGAGAACTGTAGAGGGAAGGCGAATGGTCTACTTCGGTCTATTGGGAGAATTTTGGGAAAGAACGGTTCACCAGTAATGGAGACTGCACATACAATGCCGGTGCAACCTATTCTTCAGTACTGCTCGCACATTTGGGACCCGTATCATGTCAGATCAAAGAAAGACATCGAAGTACTTCAGAGGTGGGCTACTAGATTTGTTACCGACAGGTTCGAACAACACACAAGTTTTACAAAGTTGCTTCCGGAACTCAAATCGGAAGGTGATGTTCTTCTCGAGAAACATTATTGAGAAAATTTGGAGAACCGGCATTTGAAGCTGACTGCCCAACGATTCTACTGCTGGCAACGTATATTGCACGTAAGGACCACAAACTTAAGAGAAATTAGGGCTTATACGGAGGCATATAGTCCGTCGTTTTTCCCTTGTTCTATTTGCAAGTGGAACAGAAAAGGAAATTAATAGTAGCAGTAGTACCCTCCGCAACACACTGTACAATGTCTTGCAGAGTATCTATGTAGCTGTAGAACAAGAAGTATTGTACAGAAATTGTGCAACCTGAAACAACAAGTACGATGGATCGAGGAAATTAGAGAGGATGCGGTATGATCTGCAAAACAAAATAGATATAACCAAGAAACTGAAAAACAAGAAATAGAAAGTTCAAGATACAATAACAACAATATGGAAAGAATAAATAAAGAAGAGTTTCCCACCAACATACACTACTGGCCATTAAAATTGCTACACCATGAAGAAACGCAGATGATAAACAGTTATTCATTGGACAAATATATTATACTAGAACTGACATGTTATTTCATTTTCACGCAATTTGGGTGCATAGATTCTGAGAAATCAGTGCCCAGAACAACCACCACTGGCTATAATAATGGCCTCGATACGCCTGGGCATTGAGTCAAACACAGCTCGGATGGCGTGTATGGATACAGCTGCCCATGCAGCTTCAACACGAGACCTCAGTTCATCGAGAGTAGTGACTGGCGTATTGTGACGAGCCAGTTGCTCGGCCACCGTTGACCAGACCTTTTCAATTGGTGAGAGATCTGGATAATGTGCTGGCCAGGGCAGCAGTCAAACATTTTCTGTATCCAGAAATGCCTGCACAGGACCTGCAACATGCGGTCGTGCATTATCCTGCTGAAATGGGTTTCGCAGGGATCGAATAAAGGGTAGAGCCACAGGTTGTAACACATCTGAAATGTAAAGTCCACTGTTCAAAGTGCCATCAATGCGAACAAGAGGTGACCGAGAGGTGTAACCAATGGCACTCCAAACCATCACGCCGGGTGATACACCAGTATGGCGATGGCGAATGCCTGATTCCAATGTGCGTTCATTGCGATGTCGCCAAACACGCATGCGACCATCGTCATGCTGTAAACAGAACCTGGATTCATCCTAAAAAATGACGTTTTGCCATTTGTGCACACAGGTTCGTCGTCGAGTACACCATCGCAGGCGCTCCTGTCTGTAATGCAGCGTCAAGGGCAACCGCAGCCACGGACTCCGAGCTGATAGTCCGTGCTGCTGCAAACATTGTCGAACTCTTCGTGCAGATGGTTGTCGTCTTGCAAATGTCCCCATCTGTTGACTGAGGGATCGAGACGTGGCTGCACAATCCGTTACAGCCGTGCGGATAAGATGCCTGTCATCTCGACTGCTAGTGACACGAGGCCGTCGGGATTCAGCACGGCGTTCCGTATTACCCTCCTGAACCCACCGATTCCATATTTTGCTAACAGTCATTGGATATCGACCGACGCGAGCGGCAATGTCGCGATGCGATAAACCGCAATCACGATAGGCTACAATCTGACCTTTATCAAAGCTGGAAACGTGATGGTACGCATTTCTCCTCCTTACACGAGGCATCACAACAAAGTATCACAAGGCAACACTGGTCAACTGCTGTTTGTGTATGAGAAATCGGTTGGAAACTTTCCACATGTCATCACGTTGTAGCTGTCGTCACCGGTGCCAACTTTGTGTGAATGCTCTGAAAAGCTAATGATTTGCATATCACATCTTCCTCCTGTCGGTTAAATTTCGCGTCTGTAGCACTTCATCTTCGTGGTGTAGCAATTTTAATGGCCAGTAGTGTAAATAGAGCCACAAATTTGGAAATGACATCACACTTACCAATAAAAAAATCTTTAACTCTGAATACAAAATTGAGACATTACAATGTGATGATTAAAACTGGGTGTCCTATTTGTCAATGCCTTGCATAAACACAGCCAAACAATGAGAAAGTGGAAGATCCTATTTTATGGCTATGTAAACAGTATGGATAACAAGAAGCTTACAAAGAAATTTCACCTTCTGTGACAACAATAAAAGCAAACAAATTTCATGGTTTGTAGAAGTTAAGAAAGATATGCGGGAGTTGGGAATAACTGGCAAAGACATAAAACATACGTTAATTGGAGGAAAAAGGTGCAAAAAGTCAAGGGTTTCCAGAAGAGAACAAAAGAAGTGAGGAGGGACATAGACAGAAAAAAGAAGAAAACAATAGAAAGCAAGAATGAAGAAATGTTGAGATGGAAAAATTAATGTCATGAACCATCTGCTGGTCCTGAGTTGACTACATCCAAATACAACAACAACTGCTGAAATGTGGAAAATTGGAAATGCTGGAACAGTCAAGAAGCTACATGGAGTCTTCCAGAAAGTCAGGGAAACAGTAGCTATATCAGAGTATTGGGAGGCAGCATTAATTTCCCCAGTCTATAAAAAGGAGGTAAAACTGACACCGACAACTGCAGAGAAATTTCCATTCTTCCAGCGATTTACAAAATTCTGTCAAAAACATTACAAAACTTGCTGGAAAGCCAACTAGATTGGTAATTAGGACAGTACCGAGGAGGGTACCCTATGTAGAACGAATTTCAGATATGAAATTTATTATGAGGTATATAAGAATGAGAGCCAAAATATTACATGTGTAGTCTTCAAAAAATCATGAGTCAACAGACAGTGAAATATTGTTCAACTCCTTAAAAGAATTTGGTGCTCGCAACAAATCATTGGCAACCATAAAATACACACGAAAAATACAAAATGAAAAATTAAAGTTTTAGGTGAAACCTTCAAGGTTTTTGAGATAAAAACTGGTCTAAGACAAGGTGATGGACTGTCCCTACTGCTATCAAGCTGTGTACCAGAAAAAGTATTCAGGGAATGGAAAAAGAGGACAGAAGAAGAAGGAATTTAGAATATTTTGAATCCACAGACTGGCCCTTTTGCAGATCTTTCCATCTCAGCTGAAACTATAGAAAATGCAACAATGTAGATAAGTCTACAAGAAACAGGTTAGGCAGGTCGATGTAACAGGCAGTTACAATTAACGTGCAGCTACTCACAGAGGACCAGTGTGGCATGTAATTATCTCACGGCAGTGAAACTTGGTCGATATTCCAATTTTGGCCACCGTGTGCAAATCTGGTGCTGTGAATGCAAGAAAGACATATGGAAAAGTTTCCGTACGGGAACAGGATGTGGGCAGAAAAGGACAAACACGTGAGAAAGGCACAACACTGATTTTATAATTAAGTGCCGCGTACACAATTTGTTCAATACGAGCACCGAAGTAGCCTAGGAGACGGCGCATCCGCGAAATGACACATTCGACAGTTGCTCGCAACGATTCCGGTGGAATATAAGTGACGTGTTCCTGTATATTGGCCTTCAGATCTGGTACAGACCGAATATGTCTCCAGTAAACATGTCCTTTTAGATATCCCCAGAGCCAAAAGTCACACAAATTCAGATCAGGTCATCTAGCAGGCCACACATCTGGAAAACCTACGGAAATAACAGATTTGTGGAAGGCTGCACGAAGCAGATCTATTACTGGGCGAGTGACACGAGGGGTTGCCCCACCTTTCACGAAAACAAAGGTTTCCACACAGTTGCGCTCTTCGAAAGCGGGAATCGCGTGCGGTACGAGGTGGATGATAACATTCAAATTTCACTGTACACTTGTCAGGCCCTCTGGTTTATTCTCTTCAACGAGGAATGGCCCCAGAATGAAGGCGCTCGTCGATACACCCCACACTGTGAGTGCAATGTTTCTTTGCGCACAATATGCATTTCAACAATATCCCCGATTTGGCAGTTCTGTGTCTCACTGCACCCTGTAGCGAGAAATGTGCCTCGTCACCCCACAGAATATTTCCTGGACACAGACTGTCAACTTTGACGCTTGACAGAAACCGAAGAGCAAATGCAACACGTTGCTGCAGATCGTGAGGTTTCTGATGATAACCTGTCCGGATCTCGTCGCTCGCAACGTGTCCGGTGGAATACAAGGGAGGTGTTCCCGTATATTGGCCTTCAGATACGACAACTATAGCCAGTGTAAAACAGACAACAACCCTTTCCGTACTGTCAGTAACAGGACGTACAATTCTCGTGACACTCGGTACGAACTAGTACTATCCAGAGCACGTGCTGCACAGTCAGTTAAAGCGACAGCAACATCACCAATAACTTCCACCGGGATAGCGTGCCCTCCTCTTCCGAGTGACGAATTGAGCTCACTCGTGTTTTTTAATTTCATTACCGTCGTCTTTAAACCATTTACTGAGATCTGGCTTTTCCTCAGACATGTCAGTTGGTGACAGTCTCTCAATGTCACACTGTTGGTTGGTTTTGGGGTTTGATGGGGGCTAAACATCGAGGTCATCAGTCCCCTGTTCCAAACAGACGCACTTGTAAAAGGCCTATACAGTAGAAGCGTAACCTCTGCACCCAGAGGGAGGGAACACCAAGGGGTACAGAGCTAAAATCAACACCGCAGTAATACAAAATAGAGAACACTTAAAAAGGAGCAGAGCAAATAGTTGACTTGAGTAAAACAGACTACAGTCGTCGATGGATCAGGTAAAAGGTCAACCACTCAACTACAGAAGAAGAACCTCCAGCTGGAAAGTGTCGATAGAGGTACCAACACAACTTGTTACCAGAAAAGACACTATTTTGGTATCCACGTCACAATTAAAAGTCACTGGAGTGGGTGTAGCCTGAGAAATCGTGCAAGAGCGCCCACGCTAGAGTGAGTGATAAAACCCAGCTGCACGAATAAAACGTAAAACTGAGTCAGCTATAGGCATCGTCACCTAGAGTTAAAGGAAATGCAGCTGGTAAATTAAAGGACTGCTGCAAGGGGGCTTAAAGGGGGCAGTCCATCAGAAGATGGACCACTGTCAGCCCTGCATAACAGTGACACTTGGGCGGGTTCTCAAGACGAAGGAGATAGCTGTGGGTCAACCGCACACGTCCAATTCGGAGACGGCAGAGGACAACCGAGTCCCTATGCATGCCCCTCAAGGGTGAGTTCCGTACGGCCGTGGACGACTTGACTGTGCGGAGCTTATTTGGCGTGTTCGAGACAGACCATTCAGAGCTCCAGACATTGCGGACCTTGTGATGTAGGGCTGACCAGAGTCTGTTTCCATGAGACCGAGCTCCAGGGGTTGCGAAGTGGTGGCCTGCTCGGCCAACCGATCGATACGTTCGTTTCCTGGAATGCCGATGTGGCCCGGAGTCCACACAAATGTCGCCGAACGACCACACTCGGGGAGAGCAGAAACAGCATCTCGAATACTGCGCACCAAAGGGTCCCGAGAAAAACACTGGTCAAGTGCCTGCAATCCACTCAGGGAGTCACTGCATACGAATGTCACACTGTAATTGCAACCGTACACAAAAACAATTTCACTAACTGTGCACGGTCTCCCTTTTCGACAGCATTACAGCTTGTCACATGACAGCGTGGATGTCATCCTCCCATACAAACTATGTACAGTGCCAAACTTGGACCTGGTGGCCAAAACAGGAACTAACTGTTTTTCCAGTATAAGTCAGTTATGCACTAATACATTATAAATCTACAAAGTTTTGCTGCCATACAATAACTATAGCCCATACTGTATCTCCACGTGTAGCTGTTCACCAATTGCAACCACCCAGTACATGTTTTGGAAGAGAGAGAGAGAGAGAGAGAGAGAGAGAGAGAGAGAGAGAGAGAGAGAGAGAGAGAGAGAGAGTATGTGACAAACATGAAGGAGACACCGAAATACGTGGACACTGATTACAGATGAATAAGAAAGGGTACAGAATTTGAATATATAGGTGAAATAATGCAATCGAGTGCTTTTGGCAAAGAAGCTAACTTAGCAAGTACAAGGAAAATGGATGCAGCTTTTCAATTAACAAAAAACGTGCACAACAAGATATCTTTATCCATAAATATTAAACTTGGCACTACAACACTCCTTAGACCAGAATGGCTTTGTGCTTTAGAATGCCTGTTGTTTAAATTCAGCCAAATATTTGGTTGAAATAGAAAAGAAGAAAAGGAAAAAATCTTGGGCTCAATGGAAAATGGAAATTAAGACGTAATTAAACAGTAGGATGAATATTAGACAGTGAGGAAGAGAACAGTTGTATTCTATGGATATCTAGGAAGGCTAGAAAGAAACAGAACAAAAAGAAAATCATTTTTTTAACATAAATCCAAAAATAACAATGAGGTGAATCAAACAATGGAAAATCCAGGATGGAATGTAACAATACGAGAGAAGGAAAGTTGCTACTCACCACGGAGATTATAGTCGCGATAGGCACAATAAAAAGATTCACACAATCATAGCTTTAGGCTATTAAGGCCTTTGTCAGCAGTACACACACACACACACACACACACACACACACACACACACACACACACACACACACACACACACACGCACACACCATACCAGGATCAGCAGCACCAGTGCATGATGGGAGTGGCGACTGGGTGGGGGAAAGGAGGAGGCTGTGACGGGGAGGGGGAGAGATAGTATGGTGGGAGTGGTGGACAGTGAAGTGTTGTTAGACGGAGGGCAGGAGAGAAAGGGCGGAGGGGGGTGGGGTAAGTAGCTGAAAGGAGAGAAATAAAAATAAAAGAAATTAAGAGACTGGGTGTGGCAGTGAAATGACAGCTGAGTAGTGCTGGAATGGGAACAGGGAGGAGGCTGGATGGGTGAGGACCGTGACTAAGGAAGGTCGAGGCCAGGAGGGTTACGGGAACGTAGGATGTATTGCAGGGAAAGTTCCCACCTGTGCAATTCAGAAAAGCTGCTGTCGGTGGGAAGGATCCGTACAGCACAGGCTGTGAAGCAGTCATCGAGATGAGGGATGTCACGTTTGGCAGCGTGTTCTGCAACAGGGTGGTCCACTTGTTTCTCGGCCACAGTTTGACGGTGGCTGTTCGTGAGCACAGACAGCTTGTCAGTTGTCGTGCCTACGTAGAATGCAGCACAGTGGTTGCAGCTTAGCTTGTAGACCACGTGACTAGTTTCACAGGTAGCCCTGCCTTTGACAGCTAGGTAATGTTTGTGTCAAGACTGGAGTAGGTGGTGGTAGGAGGATGTATGGGACAGGTCTTGCATCTGGGTCTATTACAGGGGTAGGAGCCACGAGGTAGGGTATCGGCAGCAGGGGTCGTGTAAGGATGGACGAGTATATTGTGTAAGTTCGGTGGACAGAGGAATACCACGGTACGAGGGGTGGGAACGATAGTCGGCAGGACATTTCTCATTTCAGGGCACGATGACAGGTAATTGAAACCCTGGCGGAGAATGTAATTCAGTTGTTACAGTACCGGACGGTACTGAGTTAAGAGGGGAATGCTGCTCAGTGGCCGGGCTGTGGGAGGTGGTGGGAAGCTGGAAAGATAAGGCACGGGAGATTTGTTTATGTACGAGGAAGGGAGGGTAATTACGATCAGTGAAGGCTTCAGTGAGATGTACACAGTGGGCTTCGAGTGATAAATTAGATTGCATTTCTTCTTTGAATATCCGATTACTCCTAATTTTAGTACTGTTACATAATTTGTATATGTAACACTATTCATTCTGCAACCATCAATGTAAATAAGTCTCCTGGATAACCTTTGTAACAGCTCAATTTGGCTTCTGTAAAGGCTTTTCTACTGAGAATGCAATAATCTCATAAGCTATATTGTTGTAAAACTAAATGAAAAAAATCTAATAGGCATTTTTTGTGATCTTGTAAAGGCCTTTGATTGTGTGGATCATAAAATGCTACTAGCGAAAGTAATGTGGTATGGCATTAGTGGTCTTCTCCACATACTTACAGTCATATTTTAACACCGGAAAATGGAAGCTAGTAAATAAAATGGGAATAAGAATAAATTCACTGTGGGAAAATATTAATATGCTGTGCTGCTAAATTTAGCTGACACCTGTTCCTGGTCTACATAAAATATTTATAAGAAACACGCGACTTCAAAAACTGTAATGTTTACTGATGACATTATTGTACTGATAAAATGTCCAAAGATCTCAATACTGGAGACAGCTAGCAGAATAATGAAAAAGGCCTACAGCTGGTTCACGGCCAGCACCTTAAACCTTAATACGCAATTACAAATGTATCAAAATGACTTAACAGGTACCAGAAGTATTGATTAATAGGGAATTCAATTTATAAGACTCCAAATGTTAAGTTTGTGGGCATTAGATGGATAATTAACTGAGATCTTACCTGCATGGTGGATACATAACCATTTTACAGTACACACACACACACACACACACACACACACACACACACACACACGTCTGCAGTTTCAGAGAGGTGAAACTACACTGCGATCAGCAGCACCAGTGCATGATGGGAGTCGTGACTGGGTGGGGGTAAGGAGGGCACTGGCGTGGGCATGGGGAGGGGGAGGGGGAGGGACAGTATGGTGGGAGTGGCAGACAGTGAAGTGTTGCAGTTTAGACGGAGGGCAGGAGAGAAAGAGAAGGTGCGAAGGGGGGAGGGGTGGTGGTGGTGGTTAGTGTTTAACGTCCCGTCGACAACGAGGTCATTAGAGACGGAGCGCAAGCTCGGGTTAGGGAAGGATTGGGAAGGAAATCGGCCGTGCCCTTTCAAAGGAACCATCCCGGCATTTGCCTGAAACGATTTAGGGAAATCACGGAAAACCTAAATCAGGATGGCCGGAGACGGGATTGAACCGTCGTCCTCCAGAATGCGAGTCCAGTGCGCTAACCACTGCGCCACCTCGCTCGGTGAAGGGGGGAGGGGGTACATAGTGGAAAGGAGAGAAATAAAAAGAAATTAAAAGACTGGGTGTGGCAGTGAAATGACAGCTGTGTAGTGCTGGAATGGGAACAGGGAGGGGGCCGGATGGGTGAGGACAGTGACTAAGGAAGGTCGAGGCCAGGAGGCTTACAGGAACGTAGGATGTCTCGCAGGGAAAGTTCCCCCCTGCGCAATACAGAAAAGCTGGTGTTGGTGGGAAGGATCCGTATGACACAGCTACTGGAAAGAAAAAAAGGAGAAACGAAACAAAACATTAGTTATTCTATGTGGTCCTCAATAGGCCAAAGTCATATATCTGTCCTAACAATAAATCTGTAAAATTCTCGGGTCTGTTTGCCCAAATACACTTCTCCAAACCTACAAGATAAATTTTCACGGGTGTTTCCACAGGTAGCTCGGGGCACCATATAGGCTTTATTTAATCAAAATCAGAAAAAAAAGATATCTTAGTTCAATGTTTTCTCCATACAAACATCATAAATTTGAAAGTTTTCACAAGTAACCTGGTGGACCAATATCAATAATATTGATATTTATTTTAATAATCGACAGCCTCAGTTGCACCGTTTACCTAGAATTTACCTAGGTTTCAGTTGGGATAATCCAACCTTCTTCAGAATAACAGTAACTACCGTTTGTCTGTAGTGGACATCGTCGAGCTAAAACTACAAATCCATAAATGATTGTCAGACTGTAAAACTTATCTGGAACTGCCTAGGTCCCACTTCTCGACCACGATGCGGCAGCCACTCCCTCCTGTCACAGACGTCTTCCGACAAATGTTTTCCCTCTTATTTTCCCTTCAATTACGAGTCTTAATAGCTGGTATCTTTCGGCTCTTCTAACGTCTGCTCAATATTGATTTTTTTTTTTTTTTTTTTCAGTGGGCAATAGTTCTTTCTGCTTTTTAATCCTACAAAGGACTACTCCATTTGAAATTTTCATCACCCAGAACATCCATAAGAAACAGCAATACGGATACATTTCCAAAGTGTCACGTTTTCTTCCTCCAGATACAATCGACAAGCCAGTTTTCACACCGACGGAAAAAAATCGAGAACTAGTAGTGACAAATCATTTACACGTTCAGTTGCGGACCGAGACCCGACCTTACGAAAGGTTTCTTCAGGCTACTAAATTGGCTCCTGGCTTTTTCTATTCTAGAGCCGATCTCTTTCTTGCAGTCACACTGCTCAGCCACCTCAGGGCCCGAGCATTTCGAGGACAATACCTGTCGAACCTTATTTCCCCGTACTGACGAGGTTGCCCGGACGCTTCTCCCAGATAAGACTACGACTTAGGTCTCGGGCAGGTCAAACTTGCCACACTGCCAGACTAAATTGTCTGTCAGGTGTCGGACTGCAGGCAGACCTCGTACTACAACAGTCACCAGCGTACCTAATACTGTCGATTATGTTTCCATTTGTGATGATCCCACTGCTACCTTCTGCCAAAACTCTCCTGAGAATTGCTCCAAACTAAATGATAAAAGAGAGGTGGTAGTACACGGAACTGACAAACAACTTTACTAATTGTAGTCGCTTCCGATGTTCGTCTGCCAGTTTTCACACCTGCAGTCAGATTCCAATATTGCACACTCCGATACGTAGACCGTTTTGCTCGAAACTGGTTAACCTCAAAATCACTGCCTTTTACGGCTTACGCAATCGAAGGCATTTTTATAGTCCACAGAACACCTGTTCACATTGACATTCGTACGACTAACATATCTGTGCAGACTAAAGTGTCGAATGGAAATTTGTACTGAAGCTGGGAGTCTAAATGGGGCCTCCTGCCCACTAGGCAGGTGCGCTAACCGATGCCCCCTCCGGGCACAGTGGCTCTGCAGAACTACCCTAGCTCGCCTCCCTGCCCGATCCAAATTCCGTCACACCTCGACCCACTCGGTATCCTTCCCCGACAGCACTGCAAAGACGCTCTAACAGTACCGGAATACTACCTCAGCTTCCAACAAATCCCAGCCTCAGAACGAATGTTCGTTCGTGCCCTCAGTCTGCACGTATACACCGTACATGCTCGAGACTCTAAAAGGTCTCCGGTACTGTATATTTTCATCTGATTTGTATCTCTGCACTCTGTGCACTAGTGCATTAGGAAATAAGACACTTCTGAAACGTGGTGCTCCAGAAGGAAGCTACTGTATTTACTCAAATCTAAGCCGCAGCTTTTTTTCCGGTTTTTGTAATCCAAAAAACCGCCTGTGGCTTAGGATCGAGTGCAAAGTAAGCGGAAGTTCTGAAAAATGTTGGTAGGTGCCGGCACAACTAACTTCTGCTGTCGAATATGTGAGCGCTACACAGGCACGCTTTGCAGGCACAAAGATAAATACTGGCACCAAATCCTCTGCGTCAGCAAATAAATTTAAAAAAAAAGGTAGAAGAATGTAAACATAATGCCGTGTATTCTTTCGTGTTTGCTGCTATCTCATTTAAATCCTGTCTGCCTAATAAACTATGAAACTAGAGTGAGACAACAGCAAACGTACAAGAATATACATATCGTGTCATGTTTATATTCGTATTATTCTTATGCTGAATAGTGATAGTCAGAAATAAAGCACGGCAACTGACTAGATTTTTAAATCTGAGATGACTAATTTTTGTGCAGAATGTAATGTACTAAAGAGGCGTCTGCAAAGATTTTCAAACGGAGAAAAATTTTCACTAAAATCTCGTTCCGAACATCATCTATCGTACGCAGTCTATTATTTGGTTCTTGTTGACCATTATTAAAGAAAGCAGCAGTGCAAGTTACAACAAATAGCAGTCTTTTGCCACTGTTTCGTTAATGAGACAATTCCGCTCTTTTTTTTATTGTAAGCGGCAGTAGCGCGCACAAAAGCGAGCCCTGCCCGCGAGTGGCTACAGGTCGTAAACACTCATTATCAGAATGCGACAAACAATGCACGACACAGTACAATAATGCATTTTCAGCTTAGAGTGACGTAAACACCTATAACAAAGAGAACAGCACTTAACAGATCGAAGCATAATAAGCAATCGATTCAAACCAGTCGAAGCACGTGAAAAAGGAAGGGTACCCGTATAAATACGGACGGAGCGCCTCACGCATAGCAATGGCTACCTGGGAAAGCTTAACTGCTAAGCTTACGACTCAAATCAAACTACTGTAGCTGTATCTTCATCCATTCGACCTAAATTGTGTCTCATGTTACAATTGACCAACTTTGTTTCGATTTGGAGGTGCAGTGTAAGACTTTTCTCTCGTCTCGAATTTCGAGTCTCAAATTCCAGGTGCGGCTTAGATTTGGGAAATTTTTTTTCCCTCGATCTCGAGTCTCATTTTTCAGGTGCGGCTTAGTTTCGAGTGCGGCTTAGATTCGAGTAAATACAGTAAACATTACACAGGTAGATGGAGTAAACTAATTAAGAGATGCAACTGCAGAGAAAAGACCGGAGGAAGGGGTCAGTCAGTAGGACACGTCCCGAAGTACCGAGGAATCGTCAATCGGGAGGCGAGAAATGTACCTCTCTGCTAATCGGGACCCGGCACCGACCTCTCGCAGAGACTGCCACCGACACCTACGGACGACAGACGGGAGGGGTCCTAGACTCGGGAATGTGCGAGAAGAGGAGAGGAGAGAACTGACCCTTCTCCGGTGAGGGCGCAGCAGGACTGGATCTGCCACTGGTGGTGCTTGATGGAGGTGAGGTCAAGCAGGCGAGAGATCTCTGCCGCCGACATGGAGCCGCGCAGGTCCTGCTTGTTGGCATACACCAGCACCGCCGCCTTCGACAGCTCCTCGTGCTGCAGCATGCGGCACAGTTCCTGCCGGCACACGCCGATGCGCTCCCGGTCCGTCGAGTCCACCACCAGGATCACGAACTGAAACCGGAAGTGCACTAGTCTGTCAGGCTGTGACTGGGGTGGTCGTAATTTATGCCGACCGAATAAAAATGCCAAACTGTAAGTATGAAAACTTGATCAACATAGAAATGTTACACAGTCAGCCTTACAAATATTAAAAAGAGCCGTCATATTTATTGAAGGCAACTATTTACTGTCACAAGAATTTATTTTACTGACATTGTCTTAACTTTTCTTGCTGAATAACACACTTCCAGAAAATAAACTTACTTTACGTATAACTGTAATGACTGTAAAGTACAATTTAGTCCTTTTTTGGAATGCTGCACAAATTTATACATCTTCACTAATTTCTTAGTTCTTTTTCTCCTAAATTATTCCTTTATTTCGACCAAACAAGCCGGCAAATTGACAAGATTCTCTCCGTGCATGCAGTGCTGGCAGGACAAGAAACAAGGAACTAATAAAGAACTTGTATAAATGGCTTAGTGTTTTGAATAAATTAATCATACAGATTTAAATTAAACTATTTACCATATTTTACAGACTGTACGACATTTATTTCTTCGAAAAACTGCCTCCAAAATTCGGGTGCTTCTCATACTCTAAATTAATATAAAAATGCCCAATAGTTTGATTTGAAATTTCCACTAGTCTTAAAAATGGCCATATATTCAAAGCAGAAGGAAATCAATCTCTATCTGGCAACATTGGATTCCACTGGAAGCAGCGGTAGTGCAGCGATGCAACAAACGTAAGTTGCGAGGATTAACGAGCTCGCCAACACTGTCTCCCTCCCTGCACACTGTCCAGCCTACGACGTGTCATTGCGGTCTACGGTGACAGTGAACTCGTATTGAAAGTGATTTGTGTTATCGATGGCAGTACAATATTTTTATTAGTAACTAGTTTCGTAATGGAAAAAATAAAAGATCGTATGATGCGGGTTATAAATTGAAAGTGATGCCACATGCAGAGGAAAATGGAAACAGAGCAGCTGAGTGCCAGTTTGACCCTCCAGCAACAGCTGAAACAATTCGTCACTGGCAGGCAAGTAAAGAAGAACTGAAAAAAATGAGGAACACTAAATGTGTAAATAGGGGACTGAATGCAAAATGGCCAAAACTACAAATCGACTTACTGAAATGGATTCAAGGATACTGTCAAAATGACATTAGAGTTAATACAAAAATGATTCGAGCACATACTCTTTAAAGTTAGAGCTACAGTGGAACTTAACAGAGGTTAAGAGTGAAGTTGGTTACTGCTACAGGTTTATGAAGCATCACGAACTTGGCACGCGAATCAAAACCAAAATATCTCAGAAACTGCCACAAGAGTATGAAGATGAAATATTATCTTTCCATCACTTTATTATTCAACACTGAAAGGAAACTATTGTGGAAGTAAGCCAAACAGCGAATTACGGATGAAACTTCTGACACCTGTTGTACCGAGTAACAGAACTGTTGCCATGAAAGGTGCTAAAACTGTAACTATAAAAAACAAGTGGACATGAAAAAATGCACTACACTGTTGTCATTTCATGTCGTGCTGGTAGCACTAAACTTAATCCGATGATCATTTTCAAGCTCAAAATGAGGCCAAAATCTTCTGAAATTCAACCAGGTGGCAGTGTTCGCGTACACGACAAGGGTTCAACGGATGAGGTCTGTATGAAATTACGTATTAACAAAGTGTCGGAGAGAAGGAAAGCTACTTTATTCCAGAAGAGTTCTCTTCTTTTGTTGGATCAGTTTAGAAGTCATTTGAAAAATTCTGTGAAAGAGAAACTGAGACAGAAAACTCAAGTACAGAGTTTGCTGTTATTCTGGGAAGACGTACTTCAGAACTGCAACCTCTCGATGTCTCAATAAATAAACCGTTTAAACGGCGTGTATATGATGGAGGAATGGAAGAAATGGATGACTGATGAAATCAATCATGAATTCACACCAAAGGGAGATGTAAAATGACCTACGATCTAAGAAGTGTGTCAGTGGATAAAACAGTACATGGTCTTGAATGAGAGAAGACATTATTGTTACATCTTTCAAGTAGCGTGGCATAAGTAATGCTCTCTATGGCAGTGAAGACTGTCATATATATAAAGAGGACAATGAAGAGGAGGAGGAGGAGGAGGAGGAGTAGGAGGAAGAAGAAGAATATTTTTTAGTGTGGCTTTGCAATCTAATAATAAGAATGGTAAGGCTTATTTATTAAAAAAAAAAAAACTTGCTTAAAAATTAAGGTGCATCTTTTAGTCCATAGCATCTTATAGGTCATAAAATACAGTAATTGTCAATCTGGACGGGGTGGGGGGACAAAAACCCAAAAAAACCCAATTTCACTCACCAGGTGTATTCTAACAGGGTTTATCACAACGCTGTCTGCAACACTTTTATTCTGTCATGTTGACAGTACAATATTTCCATAAAATATGTAGTGATATACACCCACGCCTTGCAGTGAGGCATGTTCCCACACAATTCTTACCTACGAACAGAGCTCAAGGAGGAAATAGGACAAACAAATGGGTCACGGTAGATAGCACTTAACTGCTAGTCCACGAAAGGTGTGGTTCTGAGTTACTGAATGTTACATGTTTGTTTAAAGTTGTGCATTGCAAATAACAAAGTACTTAATCTGAAACTTTTTCTATAAACTGTTGCACTTTTTTTAGGTATGTGATCTGCCACATGGGTAAATAAGTCAATAAAGCCTAGAAAATTGTTTACTTGTAGCACTGTCCCCACAATTTTAGGTTAGGCACTGTCATAATCAAAATGTACCCAGAAAAATATTGACAGCAAATATCTTACATCAGAGCATAGTGTAACAGAAATGCTAAATACAAGGAAAAAGCTATTACAAAACTATTCGTAAAGTCACTACATCAATTGTTCTGTAGTGACTGGATTAATCTACCAATTGTTTCCAAATTTGTGATCGCTTTCTTTAGCATTACAAAATGGAATACCAGAGAATTAAATTTTCATACAACTCAACAACACAATTCAATATGCATAAAACACTCAGGGAGAAACTGAGGTATTGTTAAGTGTAATCATAACACTAATACATGATTTGGTCCATATTATCATCTTGTTGACTTAAAGGTGGGAGTAATTGCCTCTCTACCTCTGTTTCGTAATGACACGTTTAAATAAAAAGTCTGTATTCACTTAATGTCTGACCTTCATTGACATTGTCACCTGCTTCCTACTTTGCTTTCAGTATTGGGTGGTGGTGGTGGAGGAGGAGGAGTATACGCTGGTACTGAGCGCAGGACAGTATAACCTTCAGTGCCTACGCGAAAACAGTTTGAGGCAATTGTCAGTAAAATACACTAAACAGGAGCACAAAACAGCACGGAAACTAAAAGTAACAAAATTCGGAAAGCTATATGTGTGCCTACACAGAATCACGAAACAAAGTATAGTGCCAATATTAAAACATAAGCTAAACAGCAAGAATGTCGTAGGGAAGAGGTTTCAAGGCCCGAAGCTTGTTGTCCGTAAGTGCAGCCCAATCGGCATGCCACAGCGATAAAATGCGCCGACAAATTACCCTGCTACAATACGACGAAGGGACACAACAAGAAGCTGTCCGAGGCTGGAGGACCGCAGCCTTGGCCGCGACATCTGCAGCTTCGTTCCCAGGGATACCGACATGGCCAGGAACCCACATAAAGCTAACCGGAGAACTGACGTCCACCAGCTGCTGAAGAGAGCGTTGGATCCGGTGCACGAAAGGGTGAACCGGGTACGGATCACTGAGGCTCTGGATGGCGCTCAGGGAATCGGAGCAGATGACATAAGCAGAATGTCGGTGGCGGCAGATGTAAAGAACAGCCTGGTAGAGGGCAAAGAGCTCAGCTGTGAAGACCGAACAATGGCCATGGAGCCGGTATTTGAAACTTTGTGCCCCGACAATAAAGGAACACCCGACCTTGTCATTGGTCTTTGAGCCATCTGTATAAATGAAGGTCATATTAATGAACTTCGAACGAAGTTCGACAAAACGGGAGTGGTAGACCGAACCGGGGGTAACCTCTTTTGGGAGCGAGCTGAGGTCAAGGTGAACACGAACCTGAGCCTGGAGCCAAGGTGGCGTGTGGCTCTAGCCCACTCGAAAGGTTGCAGGGAGTGAAAAATTAAGGTGTTGAAGGAGGCAACGAAAGCGAACTCCAGGGGGTAGCAGGGCACAGACATACAACCCGTATTGACGGTCGAGAGAGTCGTCAAAAAAGGAACGATAAGACGGGTGGTCGGGCATTGACAGTAGCCGACAGGCATACCGACAAAGCAGTATATCGCGCCAGTAGGTGAGTGGCAATTCGCCAGCGTCAGCATGAAGACTCTCTACGGGACTAGTATAAAACGGCTCCGATCGCAAGTCGTAAACCCCGATGTTGTATGGAGTTGAGGCGGCATAAGATGGATGGCCATGCAGAGGAGTATACGAAGCTCCCATAATCCAGCTTGGAGCGGACGATCAACCGATATAGATGAAGTAGGACGGTTCGATCCGCTCCCCACGACATACCACTGAGAACACGGAGGACATGTAAAGAACGGGTACAACGGGCAGCCAAATATGACACATGTGGAGACCAGCTAAGTTTCCTGTCAAATGTAAGACCTAAAAATTTTGTTGTCTCCACGAATGGGAGAGCAACGGGACCGAGTCGTAAGGACGGTGGGAGAAACTCTTTGTAGCGCCAGAAGTTAATACAGACCGTCTTCTCGGCAGAAAAACGGATGCCACTGGCGACACTCCAGGAGTAAAGACAGTCAAGAGAACGCTGAAGACAGCGCTCCAGGACACGTGTACGCTGCGCGCTGCAATAGATGGTAAAATCGTCCACGAAAAGGGAGCCTGATACATTAGCTGGGAGGCAATCCATTATTGGATTGATCGCTATGGCGAAGAGAGCTACGCTCAAAACTGAGCCCTGTGGCACCCCATTCTCCTGGTGAAAGGTGTCTGACAGGACAGAACCCACACGTACCCTGAACTGTCGATCCATTAAAAAGGAACGAATAAAAAGAGGGAGGCGACCGTGAAGACCCCATGTATGCATGGTGCGGAGAATGCCCGCCCTCCAACAGGTGTCGTAAGCCTTCTCCAAATCAAAGAACACAGCCACAGTCGGGCACTTCCGCAAGAAGTTATTCATAATGAAGGTCGACAAGGTAACCAGATGGTCAACAGCAGAGCGGCGCCTACGAAATCCACATTGTACATTGGTAAGTAGGCGTCGAGACTCGAGCAGCCAAACCAAACGAGAGTTAACAATTCGCTCCATCACTTTACAGACACAGCTGGTAAACGAGATGGGTCGATAACTGGAAGGCAAGTGCTTGTCCTTCCCCGGTTTAGGAATCGGGACAACAATAGACTCGTGCCAGCATGCGGGAACATGTCCCTCAGTCCAGATGCGATTGTAAGTACGAAGAAGAAAACCTTTACCCACAGGAGAAAGGTTCTTCAGCATCTGAATATGAATAGAATCAGGCCCTGGAGCGGAGGACCGTGACCGGGCAAGTGCGTTTTCGAGTTCCCGCATGGTGAATGGGGCATTATAACTTTCACGATTCGAGGAGCGGAAGTTAAGTGGCCTAGCCTCCTCTGCCTGTTTGCGGGGGAGGAAGGCAGGGTGGTAATGAGCGGAGCTCGAAACCTCTGCGAAAAAGCGGCCGAAGGCATTGGAGACATCCTCCGGGGCCACAAGGACGTCATTCGCGACCGTCAAGCCAGAAACTGGTGAGTGGACCTTAGTGCCAGATAGCCGGCGCAGGCAACCCCAGACAACAGAAGAAGGAGTAAAACTGTTGAAGGTGCTTGTGAAAGCAGCCCAGCTGGCTTTCTTGCTTTCTTTAATAATACGACGACACTGTGCACGTAATCGTTTATAAGTGATACAATTCGCCACTGTAGGGTGGCATTTAAAGGTGCGTAAAGCAAGTCGACGAGCACGTAAACCGTCTCTACATGCTGCGGTCCACCAGGGGACCGGTACACGACGTGGAGAAGAAGTAGGGTGAGGGATGGAATATTCAGCAGCAGTGAGAATGACTTCCGTGAGGTGTGCGACCTGACGATCGCAGTTTGTGAAGGTTTGATCCTGAAAGGTCGCCCTGGAAGAGAAGAGCCCCCAGTCTGCTTTGGAGATGTTCCAACTAGATGAGCACGGGGAGGGGGTATGCTGCAGGAGATGGATAAGACACGGGAAGTGGTCGCTCGAATATGTATCAGAAAGTGCATACCACTCAAACCGGCGTGCAAGTTGGGTAGTACATATAGAGAGGTCTAAATGGGAATAGGTGTGAGATGTGTCCGAAAGAAAAGTAGGGGCGCCAGTATTGAGGCAGACAAGATTGAGCTGGTTGAAAAGGTCTGCTAACAGGGAGCCCCTCGGGCAGGATGCT